>NC_084548.2:31755000-32094166 GCF_033978685.3 Nerophis lumbriciformis | reverse complement strand
AAGATAGAGCTTGGTTGGCCTTCATCAACTGCTAACCATCTCTACCAATGTGAACTGAACACACCAGCAGTCCACAACATTTCTGTGTATGCAACTAATGCATGACAACACCAAACTATGCACACAATACCAAATGATTCCAGACTACAATAACGCAACAATGGACTGGACTCTCACGTTATCATGAATATAACAATTCAATAACCATACCCACTTGGCATCCATTGCAGCCAGTCACCCAGGAGGGGTGTCCCCAGCCCCCACACCTAAGGCCCCTTCCCAGGGTTTCTTCTTTTTGACATTTTTGGCTTTTGGAGTTTTTCAATGGCAGGATGTGGGTTCAGATCAGGGGATGTTGTGGTTTGTGAAGCACGTTGAGCCATTTGTGAGTGAGGGCTATTTAAATAATTTTGGATAGATATATGAATTCATTGATTGACATTGTATGAAAAAGCTGTTAGCAATTAAATATATAGTGTAATAGTGCAGGTAGTGATGTGTTATGTTCATTTACACATCTGTACAACATACTGTATGTGGTCCAACTGTCACTGTCACGCAGGCGTAAACCCGCATGTCATCTGCTGCAAGCGCAGCCGGCACCTCCGCTAGAAGCGCGGCGGGACACGCCCCTGCTCGCTCTTCCCGCATCGCGGCCACGCGCTTTCATGGCTGCAGACAATCAGCAATCCGCGCACCTGGGTCTGATGAGGGCAGACTTAATAAAGACCAGCGGACCCGAAGATCCAGTACCGGAACGTAGTTCACTCCTCGTAGTAAACATCGCATCTCTGCTCTCTCTGTGCTTTCCCTGCGCCCGTGTCTTATGTCCTCTGTGTTCCCCGCAGTGTTCCCTCTGTTTCCCGTGATCGAGCTGTGTGCCTCGACTTCCCACTGTATTCTGGACTGCCTCCCTCGATCCTCGACCCCTGCTTGGACACGTACCTCGTTGCCTCTCGCCAGCCCCAGACCTTTCGTTTGCCCACGGACTGCCTTCTCGCCTTGCCCCTTTGGTCTGACGAAGGATTCATCCAACACACACTTACAACAGACTCTGGTAACATTTACATGGTTAATTCTATTCATGTTCTTGCACCATTCACGTTTAGTAGCATACACACCCCAACACATCATCAGCATCAGATTCAATAAACCTATTGAACTGATCTCCGCCATTGTGTCGTCTCCTTCCTCCGCCGTATGTAACACCAACTAAGCCAAATTAAACATCAACATCTGTCTCCTTTGAATCTGGATTGTGTATTAGTGATGCACACTTAATAAAACAGGCAAGAGAGAGACACAGCCACATAGTAGAATAAGAATGACGTCATTTGGTACATGTATTTGAAAGAATAAAGTCTTCCTAAAAAGAAAAGACCTATTGCCAAAAAAAGAGACATAAAGAAAACTTAATACTTCCAACTCTTTGCAAATACTGTATGGACAGTAAGAGAGTATGCATTTTAAACAGACACACATTTAACATAGTTAAATGGTATTTGCATTAGGAAGACCATGATTATACACACAATCACTGGGCCTTTTGTTGTGTGTACTTATTGAGTAAGGTTCAATCAGCTTGTTGGATCAATGGTGTGGAAAATTAAAAGCAATGTTGGCTATAGATTTTGCCCCAATTTTCTTTCGTGTCATGACTGCAAAACTGTCATGTCAGAAACATTGCAGGCCGAGATCTGACACAGTGAGACCCAGTGAACTTAACAAAGCAAAGAGCACTATCTCGAGGCCAGTGTGTGTGTGTGTGTGTGTGTGTGTGTGTGTGTGAGTGTGAGTGGGCTGGTGTCTGCAGGCCTGCTTATTGTTAATGGTGTAGTCAATGCTAATAGTTAAAAAGGACAACAAAGACCAGAGAGGGTTAGTGGTGAATATGTTTGAGAGCATACAGTTCACTCTGAGCTTGACTGCAGTTGTCAGCAGTTTGTACCAAGGCAAGCTCTGCAAATTTCAGCATGGCTTCAATGCAGTCAAATTCTACTAACCTTGTTCAGACAATCCTCCAGTGTAGCCTCAATGTCAAAACAGCTATATTTGAAATGTTTTCAGTTTTCAAAATCAACTGCGAAAAAACAGTCACCCAAAACTGCAAACATTGTATTGCTATGCAGCAGCTATTACTTTGGAGAACGGAAGGAATCGTGTAGATATTTGATATAAAATTGCTTTGTAAAGGCCATACACACAAAGGCTTGAAGTGTGCTTTTTTATTTCCAGTGTTTGCCTGCAAGCGCAAAATATGCTTGTTGTAAAGGAAAAATATTCATTTTCATATATTTTTTTTTTCCCCAAGGAAGCAAACAGCACCAAATTGCTTTCCCCAACTGCTGGAGGGAACACAATCTATGTTTCTTCAATCTAATCAACAACTCTATTGAAACTTTAGAAAAGGTTCAGTTTTTCCTATTAGAGGGGTCAGAGCATAAACCAGAGGAATCCCTCTAGCCTTTAAACCTTAAAAAAACATGTAGAAACACACAGTAGTAACTTAAAACTTCCTTTTTTAAAGATAGCCATTAGGCAGTGACCCCCTGAGCTGAGGCATGTTTACACGCTGGTGTAGAATAACTGTGGAATTGCTGGCACTGACGTTGCACTAGGAGAAAGTTAGAAAGACTTGGATCAGATATCATAATTGGCCGGATCTGTGAGAGTCCTCAAACTCCTCAAAAATATGTTTTTCAGCTGCTCTATGGTATATGGTAAATAAAACTATGTCGCACTGTAAGACCTCATGTTCTGTGACAGCAATAGGCGCTGCCATATTTCCTAACATCATTTGGACATAACTCTACTATCTGTGCTCAGTAAATAAATACAAATATCTGAAAGAAAACAAAACAAAACAAAAAAAAAAAAAATATATATATATATATATATATATATATATATATATACATACAAACCCCATTTCCATATGAGTTGGGACATTTTGTCAGATGTAAATATAAACGGAATACAATGATTTGCAAATCCTTTTCAACCCATATTCAATTGAATGCACTACAAAGACAATATATATTTTATGATCAAACTCATAACTTTATTTTTTTTTTGCAAATAATAATTAACTTAGAATTTCATGGCTGCAGCACGTGCCAAAGTAGTTGGGAAAGGGCATGTTCACCCCTGTGTTACATGGCCTTTCCTTTTAACAACACTCAGTAAATGTTTGGGAACTGAGGAGACACATTTTTTAAGCTTCTCAGGTGGAATTCTTTCCCATTCTTGCTTGATGTACAGCTTAAGTTGTTCAACAGTCCGGGAGTCTCTGTTGTGGTATTTTAGGCTTCATAATGCGCCACACATTTTCAACGGGAGACAGGTTTGGACTACAGGCAGGCCAGTCTAGTACCCGCACTCTTTTATTATGAAGCCACGTTGATGTAACACGTGGCTTGGCATTGTCTTGCTGAAATAAGCAGGGGCGTCCATGGTAACGTTGCTTGGATGGCAACATATGTTGCTCCAAAACCTGTATGTACCTTTCAGCATTAATGGCGCCTTCCCAGATGTGTAAGTTACCCATGTCTTGGGCACTACTACACCCCCATACCATTACAGATGCTGGCTTTTCAACTTTGCGCCTATAACAATCTGGATGGTTCTTTTCCTCTTTTTTTTCCACGACGTCCACAGTTTCCAAAAACAATTTGAAATGTGGACTCGTCAGACCACAGAACACTTTTCCACTTTGTATCAGTCCATCTTAGATGAGCTCAGGCCCAGCGAAGCCGGCGGCGTTTCTGGGTGTTGTTGATAAACAGTTTTCGCCTTGCATAGGAAAGTTTTAACTTGCACTTACAGATGTAGCGACCAACTGTAGTTACTGACAGTGGGTTTCTGAAGTGTTCCTGAGCCCATGTGGTGATATCCTTTACACACTGATGTCACTTGTTGATGCAGTACAGCCTGAGGGATCAAAGGTCACAGGCTTAGCTGCTTACGTGCAGTGATTTCTCCAGATTCTCTGAACCCTTTGATGATGTTACGGACCGTAGATGGTGAAATCCCTAAATTCCTTGCAGTAGCTGGTTGAGAAAGGTTTTTCTTAAACTGTTCAACAATTTGCTCACAAATTTGTTGACAAAGTGGTGAACCTCGCCCCAACCTTGTTTGTGAATGACTGAGCATTTCATGGAATCTACCTTTATACCCAATCATGGCACCCACCTGTTCCCAATTTGCCTGTTCACCTGTGGGATGTTCCAAATAAGTGTTTGATGAGCATTCCTCAACTTTATCAGTATTTATTGCCACCTTTCCCAATTTCTTTGTAACGTGTTGCTGGCATCAAATTCTAAAGTTAATGATTACTTGCAAAAAAAAAAAAGTTTATCAGTTTGAACATCAAATATGTTGTCTTTGTAGCATATTCAACTGAATATGGGTTGAACGTGATTTGCAAATCATTGTATTCCGTTTATATTTACATCTAACACAATTTCCCAACAATATATATATATATATATATACATATATATATATACATATATATATATATATATATATATATATATATATATATATATATATATATATATATATATATATATATATATACAGTATATATACATATATATATAAAGAAATGTGTGAATGTGAGTGTGAATGTTGTCTGTCTATCTGTGTTGGCCCTGTGATGAGGTGGCGACTTGTCCAGGGTGTACCCCGCCTTCCGCCCGAATGCAGCTGAGATAGGCTCCAGCACCCCCCGCGATCCCAAAAGGGAAAAGCGGTAGAAAATGGATGGATGGATGTATGTTTGTATTTAGCACCAGTAAAACAAAAAACAGACTGTGTTTAGAGCATCAAGATGCAAAAAGAAGAAAGAGAAGCAAAAGATAAAAACGTTTAAAAACCTTAAAAAGTCAAAGCTTTGGTGTCATTTTCTGTCAGACACTCACACGACCTGTGATTGCATCTTTAAGCCCTTCTTTCCCTGTGTCTTCTGGTCATTGAGCTGCAGTCAGCAGTCTTAATTTGGGTCACAAATTAGCCATTGACTTGACGAAGGATCAGGGGCCTCATGTATTAAGACGTGCGTGGATTTCTTACTAAAAAACGGTATACGCTCAAATCCAGAAAACATGCGCACAAAAAAATTCAGACGCATTAAAGTGTGCGCATGCATTAATCCAAGCACATTTAGACTTAGACTTAGACTTCCTTTTATTGTCATTCAAATTTGAACTTTACAGTACAGATAAGAATGACATTTCGTTGCATTAGCTCATGGTAGTGCAGGATAAAAGAGCAATAATGTGCAGATATACAGTAAATAAATAGATTACTGTACAGATAAATATATTGCACTTTTTCATACGCATCCACGTTTATGGATGTATGTTATATTGTCTTTATATTCCAGCGAGTTCATCTGTTTTTTGGGGGGTAATTGATTCAAAACTACAAATGTTCAAAAAGTACACAGAACAAGAATTATGATGAACATATTGAACCCTTTTTTTTTTTTTTTTTTTTTTTGACAAATATTATTTATGTATCTAATATTTCTTTACTTACTATGGTATGAAAAGGGGTAGGATTATATAAGCCCAGTTTCTTCCTACTCCTTTTCGGACGTGCTGTAATGAAACAATTGGAAATATGTGACACATTACATTGTATCGTATGCATGTTGGAAATAAACTGAAACTGAACTGAACTGAGGCCCCGTTTGCACTAAGCCGGATAAGGTTATCCAGGGTAAATCACACCCAACCTTATCCATGTCCACATACAACAATTCCACCGTTTAAGACCCCCGCCCGCCAGCGCAACGCGACCTAGTACGCACGCGCGGAAAATGTGCACGTCATAGTCACCTCCAGTGTTGCTTTGTGTGCAAGTTCTTAAATTTAACTTATCTGACCAATATCCAGTGTTGTGGTATTTCAATTAACCGGAATCCAGTGTGCTGTGGGGCCCTATTGTAGTGAATCACACCTGAGACATCATAAATTAATCAAATCTTTATTAGACACGTAAACAATGTGATAAAGAACATTTAACATTAATCAATCTAGGGATCTAGATATCTGGTCAGGACCCTCCTCACTCGTTTTGGTGTCCATTCGTTTTTGGTGACTTTATATACTCTGGACCTAGACGCTGAGTCCGCGACATACATGGCCGACAATAACTGATACAGTCTGCTTTGCCAGTCCAAATGCATTCGCCGTTTTCCTCGACGGCCAGGTAATACAGAGCACACGCTGTCTTTTTTATCACATTCACAAGAGCTCACATTTTCGTTGTCTCTCCTTCAACAAATGGACAAAGTTTTTCGCTTAGTAGAATCACAGGACATTGGAAAGTTCTCTTGCCGCCTGAGAAGTGTTGTATCCCAAACAGTGTTGGGTTGGTTACTGAAAACCAGTAACTAGTTACAGTTACTAGTTACTTTATTTCAAAAGTTACTCAGTTACTAACTTAGTTACTTAGACCAAAAAGTAATGCGTTACTGTGAAAAGTAACAAATTAGTTACTTTTTTTAATTCTATTTTTTTAAGGCTCCCATTAATGCCCTTTTAGCCTTCATTTCAGTACTGTTATTGCACTGGAGAATAATACAATCTGTTGATCAACTTGACATGCATTTGCATCACTGAACTCTGCTAAGCAATGTGGTCTACATACAACACACAAAGACAAAGATATGTTTCAAAGGGCCAATTTATTTTCGGCCAGAACAAATTGACAAAACTATTTTAAATAGCTGCAACATAACATACATAAGTAACAAACCGCATAATAACAACACGTCACAACACAGCTGTAAACCTGGCTTCACCCAAGAAAGGCACACATGACATGTTTATATGTCATGTCACTATACAGCACACATACTTCTATACACAAGCCTAACCAGGCGTTTTTTTTCTTTCAAGGAATTGTGAAATAAAATCATGTCTTCAGTGAAGCCCAGAACACTCTACGCATTTCCCAAGTTTTAGTTTAGAGAAAAGGAAAGATTGACCTGGTCCACTAGGATCCCTCTTTATGTTTGTGAACTTTATAGTCTATACATTTAGAGTGATGTGATAATCAAACACTCTAGAAGTCTAGAATGAAAGAGTATATAAGAGAATTGACAGAGTGTGTGTACCTTCAGTGCTGAATGATGAGCAGAGGCAGAGTTTGGAGTGTCTTCTTTAGCTTGCTTTCCATGTTTATGTACTCACTGTCCACTGTGTCCAGGAACTTGGAAAATGTTTTCTTGCCATTTGCCGTTTGACGCCCGTTATCATGCTAATTAGCTGCCTGAAAGCGGGTGACTCCACTGTAGAAATAGCCTGCATGTCTTCTAGCACATACGCTGCAATGGCTCTATCAATGTTGTCCTGGCTAGCAGTCCCTCCGTTAAAATCCTTACGTGGAGGTGGAGGTGAAATGTGTCTCTCTTTACTAGCTTCTTCCAAGCATGTTGCTTTTGTAGGTGTTTCAGCAGATTTGAATTGCTGTTTTGGGCAGTAGATAGGATCTTTGATCCAAGACACAACTTACATTTAACTAAAATGTTCTTTTCTTTGTGCTCGACAAAAGAAAAGTAGTGAGAATATCTCCATGTTAAGAAACTCGAATCCGGCTCCGCCATGATGTCTTGTAAATGTAACAAGACATTGTAACATTCTAACATTGTAAACACAGACACACCACGCCCACCCCACCCTACCCCCCACCCCCACCCAACACAGCACGCCTCTCTCTTCTCTGGCTTGTGAGACAGAAAGAATCAGAAGGATGACACTGCAACTGTCCAATAAAACACACTCAGATCTTCTGTTTCTAGCTGATACTACATACAAAATAACGTAAAATAACACAGTAACGCATCATGTAGTAACGGTAACTGAGCTACTGAATATGAAAAATTACGCGTTAGACTACTAGTTACCGCCGGAAATAACGGCGTTACAGTAACGCGTTACAAAGTAACACTGATCCCAAATAGCTGCATTCGCTCTCTCTTAAGGTATTCATGTGTGATTTCCACAAGCGTCTGTACATGTAGTGGTTACATCTGAGCTATGAAACCGCTTTATTATGAAGCTGGCTGTGGCGTGTTCTTTTTTACATCACTTCCTGTGTGGGCGAGGTCTTTCTGGCGTCATTTCCTCTCCCAACTCACTTTGTAAACAATCAATGAGTCCATACAAAGCTAAGTACCGGAGATTCAAGAATTACACGGCTGACTTACCCGTGTAAAAATTTGTCCGAGGAGGGGGAACCCCTGAAACGGGGCTTAGGCTAAATAATTATTCGTTTAAAGGGGTTAAACGACTTAGTGTAGACATGGCCTGAGATCCCACATTGCCCACACACAAAGATAGTGAGCAAGACTGCAAGAACGAAGGAATTCACCGACAAGGAGTAGTATGGTGTGTCGTCTTGCTGAAGTGAAGGCACGCCAAAATATACAGTGGAACCTCGGTTTACATAGCCCTCCATTGGCGAACTTTTTCGGTTAACAAACTTTTGGGCCGAGCCAAATATGCCTCCGTGTGCAAAATGTCTCGACAAGTCTCCAATTGTGACGAGAGCTGACTTTTTTCACAGTAGGAGGAAGATACTTTTTCATTTCAGTGTCTCGGTGAAGCGCACACACAGCCCTCCTTCTCCCTTCCTTTTGGAGCCCATTCTCTCTCTCTATCTCTCCGTGCTCCCCTTAGCACGCAGCACGGCGCAGAACCCCCTCTTTGGAGTCCTTCTCGTTCCGTGAAGAACAACTGTGAATTGATTTTACGTTTTTAATTGTTTATTATTGTAGCAATATGGTTGTTAAAGTTAAGGATTTTTGTGACCACCAGAGAGACTTCTGTGTGTGTATCCGCTGAGCTTGCCATCGTCATTGTTTTACCTTGTTATTAAATAGAAAGGTCATCCATCACTCCATTGTTATGTATGTTTGATATACAGTACTGTATTGCACTTTATATTGTGTTCAAAGTGTACAAACCTTCACTAAAATGGCTCTTTTGTCGAGGCTGGAACCCATTATTCATATTTACATTGCTTCTTTGGAGAAAGTTGCTTTACAATACAAACTTTTCCAATTACGAACCCTGTTCAAGAACCAATTGAGTTTCTAGTGAACAAAAGAGGGTTGAATGGGATAAAGTGTGCGAGGCTGTAAATGCTCTGGGGTTCAGAAAACCACACACAGGAACACATACAAAATAAGTGGTACTGTACCAGATGACTATCCATCCATCCATCCATTTTCTACCGCTTGTTCCCTTCGGGGTCGCGGGGGGCGCAGGAGCCTATCTCAGCTACAATCGGGCGGAAGGCGGTGTACACCCTGGACAAGTCGCCAACTCATCGCAGGGCCAACACAGATAGACAGACAACATTCACACTCACATCCACACACTAGGGCCAATTTAGTGTTGCCAATCAACCTATCTCCAGGTGCATGTCTTTGGAGGTGGGAGGAAGCCGGAGTACCCGGAGGGAACCCACGCAGTCACGGGGAGAACATGCAAACTCCACACAGAAAGATCCCGAGCCTGGGATTGAACCCCAGACTACTCAGCACCTTCGTATTGTGAGGCAGATGCACTAACCCCTCTACCACCGTGCTGCCCTACCAGATGACTAATCTCTTCATATTTAAAATACAAACCATATCTTAATGCAGACTGGTTATGTATTTTGACTCAGGGGCCACATTAAGAGAAAAGAATGTGTCAGGGCACAAATGCTTTTAACAGGCGTCCTTTTTGACCCTCGGGTCGCTCTGTAGTGAGGGGGAAATTGGCTGAGTTCAATTGTTACTGTTGAGCCAGAAGTGGAAAAATAGCAAGAAGAAATGGAAAAAGAAAAAGCGGTACATTATGGAAATATCTGGTCCAAAGCCATGGCACGTTGGTCTCCCGACAAGTAAGGACTATTTTTCGCCGTGACGACGCCACTGCAGCAAATGCCTGCTGTGCGCATTGATCAGAGGTGGGTGAATGCTTAATTTCAATGTTTACAGTTAAGGTGCATTGATAACATAACATAGCATACAGACTGTTACAATTAATGCTTTAGTAACATGGCAAAAAGCTCAACAGAAATGAAACACTGAAGGCAGGAAGTCGAAAGGGACTTTTGTATTGCCAACTGTTGAATCCGACAATAAAACATGTTAAGACACCTTCTCAAACCAATCACTTTTCAGGCTTAAAAAAGAAAAACGACACAAGTTTAACTACATTAACAAAATAAAAATGTCTTACATTACGATCATGCTTTCTCAAAGAAGTTTTGTAGTGTTATTATGTGATATTTGTACCTAAAAAAAATACTAGTACATCAGTTGAGGAATGTGATAGGGGCTGGGGTGATTTTCTGCCTGGCTGAAATATTGTGTAATTTTTTTTTTAATTATAATATATTCCAGTTGATTCCTCGATTACAAAAGGTACACTTATAAATGATGAAAAAATATATATGCAATTAATCGCGATTAATTTTGAGTTAACTGTGAACATACTGCAAATAATTGCGATTAATTATTTAAATCGTTTGACAGCCCTAGTTTAAATGTAATCTGTGATATTTATATCAACATAAATGTTAGTATATAAACTGTGGAGTGGTACATTTTGTGGCAGATTGAAATACAGTCTATATTATTTTATGACATGCTCTGGTTGATAGTCCTCAAATAAATACTGTTTATCAGGCTGAATATCACACATTATTAATAAAGTGAGAAAGGTTAAGACATTGTCATGCAACAAAACAAAAATTATTAAGTTGTACAACATGTAATGTACAGAATATCAGAAGCATTTATTCAGGTATAAATATCACATTTTATGTTACCAAACATATTTGACAATCAAACCATGATCATAACAATGCATGTTTTGTGTTATTGATGCGTGAAACTGGTATCTAAACATAGAAGTGTAGCTCCTCCTCTGAATACAAGTGCTCTTACAGAAGGAATACAATATATACATATACAATACATATATATATATATATATATATATATATATATATATATATATATATATATATATATATGTAGTCAAGTTGGGCTCATACCACCACGGGTAAAATGTACCACTGTGCTACCTGCCGCATTTGGGCAGATGGGGCTCGTAAACCTGGTAAGGCAGCCCATCTAGGAAAAATAAATCTCCAATCTCAAAACCACTGATGCCTTGCGGTCAACCCACTTGAGGATAAGGCTAAGGGAGTAAACCCCGACAGAAAATCAGGAGCCGGAATCCCGAAGGCGGTTTGACGTTGTAGCGTCATTCCGGCAACTCCTGCGGTGTCACTGGTGCCAAGCTGTATCGACACTCGTCGCTCCCTTGGATCCACCAGCCACGCGAAGAGGGGGGGCTTGCTGCCTGTACAATAGCTTGCCCACCATAGTTCCATGCCAGGCCATGTAGATCCACTGAAGAGGAATCCCCCACCACCCCCTTTTGAATCTACCCCATCGTCTCCCGTCAGAAGGATGTCGACAATAGGGTTGTCCCGATACCAATATTTTGGTACCTGTACCAAAACATATATCGATAATTTTCTATACTTCGATACTTTTCAAATAAAGGTAACTACAAAAAATGTCAAAGTTGGCTTTATTTTAACAGAAAATCTTACAATACAATAAACATATGTTTCCTATAGCACTCAAATACAATTTTTACAAGGTTAAAATATAAATTAAAAGGCATATTGGGCTTTTCTTGTTGCACTAAAATAACAATTTACAATTTTCCATATTACATATAGTCTGCCACAATCAAGGATTAGATTTGAATATAATAAAAACAAACTTTATTAACATATTACATGCTTCATGATTTATGGTTGCCACTATATATATATATATATATATATATATATATATATATATATATATATATATATATATATATATATATATATTAGGGGTGTAACGGTACACAAAAATTTTGGTTTGGTACGTACCTCGGTTTAGAGGTCACGGTTCGGTTCATTTTTGGTATAGTAAGAAAACAACAAAATATAAATGTTTTGGTTATTTATTTACCAAATTTGTAAACAATGGCTTTATCCTTTTAACATTGGGAACACTATAATAATTCTGCCCATGTTAATCAACATTAAACTGCCTCAAGCTATTGCTCAGATTAAATAAAATGACAAAACTTTTTTATATATAAAAAGTGCAACATTAAACAGTTTCAAGTCAACTCATCATGCTTAATTTATTACAGCATTTGGGAAGCCTGCAGTTGATTTTTATTATGTAAATGTTATATTTTTATCAACATGTGATAGCAGGGACCCTGCCATTCAAAACTAGGCTGCAACATTACTAATGATCACACACACACACACACACACACACACACACACACACACACACACACACACACACACACACACACACACACATACCGCACAATGAGCTAACACACACACACACACACACACACACACACCGCAAAATGAGCTAACGTTACGCTAAAAGCTAATTAGCCTTAACCTCAAGCCAGGATTGCGAGCGAGCTGAGCTGCCGTTTGTGTCTTGAACGTCAACGGGCTCATAGTGATATTACTAGTAGTTGACTGGGAGGTATTTATTTTAATTTGGGGAGAGTCCGCTGCCTGATGCTCACCTGCTAAACACCTATTTGCTAACCCCACCGCAGAAGCACTGACTACATGCGCTCTGAATATGCACTGCTAATTGGCTGTTACCACTATGTTTGTAACCAATCAGATGGTTGTGTGGGTGGGACAATGCTGGGTGCTGTGTAGGAGACAGAGGCAGAAAGCAGAGCAGCTTGTTAAGACTTTAGCTTAGGCGGCTACTTAATATGTCCGTGTGAAAACTCGTTCGGTACACCTCCGAACCGAACCGGAACCCCCGTACCGAAACGGTTCAATACAAAGACACGTACCGTTACACCCCTAATATATATATAGCTGTAAACATCTGCTGTACAGTAAGAATGCTAAAAACATTATGTCAGACCACCTTAAAAAATGGAATGGAATTTTACAGTTTTTTGCAGGATGCACATGAAAATAAAGAATGCGGGAGTTACAATAATAACTATAAATGATAAAACACTGCATATTAACAACATATGAACGTTGCTTCTCTTTTACTTCTCAGACCACCTCGTCGTTTAACATCTTTTAAAATCTGGCAAAACGCAACAAAAATGCAACAAACCAGGCGAAATATGAACGCAAAGGGTAAAAAAAAAAAATCCCACCTAAAATGGGCTAAAACACTTTTCTGCAGAGCTTTGTTGTAAAAATCTGTTTCCTCATCTGTATTCGAGACCAGTGTTTCAGGCTGGCTGCTCTGTACACAACTCTGCTTCGTACCTCGTCTGCCTGCAGCTGCGTTGATGTAGATTACCGTAATAACAGGTATATCACTCAAAAGCACAGATTTGAACCATTGGAATACTTTCTATAGTCCAAGATTTACGACGCTGCACATCATATTGGCGGCTACAGTTTCAGGTTTAAAAAATACAATTTGTAGTCGTCCGGCAGGCCGAATTGAAAAGCTTAAAGTGGCGTATCCGGCCCCATCCATCCATCCATTTTCTACCGCTTATTCCCTTTGGGGTCGCGGGGGATGCTGGAGCCTATCTCAGCTACAATCGGGCGGAAGGCGGGGTACACCCTGGACAAGTCGCCACCTCATCACAGGGCCAACACAGATAGACAGACAACATTCACACTCACATTCACACACTAGGGCCAATTTAGTGTTGCCAATCAACCTATCCCCAGGTGCATGTCTTTGGAGGTGGGAAGAAGCCGGAGTACCCGGAGGGAACCCACGCAGTCACGGAGAGAACATGCAAACTCCACACAGAAAGATCCCGAGCCTGGGATTGAACCCAAGACTACTCAGGACCTTCGTATTGTGAGGCAGACGCACTAACCCCTCTTCCACCGTATCCGGCCCACATGGACTATTTTGTATATGCCTGTCTTAATGTGTACCCCACTCAGTTTTTCTATTTGACATTTTTTTGTGTGTGTGTTATAACCCTCAGGGTTTTTCAGTACTTTTAAAATGCCTGTCTTACTTATTCCTTCTTTAAGATGAACATGTATTCTACTATAGGGTTGCCCAAAATGTAGTACTTTTGCATTAATCATCTTGGATAAGGGTGGAGTGCCATCTCGCAGCCGAGTGTGAAGCGACTGGGATGAGAATCAGCACCTCCAAGTCCGAGTCCATGGTTCTCGCCCGGAAAAGGGTGCAGTGCCATCTCCGGGTTGGGGAGGAGACCCTGCCCCAAGTGGAGGAGTTCAAGTTCCTCTGAGTCTTGTTCACGAGTGAGGGATGAGTGGATCATGAGATCGACAGGCGGATCGGTGCGGCGTCTTCAGTAATGCGGACGCTGTATCGATCCGTTGTGGTGAAGAAGGAGCTGAGCCGGAAGGCAAAGCTCTCAATATACCGGTCGATCTACATTCCCATCCTCACCTATGATCATGAGCTTTGGTTTATGACCGAAAGGACAAGATCACGGGTACAAGCGGCCGAAATGAGTTTCCTCCGCCGGGTGGCGGTGCTCTCCCTTAGAGATAGGGTGAGAAGCTCTGCCATCCGGGAGGAGCTCAAAGTAAAGTCGCTGCTCCTCCACATCGAGAGGAGCCAGATGAGGTGGTTCGGGCATCTGGTCAGGATGCCACCCAAACACCTCCCTAGGGAGGTCCTTAGGGCACGTCCGACCGGTAGGAGGCCACGGGGAAGACCCAGGACACGTTGGGAGGACTATGTCTCCCGGCTGGCCTGGGAACGCCTCGGGATCCCCCGGGAAGAGCTGGACGAAGTGGCTGGGGAGAGGAAAGTCTGGGCTTCCCTGCTTAGGCTGCTGCCCCCGCGACCCGACCTCGGATAAGCGGAAGAAGATGGAAGGATGGATGGATCTTGGATAATCATTAACTTTACTGGTCACAGTGGTACGATATCTTGATTCCAGGTCATTAGAACACGTTTGCCTCCAAGTTATAGCACAAACATGACTATGGAGATGTGTTTTCAAGCCTTAGGGCTAGAATATAATGTCATTGTGCAAACTAAAGGAGAAACACTTGTCACAAACGATTACTAACATTTCCCTGAGGGCTTATGTCATTATGTGTATGTGCATGGCATCTCTTTAAAACGAGCTAGCGCCAAGTCTTCTCCTGGATGATGGGTCTTTCAAACTATAGGCCCAATGTGCTTTAAAGCTTGTGAATAATAGGACAATGCCCAAAGAATCCCCAAAAGGTTTCCAGTGTTTTCATTTTATCGTGCGGTTAAATTTTGTCTCCAGTGGCTGTAAATTGGCGTTTGCGCGCTGATATGGCAGCACTGTCAGGTGACATCTACATGTCAACAACACCCTTTAAGTCCCTCTAAAGCATATTGTCACACACTCACAGAGCCAGCATGTAGCGAGAATCACAGAAGCTGGCGGGTGCGGAAGGCTTGCTGAGAAATGGCTCCCGTGGGTGCAAACACAAAGACAAAAGTGAAACAACCTCTTGAAGGCAAACCCTCCAATACACATGGGCAAATATTTGTGCGTCGTAGGCAAATGAACATAATTTATCCGTGATGTGGCGCTAACCTTCGTTGCCGCTAATTGTTGTGCAATCTAGGATAAAGCCCTGGAGTGCTATTTGAGAGAAAGCCACATGTGGTGTTTAGCAAGTATGAGTGGAGGCCAAGTGTGACTCCAAGGGTGTCTGAGTAAGAGGTGTACACGTCAGTATGCACCTGTGCACCAGTATGAGTTAAGTGTGTGTTTGCGGCACTCCGTCTAAAAAGGAAATAAATTAGCAGAGCTAGCAGGTTTCTCTGACAAGTCCTGTTAATGAGAACATCCTCCAGAGCCTTTTTCGACCGGGGGAGAGAAACCAGGGGCTGTGATCATCTGTTCAGCCTGGAAGATGGCATTGAGGTGGGGAGGCTGGGAAACAGCACAACGGCTGCACAATTAGACTACACCATCTGCAGCATCGACGCCAACGTGTAATTGGAAGTGGAAAAATCGAGCCCAAAAAAAGTTGATACAGCTATGAAAGCAATGTAGAAGTTATGGAGTTATTTACATTTTGCAAACTACATGACGTCAACATAATGAATTACTAAATATGAGCCCTGCGACTCATAAATTAAAAAACAAAAACATGTTGTACCTTTCTTCTGTTTCAGATATACATGATCAAATAACAATTGATCACTTCCTGTGGTAAATGGAAATCATTTGCAATGAGGAGACAATCACTGAGACCCATGAGCCACACTACTCTTTGTGCAGGCAGAAAACAAAAATAATAAATAATTCTAAAAAGTTGTCAAACAGCTTAATTCCACTAAAGTGACGAAAACGTGACATTTGTTCAAATAATTATATGCTTGACTAGAACACTCCATCCCTGTGGCTATATTGAATTGAATTGAATTGAAGTACCGTATTTTTCGGACTATAAGTCGCGTTTTTTTTTGTAGTTTGGTCGGGCTCCAGTGCGACTTATATATGTTTTTTTCCTTCTTTATTATGCATTTTCGGCAGGTGCAACTTATACTCCGGTGCGACTTATACTCCGAAAAATACGGTATTTATTTCAAATCTGCACAGTACAACACACATTTTTTTTTTTTTTTTTTTTTTTTTTTTACATTTTGGCAGAGACATTTATGCAAGGCTTGAAAAGGGGTTGGATGAAACAGATGCTTATAATATCCCAACCCCTCTCACTCATTCCACATTTAACATAAACAATATAATACAAGAACTGTCACGGCGCGGACTCGTACCCGCATTCCTCCTGCAACTGTTTGTCAGAGTTCCTCCTTGGGCTGTTCATCTGGACACGCCCCTGGGCGCGGCCCACTCACGCAGCAACAAGGCTGCAAACAATTGTGCATCAGCACACCTGGACTTGACGAGAGGGAGCGGCATAAAAGCCAGCGGACCCAGGAGACCTTCGCCAGAACGTAGCCAATCTCCCCTGAGTAAGCATCACGTCTGGCACCCCTCCCTCATTCCTTGCTCGCCTTCTTTGTGCTCTGCCTCGTTCCTTATTGATGTCCTTTGTGTCTTCCACAGTGTCTTCCCTGTTACCTGAGTTCGTGTCTTGCCTCACGACTCCCTCCCGGATATTTGCTTGCCTCCCTCGATCCTTGACCACTGCCTGGACATTGACATCGTTGCCTCTCTCCTGCCCTCGACTGCTTGCCTCCCCGCTGACTGCCTCTTTGCCTTCCCCCTTGGATTTGGTGAAAGATTCACTCAACACGCACCGACAACACCCACTGGTAAATATCACATTGTTAATTCCACACATCGTCCGCATTCATTCACTAGTGGTAGCATACACACCCCACACATTCATCAAAGGTTTAAATAAACCTTCTAAACCGCAGTTCTGCTTTGGTGTCGCCTCCTTCCCTTTGACACTACATAACAAGAACAATACTATACAAACAAAAACAAGAAAAGCTCCTGTACACAGACAATACAATAGTAACACTGTTACTATGAGACAAGACAAAACACACACACACACACACACACACACACACACACACACACACACACACACACACACACACACCCAAACACTCTCTGACCATACACCTCTCTCCCATCACTCTGTGCTGAGGGCATCACTCTCTTTCCTCCTCGTACTTCTTCAGTACTTCTTTTTTAAACAGTCTTTTGAATTGAATCATGTTAGAACACTTTTTTTAACTCTTCCCCTAAATTGTTCCACAGACTGACTCCACGCACTGAAATGCACATTGATTTTAAAGTTGTTCTAAATTCAGGCAGATATAATAAGTTGTTTCCTCTTAGACTGTAACTATGGTGAGCATCTCTATCCTGGAATAGGTTCTGTATATTGGATGGTAGAGAGTTTTGGGATGCCCTAAACATCATTTGAGCAGTTTTAAAATTGATCACATCATGCAGTTTAAGTTGCTTTAACTCCATGAATAGCGGATTTGAATGATGTATATACTGCATGTCTTAGTACACTAAGGATTTACAGTGATAACGACCATTTCTGTTACATCTCCAGTTATCATTGACACACGACTTTGAGAAGCACAAGCCAAGTAGAGGCGTGTAGAAAAGCACAAGGAGCTTTCCAGAGGAGCATTAGCATGATTCATCTTCACAAAACTGTAAAAGCTTCTGATAATCGCTTTAGCTAATCCTTTAACGCTTCGGGCAAACCAGCATGGAGGGAGTGAAGAGGTGGTTCTTTATTCATGGTAGGATGAATTGGGTGATGGTGCCAGTGTGGGTGCAACGTGGTCAGGTTTGGCATTGATTGTGTATGTGGAAAAGCATATATTAGTCTTTGCCATTCCATTTGCTTTGTGTTGAACCCAAGTGAAATGCAGCATTTCAAAAGAATACTGCAACAGTATAACTCCATGACTAATATCACATATTTTGCCTACTGGTAATGCAGAACTGCAAATTTTTTGGGAATTTTGTCCATCATTCACAATCCTTATGTAAGACAACAATACATATCCATCCATCCATCTTCTTCCGCTTATCCGAGGTCGGGTCGCGGGGGCAGCAGCCTAAGCAGGGAAGCCCAGACTTCCCTGTCCCCAGCCACTTCGTCCAGCTCTTCCCGGGGGATCCCGAGGCGTTCCCAGGCCAGCCAGGGGAGACATAGTCTTCCCAACGTGTCCTGGGTCTTCCCCGTGGCCTCCTACCGTGCCCTAAACACCTCCCGAGGGAGGCGATCGGGTGGCATCCTAACCAGATGCCCGAACCACCTCATCTGGCTCCTCTCGATGTGGAGGAGCAGCGGCTTTACTTTGAGCTCCCCCCGGATGACAGAGCTTCTCACCCTATCTCTAAGGGAGAGCCCTGCCACCCGGCGGAGGAAACTCATTCCGGCCGCTTGTACCCGTGATCTTGTCCTTTCGGTCATAACCCAAAGCTCATGACCATAGGTGAGGATGGGAACATAGATCGACCGGTAAATTGAGAGCTTTGCCTTCCGGCTCAGCTCCTTCTTCACCACAACGGATCGATACAGCGTCCGCATTACTGAAGACGCCGCACCGATCCGCCTGCCTGTCGATCTCACGATCCACTCATCCCTCACTCGTGAACAAGACTCAGAGGAACTTGAACTCCTCCACTTGGGGCAGGGTCTCCTCCCCAACCCGGAGATTGCACTGCACCCTTTTCCGGGCGAGAACCATGGACTCGGACTTGGAGGTGCTGATTCTCATCCCAGTCGCTTCACACTCGGCTGCGAACCGATCCAGTGAGAGGTGAAGATCCTGGCCAGATGAAGCCATCAGGACCACGTCATCTGCAAAAAGTAGAGACCTAATCCTGCAGCCACCAAACCGGATCCCCTCAACGCCCTGACTGCGCCTAGAAATTCTGTCCATAAACGTTATGAACATAATCGGTGACAAACACGTATGTTTGTCTTTTTCTTATGACATTTTAAATCGTGAATAAACGCTAGCAAAAGTCAGCTAACAATGGAGCCAATGGTAGTAGCTCTATTCTATCCCATAAAGCGCTGTGGAAACATCCAACAACCTCTATCAAGCTGTATGTATATATGTACTGTAGTAGCAGGCACATTCATAAAAACATGTACTATTTATTCATTTTGTTCATTTTAATCATACCGTGGCACATTAATCTCACAGACGCATCACAATTTTCGTTTTCTCCCTTCCACAACAACAACTTCATGAGAGCCAACAAATAATACTTTGGGACAAATGACGATCCAGAACCTTATATTTTTGTGCCTGAATATACGGAGGACGATCTAAAAGTTTTAAAAGCTGTTTGCTAGACATATCAAGTTTTAGTGACACACTAAGCATCATATAGCAGTATTGCTAAATGCTTGACAATAAAAACTATAAACACAATAAAACAATCACTTACTGGGATTGATGGGATGTTTATATCTTCCCTAAATGAAGAATTAATCAAAAATCCTCACGGATGGTTAAGAAAAGTGATGCAAACAGGCTTCTTTATGTGTCTTTCTCGTCATCTCCAATATTTGGATGTCAAAGTGAACCAACTTCTCGGTTTATGGCTACAACCTTCTACTTTCCACGTGGGAGGCATCATTTATAATACATAATTAACTTTCACCAGCTTGCAGTAGCTCACCGGCTCAATAAAGCAGCACAAGTTAGTTACCCCTGTGTGAGCAGGGCGCCACTGAAAATAGCTTGTCTGCATTAGCGCTTACAATAACAATAGCGCTAATACTTGGCTAATTTTCAGGTCTCGAGATGCAAATGGGGTATTAATGGCGGTTTTTCAATGTTTTTTAGAGTGCTTTATCTCGATCACAATCAGATTTATTGAGCAAGTATGTTCAACACACAACTAAACTCCCATTAGCTGCATTGTTAGCAACCTCGTACTTGCCGTATTTAACCACGTACAATTCATACACAAAGAAAAATGTTTGATGCTTGTCTTATATAAGGATTGTTAATGATAGGTAAAATTCCCCCCAAAAAGTGCAGTTTCCTTTTAAACACTTCTAAAACAGTGGCCAGGTATGTCACTAACTCCAACAATAACGTCAATTGTATTTTTTATTGCTGCTGCAGACCGAATACAAATATTAGGGGACGGTCATTTAAATCACACACAGAAGAGGTCTGTAATCAAATCAAATTCAACCCCAGTAACTTTAGACACATTGGCCATCAAATGTCCACACAGGCAGCAAAAATTACCATGCACTCTATGATCTTCTCTCATTCACTTCCCGTTTACCCGTTTGGTCACAGTGGTGTTGCAGCACTGATAACTCTGCAAAACACCTCACGGACGAACTGTCAACATTGTTGATAAGAAACCAAACATTTCTCATCATTGTCTAGCGTTTAAAAAACAGATTACCCAGCTAAGGAAACATAGTCAAATGTTGAAATCTAGGGCTTATCAATAAAAGTATTCACAGTTTATCATACACTCCTCGTCACCAGCGAATCAGAAGAGAAGTAGAGGAGCAGTGAGGGAAGATACATTATTCCCTTTAAAGTACCAGTAGTGTTAAACAAAGTTGACTTTTTATGTAACAATCAATCAAACCCTTGAAAATCCCCCAAATGTGGTAAATGTTATAGGTTCTGGGGACCCCAAAGGGTTAGTCATAAAGGTCTTAAAAGTAAGTCATATATATTAATATTTTTTTTTACTTTTAAACGCTTAAATCTCTGGCTCAACTTCAGATCTATTCGTTGCTATAACGTTTTTAGTTTATTTGTTTTGTTTTTTTAAGGTTGTATGCACATTTTGTCAAAGAAAACCCAGTTTTCTCTCGTGGCAAAAACACAAACTATGCATTATTTGTAGGGATGTCCGATAATGGCTTTTTGCCGATATCCGATATTCCGATATTGTCCAACTCTTTAATTACTGATACCGATATCAACCGATACCAATATCAACCGATATATACAGTCGTGGAATTAACACATTATTATGCCTAATTTGGACAACCAGGTATGGTGAAGATAAGGCACTTTTAAAAATAATTAATAAAATAAAATAAGATAAATAAATTAAAAACATTTACTTGAATAAAAAAGAAAGTAAACAATATAAAAACAGTTACATAGAAACTAGTAATTAATGAAAATGAGTAAAATGAACTGTTAAAGGTTAGTACTATTAGTGGACCAGCAGCACGCACAATCATGTGTGCTTACGGACTGTATCCCTTGCAGACAGTATTGTTATATATTGATATATAATGTAGGAACCAGAACATTAATAACAGAAAGAAACAACCCTTTTGTGTGAATGAGTGTAAATGGGGGAGGGAAGTTTTTTGGGTTGGTGCACTAATTGTAAGTGTATCTTGTGTTTTTTATGTTGATTTAATAAAAATAAAAATAAATAAAAAAAAAAAAAAAACACCCAGATACCGATAATAAAAACGTCGATACCGATGATTTCCGATATTACATTTTAACGCCTTTATCGGCCGATATCGGCAGGCCGATATTATCGAACATCTCTACTTTTTATGCTTAATTGTGTTTTATTGTATCCATGAAACCATTTCCAACCCACAGAATAAGTGAAAATATTGTCTAAACATCAGAAATGATCACAATTTCAGACTGCCATTTTGAATCATCTGCTCCCCATGTCTTCAACAATATCTGTAGATTTGGGGTCGGATGAACGCACTCTGCACTCTGACCATATCAGCAGATCAGTCATAGTGGAAATATTAAAAAATAGAAAGATGTGCTGTCTATCATTCACAATCCCCTATGTAAAACATGAACACACATTTTTCCTTTTTATGCATTCTAAGTCGTAAATAAATAAATAAATAACAAGTCTACTAACAATTGAGTCAATGGGGGCTCTCTTTTCCGCCCACAAAATTCTCTGAATAACCATACAAAACCCGTCAATAGTGAATATTGACCAAATATTAGCAATATTGTTATTATAAGCGCTAACGCAGACAAACTATTTTTAGTGGCGCATTGATCGTTGAGCGCTAGCTATAGCTTATGCTGCTGTACTGTGAGCCGCCCGATGTCCTGCTGCAACATCATCGCGTGTGGGCTCGTCAAAGTTGTTCTAGATTATAAATCATGCCTCTTATCTGGATAACATGATGATTAAGCCATGAATCCAGAAATGCAAATAATCATTAACTTTAGAATTTGATGCCAGCAACCCATGACAATGAAGTTGGGAAAGGTGGCAATAAATACTGATAAAGTTGAGGAATGCTCATCAAACACTTATTTGGAACATCCCACAGGTGAACAGGCAAATTGGGAACAGGTGGGTGCCATGATTGGGTATAAACAAACAAAGATGGGGCGAAGGTCACCACTTTGTCAACAAATGCGTGAGCAAATTGTTGAACAGTTTAAGAAAAACCTTTCTCAACCAGCTATTGCAAGGAATTTAGGGATTTCACCATCTACGGTCCGTAATATAATCAAATGTTTCAGAGAATCTGGAGAAATCACTGCACGTAAGCAGCTAAGCCTGTGACCTTCGATCCCTCAGGCTGTACTGCATCAACAAGCGACATCAGTGTGTAAAGGATATCACCACATGGGCTCAGGAACACTTCAGAAACCCACTGTCAGTAATTACAGTCGGTCGCTACATCTGTAAGTGCAAGTTAAAATTCTCCCATGCAAGGCGAAAACCGTTTATCAACAACACCCAGAAACGCCGTCGGCTTCGCTGGGCCTGAGCTCATCTAAGATGGACTGATACAAAGTGGAAAAGTGTTCTGTGGTCTGACGAGTCCACATTTCAAATAGTTTTTGGAAACTGTGGACGTTGTGTCCTCCGGACCAAAGAGGAAAAGAACCATCCGGATTGTTATAGGCGCAAAGTTGAAAAGCCAGCATCTGTGATGGTATGGGGGTGTATTAGTGCCCAAGACATGGGTAACTTACACATCTGTGAAGGCGCCATTAATGCTGAAAGGTACATACAGGTTTTGGAGCAACATATGTTGCCATCCAAGCAACGTTACCATGGACGCCCCTGCTTATTTCAGCAAGACAATGCCAAGCCACGTGTTACATCAAAGTGGCTTCATAGTAAAAGAATGCGAGTACTAGACTGGCCTGCCTGGAGTCCAGACCTGTCTCCCATTGAAAATGTGTGGCGCATTATGAAGCCTAAAATACCACAACGGAGACCCCCGGACTGTTGAACAACTTAAGCTGTACGTCAAGCAAGAATGGGAAAGAATTCCACCTGAGAAGCTTAAAAAATGTGTCTCCTCAGTTCCCAAACGTTTACTGAGTGTTGTTCAAAGGGAAGGCCATGTAACACAGTGGTGAACATGCCCTTTCCCAACTACTTTGGCACGTGTTGCAGCCATGAAATTCTAAGTTAATTATTATTTGCAAAAAAAAATAAAGTTTATGAGTTTGAACATCAAATATGTTGTCTTTGTAGTGCATTCAATTGAATATGAGTTGAAAAGGATTTGCAAATCATTGTATTCCGTTTATATTTACATCTAACACAATTTCCCAACTCATATGGAAACGGTTTGTATTTAGAAAAAAATTATAATAATATGATTCCTTTAATACGCCCTATAATCGCCTATAATCGCCTAATATATGAAAAAAGATCAAATATAGACCATTCATCGGCAGTGCGCCTTATAATCCGGTGCACCATGTGGTCCGGAAAATACGGTAGGTGTGTGGATTAATCAAGTAGTTTCCAACAGTGCCAAATCACACTGAGAAGGGGTTGTACTATGTGTATTGGTTATCTTAATTCACTCCATAAAATGGGCATCATATTACTTAAAACTGTTTATATCCGTTCTTCAACGCCTCCTCTGTGCTTGTTTCAATAACGTGACGGTCTCAGCTCCATCTGAGCACCCGACAGCAGAATCTATATCCAAACATGTCCATCATTATCCATCACATCTTTGACACAATCACTGCCTCTCACGCTCAGCACTGCCTTGTGGCAAAGCCTCAACTGGGCTTCGTCTATTCCCGGACTTTGGATGCCAAAAGCAGAGTGAAAGAACAACATTTTACAGCCAGACTGACACCTTACTGGGACATGGCCTATAGACATGGCCACAGGATCACCTCATTAGCATCAAAAGGTGCTCCGCTCCTTGACAAGTGAGACTTGACTGCACCGCTCACACTATATAATGAGCAAATATAACCTACACTGGCTAAATATAGCTAACCACACTCTCAGGAGAGAACAGTTCCAGACCGTGAAGCAGGTAACTGAACCTTTTCAAAGTTTAGATGCAAAATGGGATCGTGTAAAGCAGTGGTCCCCAACCTTTTTGTAACTGCGGACCGGTCAACGCTCGAAAATTTGTCCCACTTTGTTTTTGTTTTTGTTTTTTTTCATTAAAAAAATACAATCATGTGTGCTTACGGACTGTATTCCTGCAGACTGTATTGATCTATATTGATATATAATGTAGGAACCAGAAATATTAATAACAAAATGATTGAATAAAAAAGAAAAAAGAAACATATTTTTTATTTATTTATTTTTTCAAATTTCTTGTGCGGCTCAGTACCAATCGATCCACGGACCGGTGGTTGGGGACCACTGGCGTAAAGTAAACAATAGAGTTTAGGTAGAGGAAGTGATAGTCGAACAGTGTGTGATAAGAGCTTTTTAGCCTGCAGCTATAGTCCATTAGGAACAGATGAGCCACAGTCAGCATCCACGCCGCTAATGCGAAACCCATTGCAAGTGCACATTGAGTTATGATTGCCATTAAAGAGCAAATGATTCAGACTTCACAGCTGGATTTAAAAGGGCGCTGGCTGCTTCGCCCTGTCCTCTGTCTCGTTGTTCCTGCCCACGCTTACAGTAGCTACAACTAGAGATGTCCGATAATATCGGACTGCCGATATTATCGGCCGATAAATGCTTTAAAACGTAATATGGGAAATTATCGGTATCGGTTTCAAAAAATAAAATGTATGACTTTTTAAAACGCCGCTGTACGGAGTGGTACACGGACGTAGGGAGATGTACAGAGCGCCACGAAACCCTAAAGGCACTGCCTTTGCATGCCGGCCCAGTCACATAATATCTACGGCTTTTCACACACACAAGTGAATGCAAAACATACTTGGTCACATACAGGTCACACTGAGGGTGGCCGTATAAACAACTTTAACACTGTTACAAATATGCGCCACACTGTAAACCCACACCAAACAAGAATGACAAACACATTTCGGGAGAACATGCCCACCGTAACACAACATAAACACAACAGAACAAATACCCAGAACCACTTGCAGCACTAACTCTTCCGGGACGCTACAATAAACCCCCCCCCAACCCCGCCCACCTCAACCTCCTCATGCTCTCTCAGGGAGAGCATGTCCCAAATTCCAAGCTGCTGTTTTGAGGCATGTTAAAAAAAAAAAAGCACTTTGTGACTTCAATAATAAATATGGCAGTTCCATGTTGGCATTTTTTTCCATAACTTGAGTTGATTTATTTTGGAAAACCTTGTTACATTGTTTAATGCATCCAGCGGGGCATCACAACAAAATTAGGCATTATAATGTGTTAATTCCACGACTGTATATATCGGTATCGGTTGATATCGGAATCAGTAATTAAGAGTTGGACAATATCGGAATATCGGATATCGCCAAAAAAGCCATTATCGGACATCTCTCGTTACAACCAAGGTTACGCCTCACCTTTCGATTGTGTCCACACACAAGATGGGAGCCAGCAAAAGTTTAGTCTATTTATTTGAGGACCTTGAGCAGATCAACATTATAGAAGCTGTGTTGAGGTAATGTAGAAGTACACAACAGGCCCGATCTACTAAAATCCAAATACCACGTGTGCAAACTATAAAAGTGTGTGTACTATTAGTGGGAATGATGTGTATGATCTATTAAGACTGTGATAACTGGTGCAGACTGCCTTATTAAAATTAGGTTTACTGCACATTGATGTTATCATGCTCCTACCTGTGGTGTTTTTCTGGGCATTTTAGACGCCATCTTTAAGTGAGATTTACAACAGAAGCCTCTTTTTTTTACCACACTGAAGGTGCACTCATGGAGTATGCATTTTCTTGTTCAGAAACAATTTTTTTTTCATGCGGGAGATTAATATCTCCTACATGAAAAAACAACAGACACAAAAATGCATCAATTAAATTTGTTTTAATCAGCCCCTTAAGTCATCCAGCAGCTATACAATGCTATTGTTGAATAGACAATATGTCTAATATTTGTTTATTTTTGTCCATATGTTGACAAGCATACGTAGGACGGGGATACAGCGCCATCGCCTCCTTTCTCACAGCTATTTATGTACTTTCAGTTTGAACGTCCTTTCTTGACATACTAAATTAAGACGCAAAACTGTGGCTGCAAAACAATTTCTCGTCTTGAAGTACCTTTGTCCTCGAGAAATGTCCGTCAGACCTGCTGATCGGATTCAGGGTCCAACACGTACTGCTGTATTCTAACAGTTGACATTTTCAAAAGAGAAATTCTGATACTTTTGTTAAGTTTGCTTTTTATTCTCAATCAAAATAACAAGGAGGCGCGAGGCTCGGCAGCGCTGGCCAGCCATTAGGAAGTCCTCAAAGTGTAACCAAATGTTTGTTTGCAGGATGCAGATCTACAAAGCTTTCTGTGCGGTTAATTATGTATAGCTTCTCCATAGGAGTCCAAAAATCAAAGACAAAGGGCCGAAAATTAGTTTAATAGTTCCTCTTTGGTAGGACGCATTCCTCACATCTGAAGGCAACTGCAGCAGACCTCAACCACCTCTCTTCATCTCAGGCCATGTCTACACTAAGTCGTTTAACCCCTTAAACCAATAATTATTTAGCTTAAGCCTCGTTTCAGCCACACTAAACCAGCGTTTAAGGTACTCCTCCTCGGACAAATTTTTACACAGGTAAGTGCGCCGTGTATTTCTTAGCTTTGTATGGACTCACTTCGACGCACAGCAAGGGCTCTGGAACCGCTTCTCTTGAGAGGGGCTGGACTCTCTTCCACTCTGGCGTTGCCGGCAGTGAGAGGCGACGGGCTGGGGTGGCAATTCTTGTTGCCCCTCGGCTCAAAGCCTGCACGTTGGAGTTCAACCCGGTGGACGAGAGGGTAGCTTCCCTCCGCCTTCGGGTGGGGGGACGGGTCCTGACTGTTGTTTGCGTTTACGCGCCAAACAGCAGCTCAGAGTACCCACCCTTTTTGGATTCACTCGAGGGAGTACTGGAGAGTGCTCCCCCGGGTGATTCCCTCATTCTACTGGGGGACTTCAACGCTCATGTTGGCAGCGACAGTGAAACCTGGAGAGGTGTGATTGGGAAGAATGGCCGCCCGGATCTGAACCCGAGTGGTGTTCTGTTATTGGACTTTTGTGCTCGTCACAGATTGTCGATAACAAACACCATGTTCAAACATAAGGGTGTCCATATGTGCACTTGGCACCAGGACACCCTAGGCCGCAGTTCCATGATCGACTTTGTAGTTGTGTCATCGGATTTGCGGCCTCATGTTTTGGACACTCGGGTGAAGAGAGGGGCGGAGCTTTCTACCGATCACCACCTGGTGGTGAGTTGGCTGCGATGGTGGGGGAGGATGCCGGACAGACCTGGCAGGCCCAAACGCATTGTGAGGGTTTGCTGGGAACGCCTGGCAGAGTCTCCTGTCAGAGAGAGTTTCAATTCCCACCTCCGGAAGAACTTTGAACATGTCACGAGTGAGGTGCTGGACATTGAGTCCGAGTGGACAATGTTCCGTACCTCTATTGTCGAGGCGGCCGATTGGAGCTGTGGCCGCAAGGTAGTTGGTGCCTGTCGTGGCGGTAATCCTAGAACCCGTTGGTGGACGCCGGTGGTGAGGGATGCCGTCAGGCTGAAGAAGGAGTCCTATCGGGTTCTTTTGGCTCATGGGACTCCTGAGGCAGCAGACAGGTACCGACAGGCCAAGCGGTGTGCGGCTTCAGCGGTCGCGGAGGCAAAAACTCGGACATGGGAGGAGTTCGGGGAGGCCATGGAAAAAGACTTCCGGACGGCTTCGAAGCAATTCTGGACCACCATCCGCCGCCTCAGGAAGGGGAAGCAGTGCAGTGTCAACACCGTGTATGGTGGGGATGGTGCTCTGCTGACCTCGACTGCGGATGTTGTGGATCGGTGGAGGGAATACTTCGAAGACCTCCTCAATCCTACCAGCACGTCTTCCTATAAGGAAGCAGGGCCTGGGGAATCTGTGGTGGGTTCTCCTATTTCTGGGGCTGAGGTTGCCGAGGTAGTTAAAAAGCTCCTTGGTGGCAAGGCCCCGGGGGTGGATGAGATCCGCCCGGAGTTCCTTAAGGCTCCGGATGTTGTGGGGCTGTCTTGGTTGACAAGACTCTGCAACATCGCGTGGACATCGGGGGCGGTACCTCTGGATTGGCAGACCGGGGTGGTGGTTCCTCTCTTTAAGAAGGGGAACCGGAGGGTGTGTTCCAACTATCGTGGGATCACACTCCTCAGCCTTCCCGGTAAGGTCTATTCAGGTGTACTGGAGAGGAGGCTACGCCGAATAGTCGAACCTCGGATTCAGGAGGAACAGTGTGGTTTTCGTCCTGGTCGTGGAACTGTGGACCAGCTCTATACTCTCGGCAGGGTCCTTGAGGGTGCATGGGAGTTTGCCCAACCAGTCTACATGTGCTTTGTGGACTTGGAGAAGGCATTCGACCGTGTCCCTCGGGAAGTCCTGTGGGGAGTGCTCAGAGAGTATGGGGTATCGGACTGTCTGATTATGGCGGTCCGCTCCCTGTATGATCAGTGTCAGAGCTTGGTCCGCATTGCCGGCAGTAAGTCGGACACGTTTCCAGTGAGGGTTGGACTCCGCCAAGGCTGCCCTTTGTCACCGATTCTGTTCATAACCTTTATGGACAGAATTTCTAGGCGCAGTCAGGGCGTTGAGGGGATCTGGTTTGGTGGCTGCAGGATTAGGTCACTGCTATTTGCAGATGATGTGGTCCTGATGGCTTCCTCCGGCCAAGATCTCTCACTGGATCGGTTCGCAGCCGAGTGTGAAGCGACTGGGATGGGAATCAGCACCTCCAAGTCCGAGTCCATGGTTCTCTCCCGGAAAAGGGTGGAGTGCCATCTCCGGATTGGGGAGGAGATCTTGCCCCAAGTGGAGGAGTTCAAGTACCTCGGAGTCTTGTTCACGAGTGGGGGAAGAGTGGATCGTGAGATCGACAGGCGGATCGGTGCGGCGTCTTCAGTAATGCGGACGCTGTATCGATCCGTTGTGGTGAAGAAGGAGCTGAGCCGGAAGGCAAAGCTCTCGATTTACCGGTCGATCTACGTTCCCATCCTCACCTATGGTCATGAGCTTTGGGTTATGACCGAAAGGACAAGATCACGGGTACAAGCGGCCGAAATGAGTTTCCTCCGCCGAGTGGCGGGGCTCTCCCTTAGAGATAGGGTGAGAAGCTCTGTCATTCGGGGGGAGCTCAAAGTAAAGCCGCTGCTCCTCCACATCGAGAGGAGCCAGATGAGGTGGTTCGGGCATCTGGTCAGGATGCCACCCGAACGCCTCCCTAGGAAGGTGTTTCGGGCACGTCCGACCGGTAGGAGGCCACGGGGAAGACCCAGGACAAGCTGGGAAGACTATCTCTCCCGGCTGGCCTGGGAACGCCTCGGGATCCCCCGGGAGGAGCTGGACGAAGTGGCTGGGGAGAGGGAAGTCTGGGCTTCCCTGCTTAAGCTGCTGCCCCCGCGACCCGACCTCGGATAAGCGGAAGAAGATGGATGGATGGATGGATGTATGGACTCATTGACCGTTTACAAACTGAGTTCGGAGAAGAAGTGACGCCAGAAAGACCGCGCCCACACAGGAAGTGACGTCAGATATAACGCGCCACAGCCAGCCTCGTAATAAAGTGGTTTCGTAGCTCGGAGGTAAACACTGGAAATATGAAGGCGAGTCATCCAGACATGCCCGTGTTTCTCATTCTTCTACATGTACAAACGCTTGTGGAAATCACACATGAATACCTTAAGAGAAAGCGATTGCAGCTATTTGGGATACAACACTTCTCAGACGGCAAGAGACATTTCCAATGTCCAGGTCAGCTGTGATTCTACTGAGCGAAAAACTTTGTCGATTTGTCGAACGAAAGACAACGAGAATGCGAGCTCCCGTGGATGTGATCAAAAAAGGTAGCGTGTGCTTTGTATTACCTGGCCGTTGAGGGAAAACTACGGAAAACAGCGAATGCTTTTGGACTGGCAAAGCAGACTGTATCAGTTATTGTCAGCCATGTACGTCTATCCATGTACGTATGTCTAGGTCCAGAGTATATACAGTCACCAAAAAGGAATGGACAATGAAGGTGAAGGCAAAAGAGTGAGGAGTGTCCTGAACAGATATCTAGATCCCTAGATTGATTGTTGTAATATGTTCTTTATCACATTGTTTACGTGTCTAATAAAGATTTGATTAATGTATGATGTCTCAGGTGTGATTCACTACTATAGGGCCCCACAGCACACTGGATTCCGGTTAATTGAAATACCACAACACTGGATATTGTTCAGATAAGTTACATTTAAGAACTTGCACACAAAGCAACACTGGATGTGACTATGCAAGCGCATTTTCCGCGCATGCATATTAGGTCGTGTTGCGCCGGCGGACGGCATTGTTGTGTGTGGACACGGATAAGGTTAGGTGTGATTAACCCTGGATAACCTTATCCGGCTTAGTGTAAACGGGGCCTAAGTGACACTAGAGTAAAATTAATCTGCCAGCAATTACCCTAAAGTTTCCCTCAAAGAATGTTTAATTGAGGTATTTAAGGTGGATGACATTTATGATATATTGTTTTAAGATGCAGTCTACAGTAAGCTGCTACAGAGAAAATAAAGCAGAGACACAAACATTGTGTTATTTGGCAGCTTTGGGAACGGTGTGTTGTTGACCATGTGAAACCATCAAACAAATGATCACTACTAATTATCACTTCTGTTTAACACGACACAAACAAACATTTCAAATATATTAAAGTGTTCTGCATGGTTTTGATACAGGCTCATTTATTTTAGGTCCTGCTGGAGTGTGATTTGCGGTTGCTGATGCTCATGCTGCTCGGCGGGTACCAGGCAGATGCTTTGTTACGACCAAACCAGCCAGGAAAGCACTTAAAAGTACAGACTCACAACTGGGAGGCGAGGAGGAGAAAGTGTGTATACTCGTATACTCAAAGCCGGAAGAAAATCATGCATAGAAAAAGCTCTGAAAACAGATAATTAGATCTGTAACAAATGAGCACAATAACAATGACAGCGGGACAGAAATGCCTACATTAGATGAGATGAGCACAATGTGCCACTCTGAGAGACTCAAACATTTATTAGATGATGGGAGTCATATTTTTGCACAATAAGTGTTTTAAATCTGACGCCAAAATAAACAAAAAAATGAGTGTTTCAGCAAGTCTATCGCTAAATGATAAACAGCACAATAAGAGAGTAAAGTATGTTTCTGCTTCATTAGACTGCTCATTAATGAGACATTTTGCTGCACTCCCTATTGCTGACTATTTGAGTCACTCGCTCTCACTTTTAATGCTGAAAGCTACGGGGTCAGCAGGGTCCGTCATTAGTCTCGTTACAGTGTCTTGGACTGGTTTGGATCAAATGACCTGCTCTTGGGGTCAGACAACCTCAGGCCACATCTTACACGCGTGACCTACTCTGGTCGGATATTCACTGTACTTTTGCATCATCTTGTTACAGTAAATTGCTGCGTTTCAACTATTGCACAACCCTTTTCTTGCCTGCCCTGACATGATAATTGGAATTGAATGAAATAATTAATCCATTCCACTGCTTTAAATGCTCTTAAAGACTGTTTTTTTTACACACAATAAACTATATTATACTTTACTATACTTTGTACTAGTGTTGTAACGATACCAATATTTTGGTACCAGTACTGGTACTAAAATTATTTCGATACTTTTCAGTACTTTTCTAAATAAAGGGGACCACAACAAAATGTCATTATTGGCTTTATTTTAACAAAAAAATCTTAGGGTACATTAAGCATATGTTTCTTATTGCAGTTAAGTCCTTAAATAAAATAGTGAACATACAAGACAACTTGTCTTTTAGTAGTAAGTACCGTATTTTTCGGACTATAAGTCGCAGTTTTTTTCATAGTTTGGCCAGGCTCCAGTGCGACTTATATATGTTTTTTTCCTTCTTTATTATGCATTTTCGGCAGGTGCGACTTATACTCCGAAAAATACGGTAAACAAACAATGGCTCCTAATATGTCTGCTGACGTATGCAGTAACATATTGTGTCGTTTATCATTCTATTATTTTGTCAACAATATTAAGGACAAGTGGTAGAACATGAATTATTAATCTACTTGTTCATTTACGGTTAATATCTGCTTACTTCCTGTTTTAACATATTCTAGCTACACTTCTGTTAAAATGTAATAATCACTAATTCTTCTGTTGTTAGATACTTTACATTAGTTTTGGATGATACCACTAATTTGGGTATCAATCCGATACCAAGTCGTTACAGGATCATACATTGGTCATATTCAAAGTCCTCATGTGTCCAGGGACATCCATCCATCCATCCATCTTCTTCCGCTTATCCGAGGTCGGGTCGCGGGGGCAGCAGCCTAAGCAGGGAAGCCCAGACTTCCCTCTCCCCAGCCACTTCGTCCAACTCTTCCTGTGGGACCCCGAGGCGTTCCCAGGCCAGCCGGGAGACATAGTCTTCCCAACGTGTCCTGGGTCTTCCCCGCGGCCTCCTACCGGTCGTACGTGCCCTAAACACCTCCCTAGGGAGGCGTTCGGGTGGCATCCTGACCAGATGCCCGAACCACCTAATCTGGCTCCTCTCGATGTGGAGGAGCAGCGGCTTTACTTTGAGCTCCCCCCAGATGGCAGAGCTTCTCACCCTATCTCTAAGGGCCCCGCCACCCGGCGGATGGAAACTCATTTCGGCCGCTTGTACCCGTGATCTTGTCCTTTCGGTCATAACCCAAAGCTCATGACCATAGGTGAGGATGGGAACGTAGATCGACCGGTAAATTGAGAGCTTTGCCTTCCGGCTCAGCTCCTTCTTCACCACAACGGATCGATACATATTTCCTAAGTTTATAAAAATAATATACATTAAAAAACAAATGAAAGAAGATGCAATGCCTATAAATATCGACGCAATTATAGTAATATCGACTCGATACGTGCTTGTACTTGATATCATTACAGTGGATGTTAGGTGTCGATCCACCAATGGCGTTTGTTTACATTTTGATGCCGGTGAGCTACGGTGTGTAGTGAAGCATGTTTAGCTATTCCTCGTCCTGCAGGGATGATACTTGTAAGAATCTTACTTTATTTGTCGCCATAGAGACCAGGATTAGTTAGCTTCTACCTCGCTAGCCATGTTTTAAAGCACCTCTTCCTGAGGGTGTTTTAGTGTTATAACTTCACCTTTATCTTTAGTTTTTAAGCCAAAATGTGTCCGTTCTCCCTTTTCTGTCTACACACTGTGTTTGCCTGTAAGTACTCCATGATTGTGTGCCGCCGAAAATGCTCGTCACGACGTGACTTTGACGCGGGCGCTGGGGGGTGCGGGATCGCTATGTTTCAGAGACGGTATCGTACCGAAAATGATTCATTAGTATCACGGTACTATACTAATACCGGTATACCGTACAACCCTACTTTGCACTATATACTTTTCAACCTTTAAGGTACTCAAAGCACTTTGACACAATTACCACATTCAACTATGAGGATCGAACCTGCGACCATCAGGTTGGGGGACAACCACGCTACCACCTGAGCAATGCTTCCCAAAAGGAGCTGAGAAGGTGCATCAATATTCCCTGCTGGATGCCTCAAAACAAAAGATTACGACAACTTTGGGATGGAAACTTGTTCTGATGATAAAGCAATGGGATGTTCAGCTCTCTTTAGGCTCAGCTCACTCCAGTAGAAACAGTAATCTATTTTTATTCATTTTTTGCTTAATTTACTTAATTACCAACAATATTGTAAAATTATGAGCTACATTAATTACTGATTTAAATAACAAATAATTATATATATTGAAATTACATTATGTTTGTTATATAAATGTGATATTAACTCTATTTTAGTGCAACAAAAACAAACTAAACTGATCGAACAACGGCAGTAGAAACACTGGACCTTCATTGCACTTATTGGTGGACAGTTTGCGTGTTAAATAGGAGACTTTTTTTTAGAGACTACACTCTGCTCTTGTTTAAAACAATAGTATTGAAATGGTGCCAGAGTTTACTCCTTAAAGTTGTCATTCATTTTTTAAATTGTAACCTTTCCAGCTCGTTCTGTCGCTGTCCTGTTCATGCGTGCTGTGTGTTTTTTTGCTCACTGCTGATTACTAATGATTAATAACCACTTTGATTGCATTTTCAATTCCGCCTAACAATTCGGTTCTTCATCAACCCTCTTATCAATTCACATTTAGAAAAAAGAATAACAGGTCGATTCGCATCAACTTTGTTTAAAGGGGAACTGTACTTTTTTTGGAATTTTGCCTATCGTTTACAATCACTGTGAAAGACATAAGACATATTTTTCAAACATTATTTACATAGCACTTTTCATAATACACAGAGAAGTGGCAAACACAAAAAGCTGTACAAAAAAATAGAAGAGGAGACGAAAACATACACGCACGCACACACACACACTCATACATCACTATTGACAATACAAAGCAAAAACAAAACATGGTGTGGCACTGAGAAAAAAGTTATATAAAACATATGATAAAATATATGTAAAAATTCAACATAAATAATGTAAAATACTACATTAATTACTTAATAAAAACAAAAATAGTAGTAAAATAAATAATTAAGATAAAAAACAACACAATAAAATAATTAAAAACAAGAGTTTCAGATGATCAGTAAAAATTATGATTAAAAATACTTTTTTTTAATTATTTCAACGCTCTCTGCAGTCCTGAGGATCTCAAGCAAGCTGTTCTACAGGTGGGGGCCATAGTGGCTAAATGCCGCCTCACCTTTGTTCTGGTATTTGGTAAAGCTAAAAGGCCAGTGCCAGAGGACCTCATGATCTGCAAGGGTTGATGCGGTAAAAGCAGGTCGGATAGATAAGAATGCACAAGGTTATTAAGACATTTAAAAGCAAATAATAGAACTTTAAAATCGAAGCACTGGGAACCGGTTCTAAACAAGAACCGTTTTTTGATTACCGTCCCTAGTAATCGGCACATGAGCGCACACACAGGGCCACCCCCAAACATACGGTATACTGACTGACCACGTGCGACTTGAAGAGAACTCCAGACACCATGACTAGGTGGCCCCATTGGTCAGTATAAATGCGTCTGGGGGGCTGGTATATATATATATATATATTTGACAAGCGCCTGAATGCAACGCACATTGCACAGGCAGTGATAGTTACAGCGATGTGCTCTTCGCCCACTTTCACTTCAAAATAAACCTCGATGGAACTTTAGATAAACTGAGGCAAAGTGAGACAAACTTTTTTTTTTAATCATCGGCAAACATCAAGTTGAAAATAGCATCTTAAGGCGAAACTTGAACGTGAGGATGGCGCTGTGAGCATGAATGCTACTTAAATAGTGTCGTAAAGCCCATTTTGATGTGCCTTTTTTATTAATGTTGAGTGAAAATAGCAGCATGTTTACGTTCAAACATACATTAAGTCCTCTTATAGTGTGTTTAAAGCCAGCAAGGCAGTGTTGTTGAGCTTGGAAATGACAGCACACAACCGTGACGTCATCACAAGTCACCGTTTGTGCCGTGTACACGCATATGCTAAGCGGAGAGTTTTTTTAACGCTACACTTTGGCCAGCGTTTGTAAAAGTCTGCGTTTTTAAAGACAAAAGTATGCGTCTGCGTGTGGACAAGAGGCCTAAACGCAGAGATAAGAGTGCGTTTATTAAGTATCTGTATTCGTGTTTCTATTTTAGACAAAAAAAAAGTCCACTTAATTCTTACTGTCACCAAGTTTTTAGGAAATCAATGACTTACAGTTCAGTAAAACATTTAGAAAATGTTCCCGTATGACATTCTGACTACAAAATTGCATTTGTATCCAATTTTTTTTTTTTAAGAAAATTGTATTTATGCAAGGGCAGCACGGTTGAAGAGGGGTTAGTGCGTCTGCCTCACAATACGAAGGTCCTGAGTAGTCGTGAGTTCAATCCTGGGCTCGGGATCTTTCTGTGTGGAGTTTGCATGTTCTCCTCGTGACTGCGTGGGTTCCCTCCGGGTACTCCGGCTTCCTCCCACCTCCAAAGACATGCACCTGGGGATAGGTTGATTGGCAACACTAAATGGTCCCTAGTGTGTGAATGTGAGTGTGAATGTTGTCTGTCTATCTGTGTTGGCCCTGCAATGAGGTGGCGACTTGTCCAGGGTGTACCCCGCCTTCCGCCCGATTGTAGCTGAGATAGGCTCCAGCGCCCCCCGCGACCTCGAAGGGAATAAGCGGTAGAAAATGGATGGATGGATGGATTGTATTAGGCAAGGACATAATAACCTGTGATTAATCATGATTAATCACAGAATTAGAGTGTTATTAATCTGATTAAAAAAATTATCACATGACAGCCCTAATATATATATTGTTGTTGGCATCCGTAAGTCTCGGAAGACAATGGATTGGCGCTCCTTGAATAGGATTTAGTTGGTCATGCAGCGTCTGCTGTGGCTGTAGAGACCCACACGGGAGTGACAGTCTCTGTTGCACTTGGTGCATTTGTAGGTTGAGTCAGCTACAGGATGTAGTTGCTTGCTCTTTCTCTGAGCTCGCTTCTCATCTGCAAGCTGGCGCAGTTTTGCTTCGCCAGTGTTCAGTCCAGTGTTCACATTGTGTCTCCAGCTGGATCTGTCCTGAGCAAGCTCTTCCCAGGTGTTCAGGTGCATGTCGAGCGCTTTCAGGTCACGCTTGCAGACATCCTTGAAGTGGAGATGTGGCTGTCCTGTTGTCCTCTTGCCAGAGGCAAGCTCTGCGTAGAGGATGTGTTTGGGTATCCGGCCATCGAAGGCGACGCTTACGGAGAAGAGTGACCATGCTGGGAATCTTGGCTTGCATCAGCACCTCATTGTTTGTCACTCGAACGCTCCATATAATCCCGAGTATGCGACGGAGGCAGCGCATGTGAAAGGCACTTAGCCTCTTCTCCTGCGAGGAGTACAGAGTCCAGGATTCACAGGCGTACAAGAGAGTGCTTCGCACGCAGGCACGATACACAGCGATCTTGGTGTTTATTGTCAGCATGCTGTTGTTCCACACTCTTTGCCACAACCTGGCCAAGGTTGTGGATGCCTTGCCAATCCTCTTGTTGATCTCTGCTTAGGTATGTGAACTGTCTGACGACCTCTAGTTCATAGTCGTTGATGGTGATACAAAGTGGTTCAGCATCTTGGGCCATCACATTTGTCTTCTTCAGACTGATAGTCAAGCTGAACTCGTCGCATGCCTTTGCACATATATATATATATATATATATATATATATATATATATATATATATATATATATATATATATACATACATATATAAATATATATATATATATATATATATGTATATACATATATATATATATATATATATATATACATATATATACATATATATATAAATATATATATATATATATATATATATACATATATATACATATATATATATATATACATATATATACATATATATATATATATATATATAAATATATATATATATATATATATATATATATATATATATATATATATATATGTGTGTGTGTGTGTGTGTGTATTAAGGTTGTCCTGTATACCGGTACTAATAAAGTACCACGGTACTAATAAATTCACAACGGTACTATACCGCCTTTAAAAAAGGCAAAATCACCAATTCCAACCATTAGAACACTCTGTATACCGTATTTCCTTGAATTGCCGCCGGGTATATAGTATGCGCATGCCTAGAATTATCGCTGGGTCGGTCAAACTAATTTCACAAAATAATTAGCGCATGCTTAGCATTACCGCCGGCTCAGGATTAACGCCAGGTCAAACTCGTTTCGCAATATATTATTTTTATTTGCGCATGTCTAGAATTTCCGCCGAGTCAAACTCGTTTCGCAAAATAATTAGCATATGCCTAGAATTTCTGCCGGGTCAAACTCGTCACGTCACGAGTGACACTTTACCTGTCATCATTTTCAAAAAGGAGTAGGCTGATTTCAATAATTTGAAATTGCATAAAGGGAAGAAGATTAAGAGCTATTCAGTATTATTTAAGGTCCAAGCTATTGAATATACTAAAAAGAACAGTAAGCAGCTATGTTTTATTAATATACCGTAGCTGCGTGTGTCAAATATGAGTCATTAAATGACATCCACCTCCTGGTGGTAGAGGGCGCTAGTGATCCTTCTTGCGACTACTCGGCTGCAGAAGAAATGACAACAAGCAGCAACAGTGAGCAGCGATCGTTTATTTTTTCCTCTCGCTTGCACTTTTAACATGGAGGATTACATATCTAAAATAAAACAGTTTTCTAAACTGGACTTTCAATCGAAGCAGGAGGTAATAATTAAAGGAAGATCTCCATCGAGACAGAGAGACTTTTAAAACTGAAGAAAGATAAGGAAGACTTCTATAAACAAGTTATCGATGCTTTTGTTCAGAAGGAGCTGCGCATGGACTTCATTTATAAGTAAAGGTAAGACCATAATAACGTTTTTTTTAATTAAATGTGCTTTTCATGATAGTATCCTTACATCACACTCAAAGCGCAGGCCTAAATTTACCGCATGTCTTTGGTAAGCGCCGGAGTGAGAAGAGGTTTTAAAATAATTAGCGCATGCTTGCCTTTACTGCATGCCTTTGGTAAGCGCCGGAGTGAGAAGAGGTTTCAAATTAATTACCACTCCGGCGGCAATTCAAGGAAATACGGTAGTTCAAGACTTACGGACCATGTCTGCGTTACGTTCACGGACCACTTATGTCGTGTAGTTGTATCAACGTCCGCGTGCAATCAAGCCTTAGCTGGTCCTGCACTTTTTTAACCTGGTTTAGGTTTGTTATCAGCAGTCGGACAGTGAATACATGTGTCAGAGTGTACGTGAATTGCTTATATCGGGCTCAGAGAGTGATTTTTTTTTATTTCTGTGACCTGATTTCAAACTTAAGAGGGTATGTTTGTTTAAAAACTTTGTGCTTTGTCTCATGGTGGCGTTTCACATTGTCCCTCTTTATGAGGGCTACGGCCTCTGAGCATATCAGACAGACTGGTTTTGTGCTTACAGAGGGAAGAATGAATATTAAAAGAGTCAGTCCATTCTGGGTTAAAGCTCTATTTTCACTGTCCACTTTCTCGTCATCAAGAGTGCCGTTTATATTTATTTGTCTGTTGTCTGACTCACTCGTCTCTCTGTCGTCTCACTCCATATCTCTCATTTGTTCCTTTCTTTCCCCATGTCTCACTTGTTCTTCCATGTCACTTCTCTACTCTTTCATCTGTTTCTGTATTTCCAGTCGCAATGTAAAGCAAATGGAATGCGCAGTAATATCATAAGTGGGATGGCTTGACTCGTATGCAATTGGTCAAATTATTTCCTGATCTGATACACAAGTACCATAAAGTCTAAAATTGCTGAGCTGGTGAAAATAAAAGCGCTCTGTCTCAGAATACTTGAATACTTTTTGGACAACAGGTCCAGGTCCATGACGTGCTGTGGCACTTCGAAATTTGTATGCAAAGGTAAAGTGTGTTATAAATAAAATGCATAAGTATTATTATCATTATATAGAACAGTCCAGTCCTCGGTCCAACAGTTGGTTTAGCCCTCATTCATTAGCGATGTAAATGTGAGTGTTGGTGTTTTTAGATAGAAAGATGTTTATTGTCATTGCCACATGTGACATGTACAACAAGATTAAAAGTGTCAGGCAGTCAAAGTGCATAAGTGCAGTGCAGTAAAAACATAAATTCAAGAATACAAACGTGTAGATTTTTTTAAATCTCAGCATAAAAATAGCTTGAAATACGTTCAAAACGGCCTAAAAACTCTAATGCGAGAGTGTCTGGGGTGTGTTGTGTCCTTTAGGATGCATTGGGCTATGTGTGTTTCTATTTTAATCACTGGTGACCAGTCAAAGGTGATGTTTGCCATACGTGTCAAATCAGCTGGGATAGGCTCCAGTTCTCTTTGATGCAGAACAGGTTAAGTGGTAGCCAATAGATAGATGAATGAACATAACAAAATAACTTCACAAATATGATCCAGCAATTTGTCTTCACACCCATCTCGTTGACATTGGGCGCCAAAAGTAATGTGTGACGGAAAATGTGTTCCTCTTGGTGAACTTCGACAATGTTGATGTGGTGAAGTAGAAACTAACAGTAGTTTTCCAATGAAAAACACACATTTTTGAGTGGAATGTCAAAACTGTGGAATATTTCATCATATACTGTAAGGCACATTTGTCTGGATACTAAGTATTTACTTTAATGTTTCTTGTTGCTAAAACTATCCAAAGTGGCCTAAAGAACCTTGCGCACATAGGTGTTTGTTAATCTAAAGCATTAACAAATATTAACAAATATTCCTGAGAACCAGCCTCCTCTGTAGTGGACATTTGATTTTTGTGTATTAATTTTGTCAGAGTTACGAAATCCTGGGGAAATAAGCCCTGTCGATACAACAGGGGAATTCGGCTGTTTTAAGGACCTACTGCAAAGAAGCAAGTCAAAGATCATCTATAAGACAGTGCGCTCATGTTTTTAGGAATCTGCTGCAAACATTTTAGCCTCTACAAAGTTTTTTTTTAATTGACCACATGGTGCCATTCCCGGGCCACCAGTTGAATAGCCCTCATCTAAAGCAACAGCACACCTATGTCAAAAATGTCATATTTTCAGAGTGTTTTTGGGGGTCAAACATGCTGCCATACCATCTTCCGACAACAGAGCAAGCAACAAAGCCGAATAGTTCAAGATAAATTGTCTTTCACAGCTCTCCACAGAACACATACGTCTTCTCCTTATAGGTCGATGTGGACTTCAATGTTTACTCCATTGATGCAACATGCTCTCACATCCTACTTTTGCATTACTTAACAGCATTGTTAAATTGATGCTCTTGCCCACAGTGTTTCCCGCCTCTGTCTATTACACTAACTTAGCCTGACAGTAGCTCTCTCCTCTGTCTGTACGCCAGGATGTATTTTGTGACTGAGACAAACGAGAGAGTAGTTCCTTTGATAAACACCCAAAGGGATTAATACCAGTAATCTTGGCTCAAAAAGGTAGAATATAAAGATAGCATAAAAAATCTAAAATTATACTCCACATGAAGGCATGATTTGTTTGTGGCTGTTAAAGAGCAAGGCAAGGAAATACTGCCAATGTTTGACTGAATGAAGTCATGTGTAGATGTTTCTGGGTTTGATGTATCTTTCTTCATAAAATGTCTGTATCACAGACTGAAAAGGTCCATTTGATGATAAAAAAATCAAATTGGCGAATTTTCCAGAACAACTTTATGAAAGTGGAAATAGTTAAGAGTTAATTTTTGTTGACAGTACTTATAGATCTAGTGTATATCATTTTAACCTTAGAATAACTTCAACATCATGCTGCAGTACAATGGAGAACACTGCCACGGCAACCTCAGATTGCAGACTTTAGTGGTCCATAAATTGCTCACCTATGCTCACAGAAAAGTAATGAGCTAAAAAAGGTATATTCTCCCTTAGGAGTAGGGTCTTCAAGCAATGTATGTGCCCTCGCTGTGATTACTGTAAAGTGAAATCTTCTGGATTCCCACCGAGGGCTTGAGGACACTCAATTCAGAATAAAATTGTCACAGACAAACCTGCAGGACGCTGCAGCACACCAGGGATTGACTCAAACCTACCGAAGAGAGGCTGATGAATTAAGAATGAGTCCACAAAAGGGCTCAACAGGTCGCCCCCCTTTATAAGTATAGGCAGCTGGAGGGGAAGAAGGCATTGTAGAATGTGATGGTTGAGAAGTTTAAAACTTCTAAGTCAAAAAGATAGGTCTCTTTAGTCATGTCTGTAAACTCTATGGCACATTGATTTTCTAAAAAAAATAAAAATAAAATCTCCATCTCTTCTCATTGATATGATGATAATCTTTTTATGTTAGGGGCTCATGCTGTAATAGTTAGTTAGAGCAAGATGCAACAGCAGACAGATTGGGGGGGACCAAGAATAAACATAGTGGTGCTGAACAGGAGGAGGAATGTGGTCTGCCAGTGGGTAAGTGTGCATGCAGTGCAACCAGAAGGAGGGTGCATTGCATCATTAATCAGAGTGAAAAGCTGGTGAAGAGATGCTGATCGATGAATGAGATGATGGTGAACCTACAATTCCCTCTAGACCCCCTTGACCACCGCCCCCAAATCAGTGTAACCCTGTTAAAACCTGAATATGGAGCAGAGTGCATCTCACATGTATCGTATTTTTCGGAGTATAAGTCGCACCGGAGTATAAGTCGCACCTGCCGAAAATGCATAATCAAGAAGGAAAAAAACATATATAAGTCGCATTTTTTGGGGAATTTTTTTGGATAAAACCCAAAACCAAGAATAGACATTTGAAAGGCAATTTAAAATAAATAAAGAATAGCGAACAACAGGCTGAATAAGTGTACGTTACATGAGGCATAAATAACCAACTGAGAACGTGCCTGGCATGTTAACGTAACATATTTTGGTAAGAGTCATTCAAATAACTTTAACATATAGAACATGCTATACGTTTACCAAACAATCTGTAACTCCTAATCGCTAAATCCCATGAAATCTTATACGTCTAGTCTCTTACGTGAATGAGCTAAATAATATTATTTGATATTTTACGGTAATGTGTTAATAATTTCACACATAAGTCGCTCCTGAGTATAAGTCGCACCCCCGGCCAAACTATGAAAAAAGCTGCGACTTATAGTCCGAAAACTACGGTATTTATTTCAAATGTTCAAATCTCAATATGACATGAAGTCACTGGGCTCATTGACATCAATATAGAACAGTGGTTCTTAACTTGTTTGAGGTACCGAACCCCACCAGTTTCATATGTGCATTCACCGAACCCTTCTTTAGTGACAAATTAAACGTTTTTTTTTTTTAATGCAAGACAAAGTTATATGTTATTTTACTGGTGCACAAAATGAACCGTTCAAAGAATGGGTTATGGGTTATACTTGTATAGCGCTTTTCTACCTTCAAGGTACTCAAAGCGCTTTGACAAGATTTCCACATTCACCCATTCACACACACATTCACACACTGATGGCGGGAGATGCCATGCAAGGCGCTAACCAGCAGCCATCAGGAGCAAGGGGTGAAGTGTCTTGCCCAAGGACACAACGGACGTGACTAGGATGGTAGAAGGTGGGGATTGAACCCCAGTAACCAGCAACCCTCCGATTGCTGGCACAGCCACTCTACCAACTTCACCACGCCGTCCCCAAAGAACAAAACCAACACAGTGCATAAACTCACAACAAATTACACACCTGCAAATCAGATGGAAAATTAGAGGGAACATTGTTTGGGGGTATCCATAGTACGCCGATTAGGAGACGTTTTTAATTACAAGATGAGTCGGGTGTATCTTGACCTCCGCAGCGGAGGCGCCACCGAACCCCTGAGGCCGACTCACCGAACCCCTAGGGTTCGATCGAACCCAGGTTAAGAACCTCTGATATAGAAGATGCAGCTCTTTCTATTGTTGGGTTAACTGCGCCTATTTTTAAAATGCCATGATTGTAAATAGAACTTTCCTCAACCAAGGGTTTTAATAGTGAAATCTAATTTGTTAGATTAGAGGATAGTCGATGATCAGTCAAAACGTTGGGAAAACGTTTTTGTTGTTTTTAAGAATAGAGCTAATGAGGATTCCCACAAATTAGCAGATGTCATGTTCAACTTTTTCCACCTTAAATTAAGGCTAAAACACTCAGATCAGATGGTTTAGTGAGGTCCTCTGATCGGCTCCAAAGGGATCACCTTTGGCTCTGGCAAACCGAGGAGTAGATAATATAACTTGACTATCTAGAAAAATAAAAGTTGTGACAAGGTTTCCGTATATAAACCTGCAGAAGGATCATTACCTTTGCCAAAGGGGAGCAGTAGGTAGGTCTCTTACCCAAGCAGACTGGTCATAGCTACACATACCTCTCAACACACCTGCTGTACGCAGAGGTCCTTGGGTCCTCAACTCGCCTCCCTCCCATGGCGGGTAAAAGGGTGTTTAATGTCCAACGATTTGAATGTTAAGATTGATAGTCGAATCAGACGCTTCTGAATCGTATCGTCAAATTTAGTGGTGTCCAAACCACGGCTTGCGGGCCAATTACAACTCGCCGGCATCTTAAATGTGGCCCGCGAGACAACGACATGAATTCAATTTCAATAAGCAATCTGGATGTGCGGGGAGTTTTCATATTCAATTTAGATATCAAGCAGTTTAACAAGTCTTCTGGTGGACAATGTTGGAAACTCAGGTCAACAACCTTTCCTAGTCATGGTACAGAAAAAAAAATCAACCAGCAGAAAAAGTCAACACACATGGTCACACATAGCACAAAACTGCTCAATGAAATGTGTGGATATTATAAAAAAACAAAAAACATCATATCATTAAAAATTAAAAATTACACCCATTTAGATCCATTGCAAGGCATGATGGGAATGATGCAAAACACTCTCTGCACACTTATCAATGTTTGACTTTTAGCTGTTTTGATATTTCTGATTGATTACAAAACTTTAAAGAGGTTGTCACGGAAGTAAACAAGGTAGATGTTGAACTTTCACATACTCTTAATATTAGAGATGTCCGATAATATCGGCCTGCCGATAATATCGGCCGATAAATGCTTTAAAATGTAATATCAGAAATTATCGGTATCGGGTTTTTTTTATTATCGGTATCGTTTTTTTTTTTTAAATTTAATTAAGTCAACATAAAAAACACAAGATACACTTACAATTAGTGCACCAACCCAAAAAACCTCCCTCCCCCATTTACACTCATTCACACAAAAGGGTTGTTTATTTCTGTTATTAATATTCTGGTTCCTACATTATATATCAATATATACTAATACAGTCTGCAAGGGATACAGTCCGTAAGCACACATGATTGTGCGTGCTGCTGGTCCACTAATAGTACTAACCTTTAACAGTTACTCATTTTCATTAATTACTAGTTTCTATGTAACTGTTTTTATATTGTTTTACTTTCTTTTTTATTCAAGAACATGTTTGTAATTTATTTATCTTATTTTATTTAATGATTTTTTTAAAAAGGACCTTATCTTCACCATACCTGGTTGTAATAATAATGTGTTAATTCCACGACTGTATATATCGGTATCGGTTGATATCGGTATCGGTAATTAAGAGTTGGATATATATATACAATTATATATATATATATATACATATATATATATATATATATATATATATATATACATATATATATATATATATATATATATATATATATATATATATATATATACATACATACAGTCAAAAAGTTTGGGCACCCCTAGTCTAATTGTTAACTCTTCAAAGACAGCCCTCATGTACATTATCTTACAAAGTAAAGTACACACCTCACATTTTAGCAACAATTTATTCACACTGTATCTTTTCAAAAGACAACGCTAAAGAAATTAAACTTGGATATGGCTTAAGAGTAGTCAGTGTAGAGCTTGTTAGCAGTCTGGATTTAATTTGTATTGTCTAAATAGCTGGTAAGACCTCGCAGCGTGCATGTCCAAAATGTTTCCTACTTGTCAATATGTGATCACTATTGTTATATTAATCTTCTTGGGCATGGAATTCACAAAAACTGGACACATTATTTTTCTGGGATCTCCTTCACTCTTCCATGATGACATCACAGAGCAAGTGGATGCTCGACAACTTCTTCACCTTCCGCTTGAAGATGTCTCACATGTGCTTATTTGGGTTCAGGTTGGGGATAAAAAGATTTGTCGATGTTGTTGACAAAAATCGATAATAAAATATGCCGCAAAAAAAATCTTTCTCCGTTAATACTCAGTGACGCCATCGCCCGTGTTTTTCCGAACGGAAATGAACATGTGGAACCAGCAAAAAAACAGGAAGCGAAAAATGGCCGCAGCCACTGCAACAACACCAAAAGTATAGAAACATTTCACCCTAAACACACTTTGCTTTTTTTGGCAGCATGGGATACGGGAGCATTTAAAGCAAAGACAAACAAAAATAAAAGTATAATAGTTAATTTATTTTTGTAACACCCTAATGAGCATACTAGTAAACATAAATATTTAGGAATGAAGTAGTCTTCTTCACTGTTAGCACATGGCCAAAACTATCTCAAGCTGATGGTTAAATTAGAGCCACTGAATATGTGTACGTTTCATACTTTGATTAGTCCAATTAACCGTTAATATAGTCGATCATTAGTCGACTATCAAAATAGCCGTTAGTTGCAGCCATGTAGTTGAGGTCTGGATAAATACATGTATATGGTCGCTCCTTCACCTTCAGCTTCCTCAGCAAGATACTTGTTACCTTAGAGGTGTGTTTGGGCTCATCGTCATGTTGGAAGACTGCCATGTGGCCCAGATTCCTAGGGGAGGGTATCATGCTGTGTTTAACAATGTCACAGTACGTGTTGGAATTGCCCACTGCCAGCAGCACCCATGCAGCCCCAGAACATTGTCACAAACTCGCATGGCTGCAGTAGTAGCGACCCCAAGATGCAGGAACCAGGAGAGTGAGGAGCCGGTAAGATGCTTTTAATATCATCAACAGAGTAGAATGAAGCAGTCTTGCATGTACAGTTCTAAACAATAGCCAATCTTCGAGCGCGAGACAGGCATAAATAGAAAGATGCTGATTGGCAGCCGGTGTGGACCGGCTGCCAATCAGCCGCAGGTGAGGGAAAAAACACAGCGCTCAGCGGGACAAGCAGGAAGTGGAAACAAAACAAGAGCACTGACAGTAAGTGAATACAAAACAGGGAAACAAACAGAAATGAATTGCATGACAGATCGTCACAAACATGACGTGACCACTATGCCTAACTTGTAGGTGGATGTTGGTGGAGAGCACAAGTAGTGTGACCTCTTGCCACGTTGTGTCACATTGTATTCAATGGTTTTCTGATCCATCTCTTCACAGATACAGTGACCGAAAGATTTACATAGTAATATTACAACACTTACAACACCATTAATTGGGAGTCAATTTATTTAAAGCCATTACCTATTTTGGGCACTCTCTCTATCTTGCTTTTGATGAGCTGGTATATTTAAAGGCCTACTGAAATGCGATTTTCTTATTTAAACGGGGATAGCAGGTCCATTCTATGTGTCATACTTGATCATTTCGCGATATTGCCATATTTAAAGTTCGCAACTTTTGGTCGCTGATAAAAAAGCCTTGCCTGTACCGGAAGTAGCAGACGAGTAGCAAGACGTCACAGGTTGTGGAGCTCCTCACATCTGCACATTGTTTACAATCATGGCCACCAGCAGCGAGAGCGATTCGGACAGACAAAGCGACAATTTCCCCATTAATTTGAGCGAGGATGAAAGATTTGAGGATGAGGAAAGTGAGAGTGAAGGACTAGAGGGCAGTGGGAGCGATTCAGATAGTGAAGATGCTGTGAGAGGCGGGTGGGAACTGATATTCAGCTGGGAATGACTAAAACAGTAAATAAACACAAGACATATATATACTCTATTAGCCACAACACAACCAGGCTTATATTTAATATGCCACAAATGAATTCCGCATAACAAACACCTCCCCCCTCCCGTCCATATAACCCGCCAATACAACTCAAACACCTGCACAACATACTCAATCCCACAGCTCAAAGTACCGCTCACCTCCCCAAAGTTCATACAGCACATATATTTCCCCAAAGTTACGTATGTGACATGCACATAGCGGCACGCACGTACGGGCAAGCGATCAAATGTTTGGAAGCGTACTCACGGTACCGCGTCTGCGTATCCAACTCAAAGTCCTCCTGGTAAGAGTCTCTGTTGTCTCCACAGGCCAATGGTAAAGCTTGACTGTCATCTTTCGGGAATGTAAACAATGAAACACCAGCTGTGTTTGTGTTGCCGCATGCCGGCCGCAATACACCGCTTCCCACCTACAGCTTTCTTTTTTGCTGTCTCCATTGTTCATTGAACAAATTGCAAAAGATTCACCAACACAGATGTCCAGAATACTGTGGAATTTTGCGATGAAAACAGACGACTTAATAGCTGGCCACAATGCTGTCCCAAATTGTCCTCTACAATCCGTGACGTCATGTGCAGGCGTCATCATACCGAGACGTTTTCAGCAGGATATTTCGCGTGAAATTTAAACTTGCACTTTAGTAAGCTAACCCGGCCGTATTGGCATGTGTTGCAATGTTAAGATTTCATCATTGATATATAAACTATCAGACTGCGTGGTCGGTAGTAGTGGGTTTCAGTAGGCCTTTAAGCATATGTCGTACATCTTATATTGTACTATTACCAGAGTAGACAGATATTTGCATCTTACTTAGTTTAAAGGGAGATAATATAGCCATCTGCTGCTTATTTTCAAAGATAGGTAAGCAGATGGACGTTAAATGACGTTTAATGGTATAACAAGAGATTGAATGAGGACATGTAATCTCATTCATCCCTGAATTGTCCTTGCACTGCATCTTGGGGGCCAAAAGAATCATGGGCAACACTGGAACAATTAAGCTGGCTTCCAGATGCTATCAGAGGTGCACAGTAAACAATGGTAGATTAGAAACAGGCCCCGGGAAGTGAAATGAATCACAGCCCAGGTACGATAAAGACACTGCTGTGTCATTATCCTTAACAGATTAAAGCTGCACAGCTCATGCATGCTCATTCTTTGTTTTTTAGCTGTTTCCTTGAGTTGATGTAAGCCAGGATGTTTACTTTAGGTCTGCTTCGGTGTTCACCTATCAGTCGGTACCTGTATATGGCACCTCTACCAAACAATATCTTTACAAAGTGTTATTACAGATATACAAAAAAAAAATGACAGACAGCTGAGTTTGACTCATGTCAGTCAAGAGGTGACCATCAAGTGCTTGACAACCTTCAAAGCTCATCCCATCAGATTAAAGATCTGACATGCTTAACTCAGCTTAGAAATGACAAATGTCCCTTTTAATTTGCATTCATGAAGTCCGATGAATCAGTGGAAGATGATCTCGCCTATCAACGTGACACAAAAACAAGATCAAAATCATCATCTGTTAAAAAAACAAAACTGTATGAGCTTTAGTTATACTACTAGTTAACAGAAGACGGACGGAAGTTTTTCTGGATGGAAAATAAAATCGTACCAACAATACCTATAATAGTGAGTGCAAAAAAAGCATACAAACCAATACATCTACAAAAGCCTCACATCATGGCCAATTTTCAATAATCCATTATTACCATTTCTCTCATTGCCTATAAACAATATTTATAGAACTGCAGTGTGGAAAAAGGTGGGGATGGGTTGATAAATGACTTTCAATCAAAAGCTGCAAATCATTTTTCAGGATGAAACATTCAGTGTGTAAAATAAACATTTTGGACGTGATATACATATTCTGTCTACCTTGTTTAATCAAGTCTAAGCATTCAGCTTAGCTCCAAATTGTGCTTAAATAATAAGCATACGGCATGAATTATAGAACAGTACATTTGTACATATAATATTGAATTTTGTTTGGCTTCAAACACAATCAACTCAACTTGTTTTGTTGAAGCATTTTGAGAGCAATAATATTCTAGTGCCACTATGTTGTATTGTGCATAAATTGAAAAGCAACGTTGCTTCTTAAAAACATGACATTACTATTTGAGGTATGATTTTATTGCAAAAAGTAAACAGAATATTTTGTTCGGTACTAAAAAGTGATCCTTTCATTGGAAAATACAAACTATTCCTACAAGCTTTTGTGCCGGAGTGTGACCATTGCATTATTGCATTTTTACAATTAGGTTGTTTTACTCTTTTTTTCTCCCCCAACGGGATGATAAAACATAGCCGTGCTTTAGGATTCCAAACAGTTTACATCAAGACGATCAAATAAATGTGTGAGTTATAAAACATTAATAGCCATCATGAAATATTTGTCACAGGCCATCAAACCGGGGCTGATAATTCCTTTGAAACATTTAGAACTACTTTCACCTGCCTGTAGTTTATCATATGAGATAATACAAAAGAGTGATGCATAAAATCAGTTAAAAAATGGCTGAAAAAAAGACTGATGTTTATGGATGTGGTTTGAGTTATAAATTTGGACCTGCATATTGCCACCAATAAACTCATGTACAAATTCCAATCCGGCTTCAGAACTAACCACTCCACTGACGCATGCCTTCTCTATCTGACTGACCACATCAAACACGAGGTGGATGCGGGCAAATACTGCGGCATGATCATGCTGGATCTTCAGAAGGCCTTTGACACCGTTGACCACGCTATACTGTTTGATAAGCTCAGAGCAATCGGATTTGACAAAACCTCATCGAGCTGGATGCAATCTTACTTGGAGGGGAGGGAACAGGTGGTAGAGGTGAACGGCACCGTGTCCCCACCCCTCTCAGTGAGCTGTGGAGTCCCCCAAGGCAGTGTATTAGGGCCTTTACTGTTCCTAGTATACATAAACGACTTGTCATCAGCATGCGACTGTGAATTGTTCTTGTTTGCGGATGACTCGGCCCTGCTGGTATCAGACAAGGACAAGTCAAAGGTGGAGAAAATCCTCAGTGTTGAAATCTGTAGAACTTGTACCTGGCTCGCTGACAACAAGCTGTCCATACACTTGGGTAAAACAGACTAAAAATGTTCGTCTTAGTTATCGTCAACAATCTATTTTCCCATGACTAAAATAGGACAATACCGAATCACAACAAATTCACGTTTACGAAAACAATGACAACGTTAAATGATTTATTTAATCACAGTTGCATGTGGGAGACAGGCGGGGGATAAGTCACGAGGGAATCCAATCAGAACTACTGTTTTTGTAAGGCAGCGGTTTTTGGACATTTTATTGGGAAAACAAGACCGCATTGTTGGCATGTAACACTAAACGGTATGAATGATGACCGCAGCAAAACTCCCGACGGTTAGTACTCCACTTTTGAGTTAAAATGATCGAAAACCCGAGATTGATAATTGCACTTTGGTAAAGTCACAAACTGTCTGACTGTGCCAGATTACTATCTTTTCATTTAAATTCATCTTAAAGTGCTGCAGTACAAACCAATATTTAAAACAATAAAAGCTTAGCCATTAATACAGATGAAATAGTAAGACTTAAAAAATATCAGCGATACATAAGAAACAAGACATGCAAAGTAGTGGCTTTTATAACAATATGTATATTTATTACAGTTATATAACTTGGTAAAAATATTCACTGTGTGAATGAGTACTTTTTGAGTACATTTAACAATACCACAATAATAATGATAACCGTGATCATTTTGGTCACAATAACCGTGATGTAAAATGATATCATTACATCCCTACTGTATTGTTACACACCTCAATACAATATGTCTTCTACCCCTGGAAGAAAGAGAAGACATATGGACACAGTGTCTGCAGGCTGACTAATATTTCAAAGATACTGTTTCTAAATTACTCATACTGTATTGAATTACTGTTACTGTTAAAGACAACAGAGCAGGACCAACCACTACTTTTGCTGTACACCGTGGGCGAGCTTATCTGCCAATTTAATAAGCCAAAATCCCCGTACAGTGCACTTCAATCGATGTCCTCGGCACACTGTTCAGCTATCAGTTGCACAACTTGACAACCCAAAAGAGCCAAATTGTAATTTTTCAAGCTAACACACAAAGAAAGACAGGTATGTGATATATATATATATATATATATATATATATATATATTTTTTATTTTTTTATTTTTTTTTTTTTAGATTTATAACACTGGTTGCTGTGTTTAAACAGGACAGTGGCCAAGACGCCTATTGTGTACTGCCAGTGAAGTTATACACAATATAAAATAAAACTACTGTAGTTTGTTTCTTCATATGACTATTTTAGTCATATATTATTCAACGTTTGAAAATTCAGCTAAAGTAATAACACACAGTAAGGTTAGTGTGAAATGTACTTATTGATATATACTGTATATATCAATTGAGTGCAGGGTTTGTTCTGAATTTTTTCTTTTAAATGCTTTGCAAAAACCTTAATAAAATCGGTTTCAAGGCGTTTTCAAAGATGTGTTATACTTTATATTTTAGTTGACAAAATGTACTTACATTTCCGTTGACTAAAATGTTAGGAAATGTAGTTGACTAAAACTAAACTAAAACAAAATCAATTTAGATGACTAAAATATGACTAAAACTAAAATACATTTTTGTCAAAAGACAACATTTGTGTGCGAACCATGTCTTGGTGTACGAACATTTCATTCATTCTTTCAATCATTTATTTTTTGTGCCGCTTGAAGCCTTAGGGCGCGACCACATTGGGGATGTCACTTCCTGTGCAGTACAGTACACACGAGGCGCTGTCATTTTAGAGAGGCAGAGCCCCATACGTCACAGTCCTTCAACGTGTTCCTTTTCTCGCCATTTTCAACGTTTTGTGTATTTTGTATACGTAATATCGGTCCAAAAAAGCCAACAAACCAGCCTGGAAAGAAAGAGGAAAACGCTGTGGACTTGGACTTAAAGAGGAAAGGTAACCCACACACACGGCCCCTTCTCCCCACACCCTTCTCTCTCTTCCTCGTGTCTCTGCCGCTGTCGTCAAAGTAAAAAGGATTGCACTTTTTAACTTAATAATAATAATAATAATTGATGTTATTTGTAAAAAGCACTTTACATTGAGCAAACGACCTCAAAGTGCTACAGTGTATTAAAGAAAATAATAAAAAGATAATAAAAAAAAATAAAAATATTATTATTATTGTCGCGACATGTTTGTTAATGTTTTTGAGAGAGCCTATGGGACCCCGAGCATTGAACCCAGGACCTTCGTATTGTGAGATACATGTACTCACCCCTGTGTGTATATATATATATATATATATATATATATATATATATATATAAATATAGTGTTGTCCCGATACCAATATTTTGGTACCGGTACCAAAATTATTTCGATACTTTTCAGTACTTTTCTAAATAAAGGGTACCACAAAAAAATTGCATTATTGGCTTTATTTTAACAAAAAAAAATCTTACGGTACATTAAACATATGTTTATTATTGCAATTTAGTCCTTAAATAAAATAGTGAACATACTAGACAACTTGTCTTTTATTAGTAAGTAAACAAACAAAGGCTCCTCATTTAGCTGCTGACATATGCAGTAACAATATGTGTCATTTTCTACCACAAGGACAAGTGATAGAAAATGAATTATTAATCTACTTGTTCATTTACTGTTAATATCTGCTTACTTTCTCTTTTAACATGTTCTATCTACACTTCTGTTAAAATGTAATAATCACTTATTCTTCTCTTGTTTGGATACTTTACATTAGTTTTGGATGATACCACAAATGTGGGTATCAATCCGATACCAAGTAGTTACAGGATCATACATTGGTCATATTCAAAGTTCTCATGTGTCCAGGGACATATTTTCTGAGTTTATAAACATCATATTCATTTTTTAAAAACGAAAGAAGATTTTGTGATGCCAAACAAATATTGACGTAATCATATCGACGAGATACGCTCCTGTACTTGATATCATCACAGTGGGTTCAGGGTGTCGATCCACCAATGGTGTTCGTTTACATTTTGATGCCGGTGAGCTACGGTGTGTAGTGAACAGAGGTGGGACCAAGTCATTGTTTTGCAAGTCACAAGTAAGTCTCAAGTCTTTGCCCTCAAGTCCGAGTCAAGTCCCGAGTCAAGACAGGCAAGCCCCGAGTCAAGTCCAAAGTCAAGACTGGAAAGTCTCAAGTCAAGTCCTAAGTGCTGCATTTTGAGTTTCGAGTCCTTTCAAGTCCTTTTAACCACAGACTAATATATTAACACAGATTGTGTATGCTTTTCAAACGCTGTATTTATTTATTAAAACAAGTGCATTTTAAATTGCAGGAAAGAAAATTGTGCTGACATTGCACTTTATAATAGCACTATTAACCAGTCATTTTAAACATTAACTCATTCCTTTACAGAACAAACACATTGAAAAATAAAGTGCAAATGTACTTATTTGTACAAAAGTGTTAACATTGAAAAAACATGACATATACGTGAGCATAACAAAAAAGTTGTACTTTTTATATGTCAGGGCCCTATGCTGCATTGCATTTGCAAAAGACCAAATTAGCCAAGAGTCTGTCAGTCATTTGTGCACGATGGGGGCGTAGTATGATGCCACCATGGCTGAAAACTCGCTCCACTGGAGCACTGGAGGCAGGCACTGCCAAGACTCTCAGGGGCGGCATGGCATAGTGGGTAGAGCAACCGTGCCAGAAACCTGAGGGTTGCAGGTTCGCTCCCCGCCTCTTACCATCCAAAAAATCGCTGCCGTTGTGTCCTTGGGCGGGACACTTCACCCTTTGCCCCCGGTGCCACTCACACCGGTGAATTGAATGAAGAATGATAGGTGGTGGTCGGAGGGGCCGTTGGCGCAAATTGCAGCCACGCTTCCGTCAGTCTACCCCAGGGCAGCTGTGGCTATGAAAGTAGCTTACCACCACCAGGTGTGAATGATTGATGGGTTCTACATGTAAAGCGACTTTGGGTACTTAGAAAAGCGCTATATAAATCCCAGTTATTATTATTATTATTATTATGGCCACTCGGAACAGTGAAGGAAGAGTCTTCATGTTCAATGCCCAGAACAAAAGGGGGGAGAGAGTTGTTTTGGGTTGGTGCACTACTTGTAAGTGTATCTTGTGTTTTTTATGTTGATTTAATTAAAAAAAGAAAAAAAAAATATATATATTTCTTGTGCGGCCCGATACCAATCGATCCACAGACCAGTACCGGGCCGCGGCCCGGTGGTTGGGGACCACTGAGGTAAACAACCAACAGTATGTCAGAAAGCTAGCTAAAACGGTACACATATTCATAATATAGTATACATTTTAACTGACCTTTATTTTACTATTTTTGTCTTTTTTTAGGTGGCTAAAATACGCGGTGCTGCTGACCGCCGTCTAACGTTACGTGTGATATGTTGACTAACGTAACCCTGCTTAAAAAAAATCACTGAACAAAAAGTATGAATAAGGTAGTGAACTGCAACAGATTCCCGTGTTTGCAATAACGTTATAACGTTAGCAGTGAGTTTACAGCCTCACTGATTTAACTACACAGCAAATAAAAGTCACGTTACTTAGCCAATAAACGTTATCTTACATTCAAAACTTACCGTTCTTTGTGCAACTTCAAATACCGGACGAAGTTGAAAGTTGTTGCCTCTCCATCAGTAATTTTCGAACCGCATGTGTTGCATACTGCAAACCGTTTTGTGTTGACCACCTTGTAATTTTTATACCCAAACAAAATTATTTTAGGTATCATTTTTTGTTCACTGGCGTGTGGTTTGGACATGTCTTCTTCGTTGGTTGTCCTGCAATTTGATTGGATGAATGCTGTGTGATGAAAACAAAGTAGATCTAATTTGATTGGCTGTTGTACTGACAGCACACCAGCTGACACACGCAACGCTGATAGACAAGTACACAATGAAAAATACGGAGCGCTCCCGAATAACTTTTTCATCTTTGGGTTTTGGGGAAAGTAGCAAGTCATGTCAAGTCATGTCAATTCAAAAGGCTCAAGTCCAAGTGAAGTCACAAGTCATTGATGTTAAAGTCTAAGTCGAGTTGCAAATCTTTTTACATTTTGTCAAGTCGAGTCTAAAGTCATCAAATTCATGACTCGAGTCTGACTCGAGTCCAAGTCATGTGACTCGAGTCCACACCTCTGGTAGTGAAGCATGTTTAGCTATGCGTCGTCCTGCAGGGATGATACTTGTAAGAAAAGTACTTTATTTGTCGCCATGGAGGCCAGGATAAGTGATTTAGAAGTAGCTAAAACACTGCCGACGGCGGATGGACGTTAGCCGCTAGCTAGCTAGCCATGTCTTAAAGCACCTCTTCCTCAGGGCGTTTCAGTGTTATAGCTTCACCTTTATCTTTAGTTTTTAAGCCAAAATGAGTCTGTTCTCCCTTTTCTGTCTATACACTGTGTCTGCTTGTAAGTACTCTGTCATTGTGCGCTGCGAAACATGCTCGTCTGCTTGTAAAACCAACAATGACACGACATGACGACGCGGGCACGGTAAGGTGCGGGACACTCATATATATATATATATATATATATATATATATATATATATATATATATATATATATATATATATGTCTTAATAAGATTATCCAAAAAATAGTGCTCGATACCGTGGTAGAGCGCACAATCATCAGGAGATTTCTCCTGATGATTGAGGGAACCCCTCATGAAACAGGCCTGTAGAGATGAAGTAGTCTTGTGATTTTTTCCCACACATACATACTGTATATATATATATATATATATATATATATATATATATATATATATATATATACATATAATCAGTGACGTGCGGTGAGGTTCATGGCTGGTGAGGCACTGACTTCATCACAGTCAGATTTACAAATATGAACCCTAAAGAGTATCTTATTCACCATTTGATTGGCAGCAGTTAACGGGTTATGTTTAAAAGCTCATACCAGCATTCTTCCCTGCTTGGCACTCAGCATCAAGGGTTGGAATTGGGGGTAAAATCACCAAAAATGATTCCCAGGCGCGGCGCCGCTGCTGCCCACTGCTCCCCTCACCTCCCAGGGGGTGAGAAATGGGATGGGTCAAATGCAGAGGACAAATTTCACCACACCTAGTGTGTGTGTGACAATCATTGGTACTTTAACTTAACTTTAACTTTACACATACAAACTGTAGTACACAAAAAAGCACATTTAATAAAAAAAAAACGTTATTATGGTCTTACCTTTACTTATAAATGAAGTCCATGCACAGCTCCTTTTGAACAAAAGCATCGATAACATGTTTATAGAAGTCTTCCTTATCTTTCTTCAGTTTTAAAAGTCTCTCTGTCTCGATGGAGATCTTCCTTTAATTATTACCTCCTGCTTCGATTGAAAGTCCAGTTTAGAAAACTGTTTTATTTTAGATATGTAATCCTCCATGTTAATAGTCCAGGCGAGAGGAAAAAATAAACGATCGCTGCTTGTTGTCACTTCTTCTGCAGCCGAGTAGTCGCAGAAATGTTCCCTGGGATCACTACCACCCTCTACCACCAGGAGGCGGGATTACTGGAAGCCTCAGCCAGTGCGTGTTCGCAGCCGTTTTATGATTGCTCAGCACAAGAAATACGTTACACACATACAGTTGTTGACAAAATACACTGTACATTATATACCTCAGCTAACTAAACTATGGAAATGTGAAATATATATTCATATAGCTATACGATCTCACTGCACAGCAGGCCAGCAGTTAGCCGAGTCATTGTGCAATCCATGGTGAGGCTCAACTGAGTGACGTGCCTCAACTGGCTGGTGACTCACCGCAAGTCTCTTCTCAGTATTTGAACGGCAAATGTGAAAATTCAGCGATTTTGAATAAAAATCATCTAAAACTGGTGAAGTTAAATGGAAAATAACTTTATAGTATAATCACTGGATACATATAATAATTCAATTTTTTTTTTTCTTTTTACATTTTTTTTCTTTCCATGATGGTACGTGAGCCCCCGCCTCACCTGCCTTCCCTGACTGCACATCACTGATATATATATATATATATTTATATACACACACACACACACACACACATTATAGTTTCTTCAAAGTGTGCATTCTTTGACTAAAATACTTTTGCACTTGAGAGACATTATGAATGGCGGGAGGTTGGTGAATGTACGGTATCTATGCGCGACTATGCATTATTTCACCATGACACCATGACTAGTTTATCATTTTTATTATCATTATTTCATTTTTTTTTTTTTTTTCACACAAACTAAAGCTAACAAACAAAAACCTCTGGTTTGGTGTAATATGTGACAAAAACATTGTATACTTATTTAAAATGAAATAAATATTGCAATGATTTTATCCGTATAGGGATCCTTCTCAAAATCGTTTTCAACATTCAATACTTCACGGACCTGCCTTGCTCACGATTCTGCAGTAATCTGCTGTCTTTGAGAGGTCTCGTTCACAGACTAATAATAGTGAGCAAACAAGCTCTATGGTAGAGGTAAGCATTAGGTGAACCATGACACCTTCAATGGGCACATTTTGCTTTCCTCTCTGATATCAACATCTTGAAAAGACTAATGTTTCAGTGCTGTTGTGAAGAGGTGTTCGCTGTGCCGTGTATGTCTGCACAGGGAGCTCGATGCACTTGTAGACCCGTGAACTCTGTCATCCTTAATTGAAGACGACATGTACTTTTAGCACACGGCGCTCGCAGGCTTTCTCCTCTGCGCTGTCGCTTTTAAACGCACCACTGGGAGCGCTCGCTGAAAAACAGAGCACTTCTGTAACACATTAAAACACATAGCCGCTCATACGCTTTGATTCTGCTACATAAAACACTCTTGGATGGAGATACTTAATGTGCACACACACGCGCACAAAGCAGCTGATTGAAGTGTCTCCTGGGTCATCTTTTTGTGCATAATAATCCTTGTTGGAGATGCAGAGTCGTTGTAATGACAGCCATAACCATTCACTAGCAGTTAGTCTTACTGTCATCCCTAACTCCCCCAAGTCTGCTGGGAAGGCTTCTCCACACACGTTTATTGCCTTCATGACCATTTGTATCACCGTTTTATTGCTGTCACTATTACCTATGCCTGACAAAAGCAACCTCAGCAGGATCCCTCTTCAAATCCTACCCCCACATACAGATTAGATCTGTCTGACTGCGATATATGAAGAAGAATTAATGAAGTTGAGCGGATGAGCATTTTTCACAGTCACCATGAATATCTCTATGATATGGTCTGGGTTGTTTTGTTCGGCGTTCATTTTAAGAGAATCAATCAATTCTTGAAGTCATGTATCAAGATAACACTTGCTTTATTAAAATAATATCTGTGCACTTCCCATCGTTTCATAGCAGTATGAATGAATATACGGAGTGGATGTGATTATTAAAAGAAGATGAATAATGATTGAAAGCCTTGTCATTTTGACTACAGCACACACACAGCAAGCATGAGAGACCATTTGAAATATTTAATCTAAACTGGGTCATTTCGGTGTTGCGGCGCAGAGAATATGGCCAGCTAGGGAGGTCAAATGCAGTTTACATTGGTCCAATGTGAACAATCAAAACTCATTTGGGCACTAAATGAGGCCTCACATCCATAAACGTGATTCAAATGGGCTGTTTTATGATCAGACACATCTGGAATTCCATGCAGACCACTCTGGAATTAAATTCATCCAAATGGAAGCAGGTGAATGTAGTTGTAAATGTTTCAACTGATTTATCAACACCTGTTTGGTTTCTGAGGCTGATGGCCTGTGACAGATATTTAATAATGAATGTTGTTTTACGACAAACTAATTTAATTTGATTGTCTCGACATTATGTATACAGTAGGATTAGAGATGCTGCCAATGTCGTAAAAAGCTACAAAAAGCAAAATACACAAGCATATTTTATTATTTGAGGCTGGCACAAATGAGATCTAGTTAGAATGGAGGTTCTATTGGAGAAAGGGCAGTCAAAAAATGCCATCAGGACCCATCAATTCATATCATTTAAAATGTATAGCACACTTTCTGTGACAAGCAACACTAATTCCTGAAATATGACCTCAAATACCTCAGTCATTCTTGGCCAATAAAATAAATCCAATGTGTGTTTTTCAATCTGACCTACTTTAGTCTTTCCTACAGTAGGTACCACTTACCATGAATTGATTACGTGTACCCCGACTTAAACAAGTTGAAAAACTTATTCGGGTGTTACCATTTAGTGGTCAATTGTACGGAATATGTACTGAACTGTGCAATCTACTAATAAAAGTTTCAATCGATCAAAAAAAAATGTTTTTGCCTCAAACTTCTCTTTAAGCGTGAATAAAGAATGCACTAACAACCTGATACAACCTCATAAGTCCAAAAGAGAAAGCGATAATACAGTATTATCTGCTCACAGATGGTTGTTTGAGCACATTGTAGCTAGGCCTGGTTAGTCCCACTCCTTAATGCTTCCATCTAACACAAGATTCTCACAGGATTGAGGCAAAAATACCATGGTACCTACTGTATCTTATACCAGATGTCATTCCTAATAAATAGGATATTTCCTTCCCTAACCACTGCAGGGTTAAACGTGGAGTACGCAAGCCATAGACAGAGCCCAAAATGATTTAGTCACTTCTTAAGATACACTTTTGTGCATCTCATATTACAAATACATTTAATGGAAACTGTTAAAACAGACACTGACATTACATTTAAGCCACTGCTTAGCTGAACAAAGATGTTTACATAATTAAATTCAGCTCTTGCGGAAAAGCAATTTTATCGATAGAACTGTGCAAATTACACTGACTGCATCTCTTTTAAAATTGCTTCCTAGCTGTCATTTTATTCTCCTCAAGGACAGCTGTAATAGGAGAAGTTGAGGTGGTACTGATGCTGAGGTGTACTCTTCGGTCACGTAGAGCTTAGATCAATAGTGACTGATCCTTGTGTGCTGACAGGCCACGGCATATTCCTCCACGGAGTCTTTGTCTGGCCCCTGGCCCGATGAATGCTGACATCCAGAAACATGACACCGCTTTGATGGACAAGCCTGTGTGTGTGCGTGCGTGTGTTGGGATATGGCTTTGGATCTCAATGGCTGCTCAAACCCCACAGAAATTTCTCTGTTTGGGTGCAGTGTGTGGTGGCTAAGTCCAGTCTGGCTTTTGGGCTCAGATGTTAGGGATAACAATTTCTCTTGTCTGGATTCATCTCTGCATTGCAGCTGGAATTTCTTTTACAGAAAGCACACACAGTATGATTCACAAAACAGCTCTGTTCCTATATCCCTTTTGGCAGAGGGATTTTCCACAGACAGGTGCAACGACTTACGTTGGTGTGTGCGCAGCGTTTTGCGCACGTCTGTGTCCCTCAAAATGTAATTATAGAGGGATTAGAGCAGATGAGGTGTCGTTCAGAAGTGACAAATACACAAAGATGAACACAGGAATTAAAGATAAACAGAGAAAATTGTGTAGATTTTGCTGAAATCTTTTTGCAGCTAAAGTAAAGTTTCAATGTGTTTTGTGTGGGCCATTGTGTCTTCTAAAGTAACTCTCTGACCTTTTGTAAAACAAGATGATTTACAATTTACACACTAATTAGCGCATGGACCATCATGAAACATGTCTTGCAAATCGAAGATGACAAAAGTCTATACCATGCATTTTTAAGGTAAAATATAAACCCTTTTTTTAAATGGGGCTGTTTGTCAAACGACTGTACAGAAAAATGTAGTTGGGTCATTTGAATTAGTGGTTGACAGCTAAAGTTGTTAAAATTGTATTTACTGGCTCACTGAAGCTGTTCCATGATTGGTTGTTTTCAGTTTTTCCTGTACTCTTTTAATCAGGAGCCAATTCTTATGTTAATGATTTCATGTTATTTTAATAAAATTTAATGCAACATTTTCTTAAGGTAGAGCTGGTCTTTTTGTTCTATGTTCCAACATCAATGATAGCGTGATCTTATTTGTCAGGCTTGTTACTGACAATTTGGTTATGTTTGGGTTTTCCTCTGTTTGTGTTTTCTTCCTGTCAGCGCTCTTATTTTGGTTCCATTTCCTGCATGTAGCCCAGAACGCTCGTTTCCCTCACCTGTCCCTGATTGGCAGGGACAGGTGACACCTGGTTGCAATTGCCAATCAGGCTACTATTTATGCCTGCCTCGCCCTCCAGTCAGGGCTCGGTGATTGTATCCTGTATCTTGTTTCCTGTAACCTGTTTCCTGTTGGCTGTTTCCTGGTTTACCTGCATGTGCACTTACCAGTTGCACTATTTGTTTTTTGACATTAAAGTCATGTTTTCCTGCGCTATGCGTGCCATCTCTGCATCTTGGGGTTCAAGACCGACGGCAGTCTCTGACATTATTGGCTCACCAAATCTAGTTTTGTTATTTTTATTTGATCAACTCTGGATTTATTAGAAGTGTACATTTGTGCATCAACAAGACAAGAGAGAGAAAAATCAAACATAATAATTTAGTCAATCCAATGTTTGCTGACATTCCTTTTCTTTAAAAAATAAATAAAAATAATGTGAGGTGAAGGGAAGACATCAGATATTGTTGAACTCTCTTTTACCAAGAATTAGGCTGATAATTCAAAGGTCGGACCTCCTAATCCCAACTTGATGGACTGTGCACAATACAGTCGTCCCTTGCTACATTGCGCTTTCAAATATTGCAGCTTGTAACTATTTTATCAATTATGTATTTTATATTCTACACATTTTTGGCCTGAAGAAAGGTTAATACTGGTGCTACTGTATCTTTGCCGCCAAAGTCACGTTGACCACATTTTGTCAGGAACACTTTTTGATGGACTTACTTTTCGACTCCTGCCTCACCATTAACACATCCACATAGGTGATCCTTTGACGTGACCATTGTCAAAAGGCGAGACGAAACAGTCATGATGTGACTCGGAACACCTTTGTTGCAAACAAGACTGCTATCAGGTCAATGTGAAGTGGAGTTGAACTTATCAATATGTGCTTCATCATTCAATCAATCAATCAATGTTTATTTATATAGCCCTAAATCACAAGAGTCTCAAAGGGCTGCTCATCATTGACATCAATTTCGCAGCTTTGATGTCATCGATGTGGAATGCCAACGCAGATACGCAATGCAAACACGGAATGCTAACAACACAGCTAATGATAGTAGCTGTGACTGCTGCCCAAGTTTGTGCCGAACATCTTATGCCCGTGGTTTCAGCACATGAAAGCCCTGTCCTAACCTACAGGAATTACGAGGACGTGACAAAGTATTTCCACGTAGTGGCCAGGCAACAGCCATAGCGAAGACGGGCTATCGATTAGTATTGTATTCTACAGATAAATACTCAAGGAAACAAGCTTAAATGTGACTATATTTCATGTTTAGAGGGCTCTAATTATGTTCAAAAATGTATTTAGAAGGTTGTGAACAGTTTTTATGCTCTAAATAAGAAAATATAACTGTAGATTGTTTAAATAATAATCCTACTTTGTGGACATTTGTTTACCATGGTCAAGCCTGGAAACAATTGGCTGCGATAAATGGGACAACTGTGTTTGGCTTTGCAATAATTGATCTTTATTTGTCATTTTTATATTCCTGGTGTGAACCTATTTTAAAAATGAAATATATACTTTTCATCAGAAACAAATATAAATATATTGATTTGTATAAAGATAGATATTTATAAATAACTGGAATATCTTGCTGTGATGTGAGTCCAAGTCTATCATTGCCTGGAACACAAATTCCAATTCCCAAGTTAAATTTGCCCAACGATTTATGAAAACGGTCCAGTTATTCCTTTGATGAAAGTGAAAACGAAGAAGTAATGCCAGTTCTGTCAGGCTAAACATTCCCATTAGGCATTTCTGGCTCAAAGTAGAGGTCAAAAGAAACCCATCTTGGTGAACTAGTCTAATCTTCACTGAACTCAAGCCAGATGCTGGGAGGAGCGTCTGCTATAAAAACACCACTCAGACGGGGATCTGCTTTTAGTAGCTATTGCAATGTTTTATATGATATAATCATGATATAATCAGGCCATTTTCCTTTAAGTATTACTTTTATAATACATTAGCAACATACTTCTAACAGTTGGCTTAATTATGTTATATTAATGTGTAGTTGGAATAATGAAGTATTGTAAATGTGCATCGATGTACCGGTATAAGTTATTGCTGTTTTTTGTGTACATTTGCATGATATTTGAAAATGTTTACTTCTATTGATGATTATTGTGATCTTGTGTTTAACTTGAGTTTTTTTTAGCTGTGCAGAATCAAGACACATACAAAACACATACATACCAGTATGGATGATCATTTAAAAACAAAGTATTTTTATAACCTATATACATTAATAAACTTCAAATGGAGTGTATTTCGTTTTAAAATAGAAATGTAACCCAAGAGCTAGAAGCTATGTAAGCCATGTCAACGTGATAGTACACAAAAAACCCCACATCTTTTGCTATCTGGCTTTTTTGATGATTTTGAAATTTTCCTGATCTCTGATTGTGATCACAGTTACAAGTTTTCTGACATTTTTGACCTGCTCTTGGTCTGGTGAGAGGCACAGAGTCACTGTAAAAAAATAAATAAAAATGGAAGCACTGACAGCCAACGGCCCCTTCAGCAATTCAAAGAGGTTGCCAAGCAACCTGAAGCCACACTACGCATCAAACTATGGGAGTTTGGGGCAGTTTTAAATTGTGTCTGACCGCACAGAGTGATCTCAGTTGACGGGCTGACACCTCTAGTTGAGCTCTCACTGGTGCAAGTTAAGAAATTGTTGAAATATACAAGCTAAAAGTGCAGTGAGTCGCTAAAGAGTGGGCTGCTATAGCAACGATGCCGAGATTCAAGCTATGTAACCAATCTCAAAACCCGGTACCATTGTTCTAATAAAATGATCCTCTGCAAATAGGATATGCGAGGCCTAGAAGCAAACATAGAAAGACTGCAAACCCAGTATAACCGCTTGAAAAGAGAGCTTTGTCATCTCAAAGATAATGTTATGAATCTACTAATGGAGCAAACAGAAATGCCACAGGTGATAAAGATCCTCAAAGAAGAAAACATAGTAATGCATCAAGATATGAATGTTCTGCAACAAGATAACATCGCTCTGAAGAATATCATAGATGCCATGGATCAAGGTAAACAGAACAAATACCCAGAACACCTTGCAGCCCTAACTCTTCCGGGCTACAATCTACACCCACGCTACTACCAACCCCCCCCCCCCCCTTCCTGCCCCCCGTGCGTTGGTTGACGTGGGCGGGGTTGGGGGGGGGGGGGGGGGGGGGGGGGGGGGTTTGGTGGTAGCGGGAGTGTATACTGTAGCCCGGAAGAGTTAGGGCTGCAAGGTGTTCTGGGTTATTTGTTCTGTTGTGTTTATGTTGTGTTACGGTGCGGATGTTCTCTCGAAGTGTGTTTGTCATTCTTGTTTGGTGTGGGTTCACAGTGTGGCGCATATTTGTAACCGTGTTAAAGTCGTTTATACGGCCACCCTCAGTGTGACTTGTATGGCTATTGACCTAGTATGTCTTGCAGTCACTTACGTGTGTCTGCATAAGCTTCATAAAACATGTGACTGGGCCGGCACGCTGTTTGTATGGTGAAAAAGCGGACGCGACGAGAGGTTGTAGAGGACGTTAAAGGAAGACACCCTTAATATTGTTGTCCGGGTGAAAATCGGGACAAATTCGGAAGAATGGTTGCCCCGGGAAAATGTCGGAGGGGCACTAAAATTCGGGAGTCTCCCGGAAAAATGGTGAGGGTTGGCAAGTATGTTGCTAGGGCGGGATAGCCATTCAAAGAAGGTGAATTAATTAAAAAGTGCATTATAGATTTTTTTAAGAAATATTTTCTTGCGGCCCAGCCTCACCAGTATCGTCATCCAGTGGCCCCCAGGTAAATTGAGTTTGAGACCCCTGATGTAGATGAATCATAGGGTTGCTAACCGTCCCTTGGAAAACGTAAGTACACGTTCCTTATCAATCTGTAAAGGGACGCACTTTGTCCCGTATTACCGTGTAAAGTCAGTCTTTGAAATGTCAATGTAATTATTGCGTGACATTGCATTGCATTGCGTTGCATTTTACGGTAAAGCGGTAGCCTTTATCTGCTCCGGGGACCAATGAGCTGACAGCACCCTCACACATGACCATTACAACACAGAATTTGGCTCATCTCATTGATTGAGGCACTGGCGTGTGCGATGGAAATACCGGTAGAAGACAAAAGCATGACTGACAGGGATGACGCAGAGGCCGATGCTACGCATACAAGTAACAACCTCAATAAGCATTCTCTTCCGAGGAACAAAACGAAAAGACTGCAGAAATACAAACTCGATTGGGAAAAGGAACATATGTGGCTGGAAAAGGTGAACAATTATGTCTACAAAGCGCACTGCGTGGTTTGCTGCCGCATTTTTCTATTGCCCAATATGGAGGATTGTGTGACGTTAAAGGCAATGCTACTGCCCGTAATGATCAATTTTTTTTTTAATCAGAAACGACGTGGGTTCCCTCCGGGTACTCCGGCTTCCCCCCACCTCCAAAGACATGCACCTGCTATAGGTTGATTGGCAACACTAAATTGGCCCGAGTGTGTGAATGTGAGTGTGAATGTTGTCTGTCTATCTGTGTTGGCCATACGATGAGGTGGCGACGTGTACCCCGCCTACCACCCGAGTGCAGCTGGGATAGGCTCCGACACCCCCTGCAACTCTGATAAGGACAAGCGGTAGAAAATGGGTGGATGGATGGACAAAACTAGTGGAAACCTTGACCGGTTTGTTGTCCATCAGGCAACCCCAACAACCAACCAGAAGTCAAGCAGAATATTATTTTCTTAAATAATTACATTTACTTCAGTTTGATGTTTTTAAATTGTGTATTAAACTTAACCCTTGTATTATGTTGAAAAAAAATGACATTGATTATGTTGCGGGTCATTTTGACCCGTACTGTGTAAATGCACTCAAAACAGTCAAGAAAACAGGTTAAACCAATAATAACTTTATTTTAGGTTATATAAACATTTAGAAAAGTGACATACAATACATTTTTAATTCCAACACTATATTTAAGAAATACTTTAACTTCAACTTTAACTTCATCCCAGCGAACTTCAACATTTTCAATGTTCTCCAAATGTTCTTCAACATTTTCAATGCTCTCCACATGATGGACAGAATGTTACTGTGTGCTTTCTGCAGATGTAATTCTTGCATTTCACACAAGAGGTACTTGTTTTACTGTCCTCTCGGGAGGGACATACCTGGCATCTTTTCCTTTTCTTTTCACCGGTGTCCACTGGATGTTGGTTGGGTGAGGTTGGGTTGGGTGACCTGAGTTTGACCTTTTCAATGACAGCTGCAACTGCTGGGGATCGAGCTGGCCTGGCTCATGTCTGGATCTTGGGAGTGACAAGTGCTTTGCCGAGTTCTTCCAGGAAAAGCCGACGTCTTTACAATTTGCCGGCATTCCATTTCTGGTCGATTGCAGTCCACAGGACATAGGCATTGTAAGCAGACACATCCACAATGTTGTGGAAAATCACCAAAGGCCAACGGGCTGTCTTGCGCTGGCAGCTGTATGTTGCTGAGACTTTGTCCAAATTGTCAACTCCTCCTTTGGTGGAGTTATAATCCAGGATCATTTGTGGCTTCATGTCTTCTCTTGTGCTCAGAGATGCATCTGTGTGCATTGTACTCATTACAAGAACATTCTTGTTTCTCTTTGGGCAGTATGAAACAACTGTTGCTTTCTCAGTGAAAGCAAATATTGAGGAATGCAGAGGTCTGCCCTGCATCTTCAGAATTTCGGTGGGAAGTTCTGGCTTATTTCTTCTGACTGTTCCCAACATGGTCAGCTTTCTCTTCTGAAGTTCATCTCCAAGGCGGTAGAATGTAAAGAAATTGTCACATGTGATGTTATGACCTTGCAGCCCTTCACTCATTTCCAGCACCACACGCATCCCCTGATTCTTCTCAGATGTTCCTCCAGGTAGCTTTCCAGTGTATACTTGCATATTCCATGCATAGCTGGATTTTGCATCACAGGCTGCCCATATTTTGATGCCATACTTGGCTTGTTGGGCATGTACTGTCAGAAAGGACAGCGCCCCCTGAATGGAACAAGGCGCTCATCTACAGTAATATGGGGACCAGGATTGTACAACAAAGGTACATTTTCAACCCATTTATCCCACACATCTCTGATCGCAGCTAGTTTGTCTCTTTCACGTCGACCAGCTCTAGTGTCGCGGTTGTCAAAGCGGATCACACGAGATATCATGTGGAATGTCTCCAGAGACATTGTTGCACGAAAGATTGGCCTTCCATTTTCTTCATTCCATAGACTTGCAGTGGCTTCTCCCTTTGACCTGTACACTCCAGCTAATAACAGAACTCCAATGTAAGCATGCAAGTCAGTCTGATCCAGTGGCTTCCATTTCTGTTGAAACACACGTCTCTCCTCCAAGTTGGTCATTTCCAGTATAATTCTCTCTATTGGTGGGGATATGAAGAGCTGAAATGCTGATTGAATCTCATCAACTCGTGTGACAGCAAATCTTGTAGGACCGGGAGTCATTTTGATCACATTGGAAGATGATAGTCTGCCTCGGCTTGGGTGTGGTGATGTTGACCATTTTATATTACCGTCCTTAGATGCCTATGTCCCCTCTGTGGATGATGATTGCTGCATTCCTTGGTTTTCATCTGTTGGAAGAACAACGGCAGACTCGTCCTCTGAATCCTCCTCATCGTAGGAAAATTGATAATCTGGATCAGCAAAAACATTGTCCTCTGTCTCTGAAAAATCCTCTGTTTCTGAAATCTCTTCCTCTACATCACTATCCCAGTTAAAAATCAGTGATAAAGCCTCCTCAGATGTCATCATTCTGGAGCTCAGTTTTGGTTAGTTTGTCAAAGAGATGACATGAGAACAGTGACAAGGACAAGTGTGAGAAAGTTCCCTCTCTTCACACACCTGGCTCTGGGTCTCAGAGGCAATCAAACTACAAACAATTGTACATCAAAGTAAAAAGTACATCATAGAGACATGTTTATTTTGGATCTGAACAGCTGTTTACCCACATCAAAGCGTCTGGGTCAAAATGACCCGCAACATCATCTTTGTATACAACATTCCCAATACACATCAAAGTGTCCAGATTTTACACACCAGTTCATGACCCTAGATGAGGAAAAGTCACCAAATTTCAGCAAGAAAAAGAAAGGATAACCAGTACTTTGATCAACACAAAAACTGAAATGGGTCAAATTGACCCTTAACATAATACAAGGGTTAAGTAGTTGAACAATTATTTTCCAATGTAGCCTATTGTTATTACTCCAAAACATGCAGACGATACGTTTGGCCGGTGTTTTAAGAAAATGTGTTCCAATCTATCATTTCAAACAGGTAAATCCCCAAACAAAATGAAAACAGCAAATGTTGGACTGATTTATAAGACTGGAGACAAACACCAGTTTACAAACTATAGACCTGTTTCTTTACTTCCATTTTTCTACAAACATTTGTAAAATAATTCAACTATTTAACAACAGATTGGACAAATTAATGAATCAAAATGGAACACTCGTGGAAAACCAATTAGGATACGGAGCCCACATTTCAACATCGATGGTATTAATGGAAACAGGGGAAGAGTTTACTAATGCAATAGATGGTAAACAATGTGCAGCTGCAGTGTTTGTTAGATCCTAACAAAGCATTTGACACAATTAATCATAATATCTTAATGTAAAGTGTAAGAAGATTAACAGTAAATCAATTGCTATTGTTGGAGTCTTTGAATGTTTAACTGCAGAAATTGAAGTAAAAAAGAAAATAATAACATATGTTAGTTGTGTCTGTAGAACGTCTGGATCGTGTTTAGACACATTCAGTCAAAATCTGATTATTTGTTCAGTAAGTCAAACAAGCTCCATATTGTGTGTGGTGATTTTAATATTAATCTTCTGAACCCCCTGGACAGTACAAAAACAACAGATTATATAACATCATTGTACAATAATAATATATTTCCTCTCATCACAAAACCAACCAGAATAACAGACTAGTAAAATGCTCTTACACACAGTGGTAAAATGCTCCCAATACACACTGGTAAGATGCGCTCATACACATAACTGAAATCTTTGCACACATACTACTGAAATTGTTGTCTCTCACACGCACAGGTGAAATCCGTTTATACATACTAGTGAAAAATAATTCCAGGTGTGTGTGTGTGTGTGTGTGTGTGTGCGTGCGTGAGACAAAAACATTTCAGTAGTGTTTATAAGAGTGTATGTAAGAATGTTTCAGTAGTGTTTATAAGAGTGTTTCAGTAGTGTATGTAAGAGTGTTTCAGTAGTGTTTATAAGAGTGTTTCAGTAGTGTATGTAAGTGTTTCAGTAGTGTTTATAAGAGCGTTTCAGTAGTGTTTATAAGAGTGTTTCAGTAGTGTTTCTAAGAGTGTTTCAGTAGTGTATGTAAGAGCATTTCAGTAGTGTTTAAAAGAGTGTTTCAGTAGTGTATGTAAGAGCATTTCAGTAGTGTTTATAAGAGCATTTCAGTAGTGTATGTAAGAGCATTTCAGTAGTGTTTATAAGAGCGTTTCAGTAGTGTTTATAAGAGCATTTCAGTAGTGTATGTAAGAGCATTTCAGTAGTGTATGTAAGAGTGTTTCAGTAGTGTATGTAAGAGCATTTCAGTAGTGTTTATAAGAGCATTTCAGTAGTGTTTATAAGAGTGTTTCAGTAGTGTATGCAAGAGCATTTCAGTAGTGTTTAAAAGAGTGTTTCAGTAGGGTGTGTGAGAGAAAAACATTTCAGTTGTTTATGTAAGAGCATTTCAGTAGTGTACGTAAGAACATTTCAGTAGTGTATGTGAGAACATTTCAGTAGTGTGTATAAAAGAAAAATATTTCAGTCGTTTACGTGAGAGCATTTCAGTAGTGTATGTAAGAGGTAATTCTGAATAATGTCCCTAACGGCCCCTCATAGCAGGGAGTGCCTGCACGCATACAAATGCAGTCCAAGAGAAGCAACAAACAATTTGCAGTCATGTTGTTATGATATAATATATATTCAATGACAGCTAATGCTAACTATCCAAATCACCATTATTAGCTAACAACACCTAAAGCTAATGCGCGTGCATGTGTTAAGTACGTACATAATTACGTCATTACGGTCGTAAGAGGGCGGAATATACTGTGTAAAATACATTGTAAAGTTGGTGCCTTTTAGGCATCTGTGTAAACGTTGCAACCAGCCCCATAAAGGACAGCACTGGTATAGAGAAATACTAAAGTCCTGCAAAAAGAAAAAAATATTTTTACAGAAAACATTTAAAGCACAGAACCAAAGAAACAGAACACAAATATAAAACATACAACAATTAATTAATAAAAACAATAAAACACAGCAAAATAACACATTTCTGTAACCTATTAGAACAACACAAAATAGCATCAAAGGTACCTGGAAAGTTTTAAATGGTATCAATAAAAAAAATAAAAAAACATGAAAAAAAAGGGAACATCTAAAGTATTTCATTGAAGATAATCAAACTATAAATAACCCTAAAGGAATAACGGATGCATTTAACACCTTCTGTGTACATTTTGGACCCAGTTCTTTCTGGTTGTCAATTGCACAACCAGAACGAACACATAATTCAAAACAACTTAGAATCGTTTATAATGTCTCCTGTTCATGAAAGTGAAATCACAGAAATTTTAAATTCCTTGAAAAGTAAGAAGTCAACAGACTGCTGTGATACAGACATCTCTTTGATCAAAGGCATTTTTGATTACATAGCTGTTCCCTTCACCTGTATATGTAATGTCTCTTTTATAAAATGTGTCTTTCCAGTGAAAATGAAAACGGCAAAAGTTATTCCCATCTTCAAAAGTGGAGATGAGCATCAGTTTATCAACTATAGGCCTCTTTTTTTACTCCCACAATTTTCAAAAAGTATTGAAAAATATTTGTATCAAGATTTGACAGTTTTATTGATTAGCATCACTTGCTAAGTGAACAATAATATGGTTTCCGATCCAACAGGTCCACTTCTATGGCACTGATGGAATTAGTTGAGTAGGTATATGGAGTTCACTGTTGGTGTTTTCATTGGCCAGAGCAAGGCCTTTGACACCATCTATCACACATTACTTCTAAACAGAATGCAGAAGTATAGAGTCAGAGGTCTTGCTCATGATTGGTTGAAAGGTTATCGTGGTGGCAGAGAACAGTATGTGCGTATGAACAATGTCGATTCAGATAAAAAGATCAGTACACATGGAGTTCCCCAAGGCTCTGTGTTGGGACCAAAATTGTTTATATTGTATAATAATGATGTCTGTAAAATCTTAAAAAAACAAAACTGTTATATTTGGTCATAATACAGGCCTGTACTGTTTCAAGCAAGACCTAGAGAGTGAACTCTTAATTAGATGGTTTGATGCTAATAAACCATTAATCAACTTAAATAAAACAAAATATATATTTTTGGGAAATAAGAAAATAAACATACCGTGTCACATAAGAATTGATGGTATGGACATAGAAAGGGTGTATTCAACAAAATGTTTTGGACTCTATATGGATGGCAAACTAAATTGGAAACTGCCCATAAATATACTCAAGACAAAGATGGCAAAAATTATTGCTATGTTATATAAAATTAAAAACTGTAAAACAAAATGCTCTTAACATGTTATATAACTCTTTTGTACTTCCATATCTCAATTAGTGTGTTGAAATCTGCGGTAATAATTACAAATCAAACATCAACTCAATTTTCTTACTTCAAAAAAAAGCTTTTAGAATTGTAAATTATGTGGATTATTATGCTCATACCAATGCTCTTTTCATTCATTTAAAAACTAACTCCATGATCTTGTTGACCTCAACACTTCTATTGTGACGTACAAACGTATAAAGCTCATAACCGCATGCTGCCTCTGTGTCTACAGGACAGGTCCAAACCCAAGTCAGATGAACCTCTGTCTGAAAGACAGAGGTTCATCTGTCTTTCAGAAAGAAAACATAAGAACTAGTTTAAAAAGTAGATGTGTTTCTGTCAGGAGGGTTCATCTGTGGAACAGCTTGGATGATTCCTTAAAATGTTCCAGTTCTATTCATACATCTAAAAAACAACTTTAAGACCTATGTCTTACAAAAAAATATTGCTCTTGAATAAACACCAGTGTACTATGATCAATGTTAACAACACAACTAAATGTGGTACATAAATACTAATAGAACTATAAGTATTTGTACATAGTATAATATTGGTACAAATGTTTAACAAACATGTATGAGTGCACATGGATATTTCACAATTGTTGGTTTATGTCTTTACTGTGTATTTACTTGAAGGTTTTTATGCTGTCTACAAGGTCTATTAGTAATATGTTGTGTAAAGGAAATGTAAAACATTTCCACATGTCTGTGAAGCTCAAGATCAGAGCCTGATGTCTCCTGGTTTTACTACTTCTTGTATTTACGTTTGCTAATAGGGTTAGGCGAAATAAGTACTTAACTTCAGCCTCAACCCATTCGATCTGTAAAATTGTCAAATTATGAATTTGTGGATGTAAAACTGTTTTTGTTTATTTTGTTGACCACTGACCAAATAAATAATAATAAACTAAAAACTAAACTAACATGATCAAGTTTAAGAAACTGTTCAAACTCAAAGTGTTTACAAAGTACAAAGAAGAATCCTGAAAAACATTTAAAACTCCATAGAAATGTGATAATCTTATTCATCCGATTATGTGAATTACAACTTATTCAACTATTTATGGATAACTTAAAAATTTATTATTTATGGATTTAAATTGGTTAAAATGTATATATATAATATGAAGTGAATAAATGTGTTAGAAATTTATATGAAATGGAAAAGGAGTAGGGTTAAAAAAGCTCTGCTTCTTCCTACTCCTATTCGGACTTGTTGTAATGAGAAACTAGAAATCTGTGATGTATCATATTGTAATTGTATGCATGCTCTAAATAAAGTTAAACCATGTATGTTGGATCCTAAATATACATGCCACTGTTATACAACTTGTACAACACCTTGTAGCCAACTTTGGGAGAAGCACAAAACAAACAAAGGCAGTGACTGATAGACTTATACTCGATTTGCATGTGGATTCTGATAATGTAGTTGGATGGCGAAGAAATGCAATATCAAACAGACAAGCCTTAAAAGGAAACACCAAGTTCCCCTCTTCCTCTCAGTGAACTGACAGCCATTGGCCTGAAATACAAGCAGTGTCAGGATGTCAAAACCACTGTTTGACACCACTGCTATCCTCAGCAGAAACAACTAGGAGCAATAGCACAATTTCTTGGAATAGGAATTTTGCCCATTTGGGATCTGGTTGAATGCCCAAGTGGTTCTCCAACACATACAATACTCCAGCTAATTTGATAACTGTAACACTAAGAAGTACTGTATATATCTCTATTTCTTCCTAATTATGCATATTTATTTCTCCTGTCTTCAATCATCCTATCATTCATTCCACATTATTCATTCTTTAGCCTCCAATTGTCCTCTCTTACAATGTACCACCGTATCTATTTTGTATCTTTCAATCTTCCATCCTATCTTACTTTTCATCTTATCTTCATATTTTCTGTCCTATTTCAGCGCTTATCTACACTATCCATCTTTTTGTTAGTAATCGTCCTTCCCTCCCAACATTAATTGTCCTACCCACCATCTTACAATCTTGCTCTGTTTTAAACTCATTTTCCATTCCAAGCCTTTTCATTTGTCCCACCCCCCTTAAAGTACAGTCCTATTTTATTCCCATCTATAATAAAGTTTGTCCATAACCCTCTTTAACGCTCAACTCTTGGTTCTTTTTTTTATTATGTCCTACATCAACTTTCTTTCTATTTTCCAATTGTCCTGTTTTATGCACCATTGTTGTGCCTTTATTTTTTTTTCTCATCCTACAGTAGGGAAGGGATTCATATGGCCCCATTCCTGGGTGGATCTCAGGTGAGATGAAGAGCGGGGGTTAATAATTGTGCAATGCAGTCTGCTAAAAATGATGGAAAGTGCCACTCTCTATAGAAACTGATGCTGTGGTCAAAGTTGGAATTGCCACAAAACACATTTTAATATTTTTAACAGTACTGCCATCTGGCGGCATAAGTGGATAGTGAACCTCCCCAATTTGTCACGTTTCATGTGTGAGGTAAACCTGCCATGAATAGGGCTCTATGAATACCCTTCCTACTGTATCTTCATTTCCTCTTGGCATCCATCTTTGTTCACCCGCTCTCTCACCCTGCGCTTGAATCATCTTTTTGTTTACCTTTCAACTTTTCTTATCTGCAATCCCGTCTTTCGCTGTTTTTTCAGTCCATGTTCTGATATGCATCATACATTTCATCCAAAGCTCATGTTCTCAGAACTTCTAGTTGTCACGTTGGGGTCGCATGTTTATGCAGGGTCATTCTCCCAGGACGGAGATGGACAACTCCGGACGAAGCGTGCTGGTAGGATATGATTTATTCCTCATAAAATCACACCACATACAAAATACAGGGAACAAACAAAAGGGATGCGTGCCGGTCGCATGGGGAGCTAAGGCAAAAACTTAGAACAGGAATCATGAGCTAGAAAACAGGAATACATCAACGTAACTGTTTCTTATAGCAAATAACGAAGCCAGACCGAGTGTGGCGCACAACGTGAATAAATAGCTCTCTAATTAGTGCCCGGCAGCAGGTGAGCGTGCCGAACACTAATCAGAGGCCGGTGAAACCAATCAGCACCCATGGTAACCAAAACAAACCCAGGGGTGCACAAAACAGGAACTAAGGGAATCCAAAACCAAACAGAAAATGACTAAACAAAACATGACCCGGTCCACGGATCATGACACTAATAGCATTCTCGGTCCATTATCAGTGGTGACAGACACTTTTTCGGTAAATATAAATCATCACAATCGTTTGTGCACTGTTTATATTGCATGTGATTGATGAGGCAATCCGTTGGGAGCTTAGAAGATTGGTTGATTTAAAATGGCATATTTGAACTTAGAAGATATTTTGTGCTTCCGACGGACGCGACTTTCAGCGTGTTTGTCTGATGTTAAAATGATGGAACGTCTTTTCTTCCACACCAAGGATGATGTGGCTGGGCAGCCTAACAGCATGCTGCACTGAGCAATGTGCAACCTCGCACGTTAAACTCATTTCGTTACGTAGGGCCACGTGCCAGGTGCCAAATATAGAGCCAATGCGGCTCCTTCCATCACGTATAATTTAACCACAGAAAACAGAAGCAAGTGGAAGATTGAAACTTTTTTTTCGCGGCTTAAAGACCCACATTGGAGACGTGGAAAAGATAGAGAGAAAATCAAGTTAAGTTGAGTTTGATGGAAACCACATTCGATTGAGAGCTTCATATTTCCTTTGTATCAGGGTATAAAGCCGTTCAAATATTTTCAATCCTGCCTTTACAACTATTTAGCTCAAATATATCTTCTGCTGTGACCTAAGCGCCAACGGGAAGCACCATTTCTGATATCATTTGGGTGTTTGTATTTTTTTCTTTGCTCATGAGGGCAACAAGTGACACATATTCATATTTTTTCACAGATTCCCTACAGCTAGGCCCACCTGAGACACAGTGAAATCAGAGTCATGAATCACACAGCACACTGGCAAAGGCTTCAATCAGATGACAAAAACAAACAGACAAAGGCGAGGTGGCACAGCAGAGAACTGGGAGAGCTGAAACTACTGACGGATGAATTTCAACGGGACTTATGAAATATTAGGTAGCGGCTCTCTGCAATGTGTTTATAGATCTTCTCCATACTGCCACCACTCCCTGCGAACCCACAACTGTCTGATTGAGAGGAAAGTGTGCTAGCCACTAAGCTAAAAGCCTTTGGTGCAGTCACTCCAGCTGGCCCCTGTTACACTTACATATTTATACAAACCCTGTTTCCATATTGGTTGGGAAATTGTGTTAGATGTAAATATAAACGGAATACAATGATTTGCAAATCATTTTCAACCCATATTCAATTGAATGCACTACAAAGACAAGATATTTGATGTTCAAACTCATAAACTTTTTTTTTTTTTTTTGCAAATAATTAACTTAGAATTTCATGGCTGCAACACGTGCCAAAGTAGTTGGGAAAGGGCATGTTCACCACTGTGTTACATCACCTTTTCTTTTAACAACAGTCAATAAACAATTGGGAACTGAGGAAACTAATTGTTGAAGCTTTGAAAGTGGAATTCTTTCCCACTCTTGTTTTATGTAGAGCTTCAGTCGTTCAACAGTCCGGGGTCTCCGCTGTCGTATTTTACGCTTTATAATGCGCCACACATTTTCGATGGGAGACAGGTCTGGACTGCAAGCGGGCCAGGAAAGTACCGGCACTCTTTTTTTACGAAGCCACGCTGTTGTAACACATGCTGAATGTGGCTTGGCATTGTCTTGCTGAAATAAGCAGGGGCGTCCATGAAAAAGACGGCGCTTAGATGGCAGCATATGTTGTTCCAAAACCTGTATGTACCTTTCAGCATTAATGGTGCCTTCACAGATGTGTAAGTTACCCATGCCTTGGGCACTAATGCACCCCCATACCACCACCACACATGATGGCTTTTGAACTTTGCGTCGATAACAGTCTGGATGGTTCGTTTCCCCTTTGGTCCGGATGACACGATGTCGAATATTTCCAAAAACAATTTGAAATGTGGACTCGTCAGACCACAGAACACTTTTCCACTTTGCATGAGTCCATCTTAGATGATCTCGGGCCCAGAGAAGCCGGCGGCGTTTCTGGATGTTGTTGATAAATGGCTTTCGCTTTGCATAGTAGAGCTTTAACTTGCACTTACAGATGTAGCGGCGAACTGTATTTAGTGACAGTGGTTTTCTGAAGTGTTCCTGAGCCCATGTGGTGATATCCTTTAGAGATTGATGTCGGTTTTTGATACAGTGCCGTCCGAGGGATCGAAGGTCACGGTCATTCAATGTTGGTTTCCGGCCATGCCGCTTACGTGGAGTGATTGCTCCAGATTCTCTGAACCTTTTGATGGTATTATGGACCGTAGATGTTGAAATCCCTAAATTTCTTGCAATTGCATTTTGAGAAACGTTGTTCTTAAACTGTTTGACTATTTGCTCATGCTGTTGTGGACAAAGGGGTGTACCTCGCCCAGGGGCGCCGAAAAGGGGGGGTAAAGGAGACGGATTCTAGGGGCCCATGATGGAGGGGGGCCCAGAGAGGCCCCTAATGATGATGAAATTATAATACAGAAAAAATAATGACACTGTGTTGGGGGCCCTGTAAAGATTATTTTCATGGGGCCCAAAATCCCTAGCAGCGCCCCTGACCTCGCCCCATCCTTTCTTGTGAAAGACTGAGCATTTTTTGGGAAGCTGTTTTATACCCAATCATGGCACCCACCTGTTGCCAATGAGCCTGCACATCTGTGGGATGTTCCAAATAAGTGTTTGATGAGCATTCTTCAACTTTATCAGTATTTATTGCCACCTTTCCCAACTTCTTTGTCACGTGTTGCTGGCATCAAATTCTAAAGTTAATGATTATTTGCAAAAAAAAAAATGTTTATCAGTTTGAACATCACATATGTTGTCTTTGTAGCATTGTCAACTGGATATGGGTTGAAAATGATTTGCAAATCATTGTATTCCATTTATTTTTACATCTAATACAATTTCCCAACTCATATGGAAACAGGGTTTGTACATTAAGAATATTCAATGCAAAGAAAGGTGGAAAAGAGGCTAATAACTTGAGACCGAATGCTCTTCATGGCCAATCCCTGCTCTGATAGCTTATTAAACACTCATGCTTAAATTATTCAATATTAGACATATCTTCAGAGTTAACCAGTCCGCAAGACATATAAGGAAAATTATTTGGTTCTTGTTGTCTTTGGGGCGGAATGACCAGTTCTGGCTAGAAATTATCCTAAATGGCAGCTATTTAATAAAGGGATTCCATGTAAAAAAAAAAACGTTTTAAATTGAAAAAAAGATTAAACGACAAATAACTAAGTAAATGGCATGGTATGTAAATGTAAAGCTTGAAAAAACATACTGTATTTCGAAAAGACCCCGATCGTTGATACCCGCCCTCTTACTACCCTCAATGATACTCCCCCACCTGTGTACACCTGTACAACGCCAAGGCTGTATTTGGAAGTGTGTATGGGCTCCCTCAACGGTTCAACTGCAGCACAGCAGCCATGGCATCCGTTTTTAAACCTTTTCGTACGTGAACATATCTCCTGGGGTCAAGCAGCCATGACTAACAGCCATGAACGATTTCAGACGGCAACTTTGACAAAGTTTGACTTTTAATTGTGACGAATAGACATTTATTTTCGAAATGCGTTCTCTTTAATCACTATTGGCAACATAAGCCATTTGTGGTGTTCTTATATTTTGGGGTTTATTTTGTTTTACAATTTAGAGCCACATATTTGCTTTGATATGATGTTATCAATGGAGTCTACATCTTGGACGATAGTAGATAGGGATTGGGCCTCTGTTTTTTTTCTCCACAAAACTGTTAGTGATCTACTGCACTTTAATAATAATAATAACAATGGATTCGATTTAGCACAACACTTTTCTAAACATTCATAGTGCTTTACATTGAGAACTGAGAACCCATCTTTTTTTCACTCCACATTTACAAATGATGGTGGTAAGCAATATTTGTAGCCAAAGCTGCCCTAAGGTAGACTGACGGAAACATGCCAGCCAATTTGTACCTACAGCCTCTCTGACCGCTACCAAACATTCATTTCACATTCATACACCATTGTGAGCGGCACTGGGAGCAAGGTGGGTGAAGTGTCTTGCCCAAGGACACAACGACAGTGACTAGGATGGCGGAAACTTGATTTGTAACAGGAACCTTCAATTTTCTGGACGGCTGCTCTACCATCTGAGCACAACTTTCCTAAGATGACCTGGATGCTGTGGTCATATTTTTTGTCAGTGCTGTACTTTTTGCATATATTTGTCTTTACTTGATTAAGGATCACTTTTTTCATAGACATTCTCATCACTATGTACATGTGCATATACACAGACATATATTTTAAAACATAAACCTCTCCGCTCTAACTAATCTTTATGTTCTTAACCTGTGACTGCCTTATATATGTAGTTCTCATTATCTCGTTTGTGTTCTGTTCAGTGATCATAGGTGATACAAACTGACTGGGATCAATTGCATTTTTATAAAGTCGCAATGGGACAAGAAATCAATAGCAAGGATGTGTGTTGAAAAGATACCTGGGTATTTTATGTTCTTTGAAAAGCAACACAATGTAAAGGGAATGTGTTTGATCCGTTATATGCACCAAGTGAAACACAGGCATTTACATTGTGACAGTATCTAAATATATTTAAATGGGAACAGGTTATCGAAAGAAAATAAAAAAAACGGTCACATAAAATGGAAACCCCTTGCAGAAAAAAAAGTAATGAGACAAATATCATTTGCCCTTTTAACCCCATTTACTGTGCTTTCCGTCAAACCTTTCAAGAGGGCATTTAACAGGCCAAAGGCAGGTAACACCGGAAGCAACTAAGTCACCATCCAAGTGTTTAACCTTTAATATTTTGTCTTCAAGAAAAGAAAAAAAACAAAACAGGTGGAATCCGGAAGAAATTATTCCATGGGGCAGTGCTGGAGACAATGGGCTTTAGAAAGGTAGCGGTAGCTGAAGTTAAAAGCAAGGAGAAGAGTATAGATCAAGAGAGATAGAAGGCATGATTGAGAGTAAGAGACAGAGTACAGACACTAGGAGTAGCAAACTCTTTATTTCACCGAGAGTTACAAAGGGGTTGGGCCGAGCTGTCAGGGAACAGCAGGGAGTCAGATGAAGTGAAAAGAATTGGTGCACCAATTAGTTGCACAGGTTGATAGTTCAAAACTTCACTTCTGTCCACACTCTGGCTTTTTGAGGAAGGCAGAAAGGTAGAAAGAAGAATGTTTTCATAATGTTAGATGACCATCATTTAGTTCAACTCAGTGATCAAAAATCATCAACTAATGTGACTTCAGCTATGTTAGAAATGTTGGACAAATAAAAAAAACTAATCAGAAGTGTTCTTTTGCAGAAAAGCAAAGAAGAAGTGAAGAGGAGAGAATATCTCAGTAACCAGTGTGGCGATAACCATAAACATTTCTGATACATTGGATACCAATCAAACATAATGAAGAGGGTTATGAATGAAGGATAAATAATACAAAACGTGTGGTTCTGTTGTTTTTGAACAAGGAACAGGGCAGCACCAGTCTAAAACGTTGACTTTAAGATACTGATCAAGATTGATAAGAGATGGACGACTGACTGACTCAAAGTAAATCTTTATTACTGTAACTTCTTAAATGTTGTAACATTAACATTTTGTTATGCTGTTGTTACTCCAGCTAAGCTCATTGAACTTGTAAGTTAACAGGCAGTAAAGTTATCTTTTTTACACATTGCGAATTACGATATATTGTTCGATAGGGGTATCAAAAAAAATAGTTTTTAGAATCAATCGTGATTCTTATTTGTAACAATTCTTAATTTAAATCAAAAATCAAGCTCTCTAAACAACACAATTTAAACATGTAACATGCCTTTTAAAAAGTCCCATTCGATCCAATATGTACAATAAGCCAAGTCACTGAAGACGGAAGGCTGGTCATAAGACCAAGTTAGCAGCAAGTAATGGCATTGAAAAAGCGGATATACCGAGTTAAGCTATCTCTCATAATGAGTGTTGTGGTAAAGAAGAGTAGACGGTTTTCAGGCGATGTTCTGGGATTGTCACTAGAAAGCAGCAGGAACGGTGAGGACGTTGCTGGTTCATAACGCATCAGAGAAACAGATCCCTCGGGACACCCAGAACAGCTTTGGGCGAGCACATTATGTTGAGCCATGGGTGGATGAACAAGCCTCAGCAAAAGGAGAATGCCTCACGGAAGGCTGTGGAAGTTGGACCAGTGGTAAAAGTTTGGATTCCAATGGTTGAAAAAGTTATTTGGATCTCTAGCGATGAGATACTGCTAGCAAGTAAGTGGATGTTTTTGGGGAAATCTGACGTCGTTCACTGTGGCATTAGCCGCACCATTTAGCGGCTCGGAGGCTCGTAACTTCAATTTTGCCCGCAATTTAAAGCGTAACAAGCCAAGAAACATTTCATATCTTAAAATACAAAAATTTAAGGTTTTTGTAAGTTGAGGGCTCACTGTACTATCATGTTGTCTATGTGAGGCAAAATATGATGGTTGTTTTTCGAATGCGCTTTTCAGACACGACAAGCAGATCATGTTGGAGCTTTTACAATCAGCCTTCTTCTTTGACTTAGAGGTTTGGACATCAAGTTAAATACCGTATTTTTCTATAACTATAAGGCGCACTTAAAATATTTTTATTTTCTAAAAAATCAACAGTGCGCCTTATAACCTGGTGCGCCTAATGCTCGTAATTATTCAGGTTGTGCTTACCGACCTCGAAGCTATTAAATTTTGTAGATGGTGTAGTGATAAGTGTGACCAGCAGATGGCAGTCACACATAGGAGATCCGTGTAGACTGCAAGATGACGCTAGTAAACATCACCAAAACTTTACATGTTCCATTGAGAATATATAACATAAGACACATCGCTCAAAAATCTGTCAAAATGTTTTAGTAAAACTTTGGTAAGCCATGAAGCCGCACCGCTAAATAGATTGTGGGAGCTATACGGCTACCATAGTCAGTCATACTCTAGTTTCACATACGTGTTATGATTATTATGGCGCGTGTATAAGGACCGTAAAATGGCACAAATGACAAACTATCTGGTGTTTTGTTTCGCAATATTATGCACAACCAACTTTTATTACCTTCTGGTAATTGCTGATGGGTATTTGGGATCTGCATAAGTCCTAAAAATTTGTGCGAGTCCGCCATTGTAGTCCGGGCCGACACTGTCGTCGATAAGATTCTTCTTTTTCTCTATCTTCTATCAATCTATATTCAGATCTAACTTATATATGTCTGTCGGCTCACTATGAAAGCGCTAAAAACTACCGGTGTAGTGGGTTTACATAATCAACTACTCAACGGAACTTTAGTTATTAGATAGCCATTTGTTTTACGGGACACATTTCCAGCTTTGTTGTTGCACTAGTGAGCCACGGATGAGGAGATGCTGCTTCGTTATTGACTTAAGTAAAGTCTGAATGTCATTGAAACAGTTAGCTCCATCTTTTGACACTTATTCCACTCCCTTCCTTGCAAGCTACACCGCTACAACAAAGATGACGGGGAGAAGGCGCCGCCGAAGAGGAGCCACATAAATAACACCGCCCACAAAACGGCGCATCCTGAAGCGACGGTCAAAAAGCGACTTAAAGATGGTATGTAAAACATAATCAATGCAAAATGTTGACCATAGAACCACCCTTACATGTTATGTATACCACAAGGAAGTGTTTTAAATTTAGAAAAACAATTACAATACGACCCCTTTAATGCGCTTTATAATCCGGTGCACCTTTAGTATGAGAATAGACCTGAATAGACCCGTTCATCGGCAGTGCGCCTTATAATCCAGTGCGCTCTATGGTCCGAAAAATACAGTAAATGTGTAAAATATAAAACAACAGTAAATTCTCGCCCATTAATCAGTTTCACAACCTATTGCTGAAGTATTGTATTTGTGTTTCTGAGTAGCGTTTTAGAGGACTGAGAGAGAAGGACAGACACTTCAACGTAGGGTTGCCAACTGTCCGTTGAAAAAGGAAATCGAAAGAAAAAAAAAATCCACAAAGCCGGCAGGGGTGAAGACAACTAGATCAGCCGAGTCTATCTGAAAGTGCACCTTATTTATTTGTTAATGGGAGTTGGCAACGCTAACTCTGCACACTGATGAAGACCTTGTTGAAATTGGTCTGTGTTTCGTAGCGCCTGTGCAGTTTATATTACAATTATAAGAAGGACAAGAGTGTTGCTAGCCTTGCTTTTTCTTTAAGTACATTTTTTGCTGTGCACATCTTTATTTTTGTTTTATTAAGTTTTTGGGAGAATGTGTGTTTTTCCTGTATTTTGAACCCTAACTTTGACCCCTCACAGGAAACACAACAATCAACCTGTGTATATATACATATAAACATATATTAACATAAGCGGTAGAAAATAGATGGATATATTTTTACACATGTATATACATATATACATACTAGATAGAATATTTTTTTTTTTTTTTTTTTTTTTTTGTGTGTGTCCTGTCCAGCTTCTCAGGCAAATCATATAGTTGATGTAGATGCCCATGTCGGCTGTTCAGATTTACTTTACAAAAGAGAAGTGGAGGATACTTCTCTTGTTGCCTTATTTGTATTTGACTTTATTAAATGTATTTATATTATCATTTAGTGCAGCCGGGCCGGAGCAGGAGGGGATAGAAAGAGGAGAAAAAAAGAAGACAGAGGGGGAAATTGTGGGGACAAGAGGGGGATTAGACAGAGAGACAAAAACAACAACAGCAAACAACAACAACAATAGAGCAACATCAGCAAATATGACATGTACAAATATGATGGTAAAAGTAATAGCAAATAAGCAGTTAGCGAAAAATAAAAAATAATACAGAAATGACAATGAGCATTATTACACTACAAATGGATCAATACAAATACCAATAGAAATAGCGCTATTGATAATGAACAATACCAATAATTTACCTTTATTATCAACAATACAGTTGTTTAAATGCAACAATACATATACGTAATGATAACTTGAGATACGAAAGAATGCAGAAAAATGGAGGGGGAGAAAGAGAAGCAACCTACATTAACCTTGTAGATTGTTATAGTCACAATAGGTTAAGCTTTGTCAGTGTGCCATGTGTTACACCCAGTTTACCCTAGGGCAACAACGTTAATATATGTTTGATGAAACGTGATTATGTGCATGAGTGTAAGTATGCATATGTACTTGTATATGTACAGAATGTGTATATGTGTTTGTACAGTGAATGTATATGTACAGTATGTGTATGTGTATGTTTGTATATTGAATGTGCGTGTGGATGTACGAACATTAGGTAGGTAAATATGTACTGTATTTGTGTATGTATGTGGGAGCGTAGGTACCTATGTACGTATGTGAGCATATGTGAATTTGCATGTACAATACATTCGACTCCCAGAGTGCGTGGGAGCCAGAGCACGGCCCCATCACCCCCGAGAGCCCAACCCACAAACAGGAGGCGTGGTGCCCATGGAACCAGGGACCACCGCCCCCACGCAGCCAAGCCGGCCAGCGACAGGAACCCCAGAGCCCGACCCACCGTACCCCCCACAAGGGCCAGCAGCAGCCCGCAGACAGACGCACCCGGCAGAGGACAGGGCACGAGAAAAGCAGGGGACAGCCAGACCCCAAGCCAGCGAGAGACCACACCCCACACGGGCAGAAAGGCGAGACGCCCCGCCCGAGGGACCCAGAGACTCCCCGCAACCGGACGGGAAGACCGCCCCCGCCCCACCGGCAACCGGGCCCCCACGAGCCCACCCCCCACCCCCGGAGAGCGTGGCGAGGCCATCCCCCGGCCACCCCACCCAAATCGGCCGCCGCAGGACCACCCAGGCACAGGGCCACGGGAACCACCCACCCCACCCGCAGGGACCCCAACGATGGAGATGGAACAACCAGCAACCGCCCCGCCGAGCCCCCCCCCTGAGGGAGGGGAAAAATTTAAAAAAATAATATTAATAAAATATATTAAAAAATAAATAAATTAATAAATTAATTAATTAAAAAAAAAGAATTAAAAGAAGATCACAGACATGCTGACAAACAAGGTCACTACCCCAGCAACTAGATAGATAGATACTAGATAGAATATTTAATATACGTGTAATGTAATTAAACATCTAAATACATTTGATATCGAAACATCTACACTAACTTAAGTTTTTTTTTTAAATTATTTATAACAACTGTGTGTGCTGTCTCAGAATGATCTGTGATCACGTTTACACAGCTGTTTTTACATGAAATTTTGAATCAAAAATGTAAATATTTTGCATTACCAATTCACTTCTGAGGCTATGCATTCACTATGCTTTGATCTGCTAATGTCAACATACATGACATGCCTAAGACTATGTATTTTACACGGAATCTGCGATCGCAATGCTTTAAGAAAGCCATATTTTCAAGGGTAATCACTGTTATACGGATGTGTGCACACACACAGACACGCGTACACAAATACACACATTACAACACTTTTTTTTGCCACACAGCAGAGCATCAATTGTGATGTAACAACAATATTTTGTGACAAAATATCCTTTCAGTTCATATTGATTAAAGCAAGCTATAACAGCCTGAACAACAACACATAACTTCAACTGCTTCAACTTTACCACCCCCTCAGACCCTGACGACAATGCAATATGAAGTATGAACGATAAAATATTGAATATTAAGAATACAGTATATGAAAGTTTGACTCCTACCTTGTTAACTTCCTTAAGGTTTTGTAATCGATCAGAAATATCAAGCTGCTAAAATGCACCAAACAAGGGGAAGTGTGCAGATAGTGTTTTGCATATCACCCATCATGCAGTGGAATTAATTCATATATTTGTAATTTTATATATACGTGTGTCCACAAGGTTCAATGAGCAGGAGGTGTGGTATGTGCAACAGTAAGTTGACTTCATTTGTTGGTTATAATGAATTTGCACCATGAGTGGGGAAGGTTGTGTGAATTGGGTTATACATCTGTGTTGGCCCGAGTGCAGCAGGGATAGGCTGCAGCCCCCCCGTGACCTCGAAAGGGACAAGCGGTAGAAAATGAATGGATGGATACTAGAGATAAATGCGTTAAAATGTAATATCGGAAATTATCGGTATCAGTTTTTTTATTATTGGTATCAGTTTTTTTTGTTTTTTTTTATTAAATCAACATAAAAAACACAAGATACACTTACAATTAGTGCACTAACCCAGAAAACCTTCCTCCCACTCATTCACACTCATTCACACATAAGGGTTGTTTCTTTCTGTTATTAATATTCTGGTTCCTACATTATATATCAATATATATCAATACAGTCTGCAAGGGATACAGTCCGTAAGCACACATGATTGTGCATGCTGCTGGTCCACTAATAGTACTAACCTTTAACAGTTAATTTTACTCATTTTCATTAATTACTACTTTCTATGTAACTGTTTTTATATTGTTTTACTTTCTTTTTTATTCAACAAAATGTTTTAAATTTATTTATCTTATTTTATTTTATAATTTTTTTTTTAAAAGTACCTTGTCTTCACCATACCTGGTTGTCCAAAATAGGCATAATAATGTGTTAATTCCACGACTGTATATATCGGTTGATATCGGTATCGGTTGATATCGGTATCGGTAATTAAAGAGTTGGACAATATCGGAATATCGGATATCGGTAAAAAGCAATTATCGGACATCCCTAATGGATACTGATGCTGTGTTCAAGCCACTTAAAATGAAATTCATTGTCACTATCCATCAATTGTATTATCACCCACTAGAGGGCGTTAACACCACTCCAAATCAAGAAACAGGGGATTTAAATTTAGGTAAAAACATTCTGCGGGACAATCATCTTGTTAAACTTGTGATGTCTCGCAGGTCCCACTGACGACTTCGGCGAGCCGCACTTGGCCCGCAGGCCATAGTTTGGATACCCCTGTTGGAGAGGACTTAATTTGCACACGTTTGAATTATAATAAACATAACAACCAAATAATGTTGATGGAAAAAAAAGGCAAACGTCCGTTATATCTTGGAGAAAAAAGCATTCATGACTGACAGAAAACAAACCAAAGTTAATAAATGGCACACGTTGAAGGTCAGATTCTCAGGGCGATAAAATAACCCATCCATCCATCCATTTTCTACCGCTTATTCCCTTTGGGGTCGCGGGGGGCGCTGGAGCCTATCTCAGCTACAATCGGGCGGAAGGCGGGGTACACCCTGGACAAGTCGCCACCTCATCGCAGGGCCAACACAGATAGACAGACAACATTCACACTCACATCCACACACTAGGGCCAATTTAGTGTTGCCAATCAACTTATCCCCAGGTGCATGTCTTTGGAAGTGGGAGGAAGCCGGAGTACCCGGAGGGAACCCACGCAGTCACGGGGAGAACATGCAAACTCCACACAGAAAGATCCCGAGCCCGGGATTGAACCCAAGACTACTCAGGACCTTCGTATTGTGAGGCAGATGCACTAACCCCTCTGCCACCGTGAAGCCCATCGTAAATAACATCAGGATCAATTAGTAATGAGAGGAAACTATTTCTATGCCAGTCTGACCTTGCGGTATTAGGAAAAAACTAATCAAACAAACTGGAATCAAATATATGAGTATTTTGCATCACCAATTCACTTCTGAGGCTATGCACTCACTATACTTGGATCTGCTAATATCAACATACATGACTTCCCCAAGACTTTGTACTTTACATAATTACTTTTCATCCCTGCTTCAATGAACATTGTTTATTTCATTTTACTAAGATTCTGAAAACAACAGATGACATTCACAAGTCAGTAACTGAATGCAATGATATTGACTGCTTCTTAGGAAAACAGATACAAATGAGATTACCCAGTTTTCATTGTCTATCCGAAAGGGAACAAACACTTCTCTTTCATGTGCATCTCTGGGGATGACAGCTGCATGTTCAGCCATTCTTTTCCAAGATCGGCAGCAAACAGACCAGTCCTCTCTATCTCACGTCAATTACCACTGTCATTAGCACAGCCTCATCATCAACACCAAACAAACGATATTATTTCTAAACTTACACCAAACACATGTGCTGCAATCAGCAGCCACACCTCGCTCTAATAGACACATTATAATTATTATGAGAATGCACAAGATCTAAAATAAACAATTAAGACAAATGTTGTACCGCATTATATCAAAGTATATTTAAAGCAAAAAACAAGCACATATTTTACCTTGGTAGTGTTCTTAGTTCCAACATCTGTTGTCACTTTAATGATGCTGAGTTAAGTATAATTACTTTGGTAAGCTGTGCATTGTGTGTTGTATACATAATCAAATAGTGTCATGATGATGGTGCACTGTATTATTGTCAGAAGAGCTGTGGGTATTATTTGGGTAAAATGTTATATTACAAAATATTGTAAATGTATTGCAACATCCAAACATGAATTGTTTTATGTGTAAACCTAATCTAAGGGTCCACACTCGGGCTGGGCCATTATGGCAAACTTTTAAATCACAATTAATTTAACCTTCTACACTGAAAAAATATAAGCGCAACCCTTTTGTTTTTGCTCCCATTTTTCATGAGTTAAATTCAAAGATCTAAAACTTTTACTATATACACAAAATACCTGTTCCTCTCAAATATTGTTCACAAATATGTCTAAATAAGTGTTAGTGAGCACTTATTATTTGCCAAGATAATACAAAAGTTAAAGTACCACTGATAGTCACACACACACCAGGTGTGGTGAAATTAACCTCTGCATTTGACCCATCCCCTTGTTCCACCCCCTGGGAGGTGAGGAGAGCAGTGATCAGCAGCAGTGGCTGCGCTCAGGAATCATTTTGGTGATTTAACCCCCAATTCCAACCCTGGATGCTGAGTGCCAAGCAGGGAGGCAATGGGTCCCATTTTTATAGTCTTTGGTATGACTCGGCCGGGGTTTAAACTCACAACCTACCTCAGGACGGACACTCTAACCACAACGCCACTGAGCAGGTGTGGCATATCAAGATACTGATTAAACATAATGATTATTGCACAAGTGCGCCTTAGGCTGCCCACAATAAAAGGCCACACTGAAATGTGCAGCTTTATCCCACAGCACAATGCCACAGATGTCACAAGTTTGAAGCAAGCGTGCAGTTGGCATGCTGACTGCAGTAATGTCCTCCAGAGCTGTTGCCCGTGAATTTAATGTTCATTTCTCTATCATAAGCCGTCTCCAAAGTCTTTTCAAAGAATTTGGCAGTACGTCCAACCGGTCCTACAACCGCAGACCACGTATGACCACACTAGTGCAGGACCTCCACATCCAGCAGGTGCAGCTCCATGATCGTCTGAGACCAGCCAACCGGACAGCTGCTGCAACAATTGGTTTGCATAACCCAAAACATTTTGCACAAACTGTGAGAAACCGTCTCAGGGAAGCTCATCTGCATGCTTCTCGTCCTCATCGGGGTCTCGACCTGACTGCAGTTCGTCATAGTAACCGACTTGGGTGGGCAAATGCTCACATTCAATGGCATCTGGCACGTGGGAGAGGTGTTCTCTTTTCGGATTCATCTCGGTTTTCACTGCTCAGGGCAGATGGCGGGCAGCTTGTGTGGCATCGTGTGGGAGAGCGGTTTGCTGATGTCAACGTTGTGAATCGAGTGGTCCATGGTGGGGGTGGGGTTATGGTATTGGCAGGAGTATGTTATGGACAACGAACACAAGTGCATTTTATTGATGGCATTTTGAATGTACATATACCGTGACGAGATCCTGAGGCCCATTGTTGTGCCATTCAGCCGAGACCATTACCTCCTGTTGCAGTATGACAATGCACAGCCCCATGTTGTAAGGATCTGTACTCTTGGAAGCTGAAAACATCCCAGTTCTTGCATGGCCAGCATACTCACCGGACATGTCACCCATTGAGCATGTTTGGGATGCTGTGGATTGGCGTATACGACAACGTGTTCCAGTTCCTGCCAATATCCAGCAACTTGGCACATCCATTGAAGAGGAGTGGACTAACATTCCACAGGCCACAATCAACAACCTGATCAACTCTATGCAAAGGGGATGTGTTGTACTGCGTGAGGCAGTTACCAGATACTGACTGCTTTTTTGACCCTCCAGCCCCCCAATTAAGCAAAATTGCACATTTCAGAGTGGCCATTTATTGTGAGCAGACTAAGGCACACCTGTGCAATAATCATGTTGTTCAATCAGCATCTTCATATGCCACACCTGTGAGGTGGGATGGATTATATTGGCAAAGAAGAAGTGCTCACTAACACAGATTTAGACAGATTTGTGAACAATATTTGAGAGAAATATGTCTTTAGTGTATAATATAAGTTTTAGATCTATAAATTTAACTCATGAAAAATGGGAGCAAAAACAACAGTGTTGCGTTTATATTTTTGTTCAGTATATATATATTATATATATAGCCTAATATTTGTGCACTATTGACAAGTGATGCACCGAAAACTCGGCCACCAAAAATGTATTTGAGCACCTAAAACTGCGCTGCCGACACTGGATGTAAACAAAACGCATGCCATTGTCTGTAGCGTTGTCAGCGTGTATTTGAGGTGGCCGTAACTTTAATATATATCCCAAAAATAACCCGCGGATAGTGATTTACAAACAATATAAATATTAAGAGGACAGAGGCGACTTTAAAGGAGAGAAAGTCCAAATGGAGCAGCAGCGCAAAGCAAGTGTGACGTCATGCTCGCTGCAGCTCACTTCTTGTCGGGGACATCGAGGGACTAAACCCGAGTATATTTTTAATAACACCAGAAAAAGATGCTGGATTTGTTGCCAGTCGTTTTTAATAATAAAAGCTATTAAAAGTCTCGACATACTTGAAGTATTCCCAAGAAAGTACATTGTTCAATAAGCAGCAATAATTGAAAATAGAGTGTTAAATTTGTGATTAAGGGCAATATGAGTAAACTTTGATTGATTTTTAGCCTTTTTATAGTCAATCATATCATCATAACAAATTATGCAAATTACGTGATGACATCATGGGGACAACGCCCCTACTGCCACAGGTATTTTGGCAATCTCGCAGAAACCTTGGAACTGTCATGTGAGATTATGACACTTGGTTATAAGATTGTGTGGATGAGCACTTTTTGAGCATATTCAACAATACCATAGCGATGATGACAATTGTGATTGGTTGCAATAACTGTGATATGAATTGTTCCTGTTGGTACATCCATACATAAGTCAATGCAGAACAAGAGACTTTTATACCAGTTTTAATATCTTACCCAGCAGAGTTAGATCATACAAAAGGCTGAACTTGTGCCTCCACTGGTTATACAAAGGGTTAGTGGGACCTCCACAGAGCCCCAGACCTGGATCTGGGAGAATTATTATGTTTACTCTTTAAAGCTGTCATGGCATCAGGGGAAATCATTTAGTCCTCTCTTTCATTGCTAATATTTGTATCTCCTAGTGCAGGGGTCGGCAACCTTTACCACTCAAAGAGCCATTTTGACCAGTTTCACAAATTAAAGAAAACAATGGGAGCCACAAAACTCTTTTGAAATTTAAAATGAAATAACACTGCATACAAAGTTTTTTTTTGCTTTGTGCTATGTATAAACTAGGGGTCTCAGACACGCGGCCCGCACCTCAATATGAAAATGTAATGTTAGTGCGGCCCGCAAGTTTAAATGAATGGGGCTTGACAGCATCACACTTGCCAACCCTCCCGAATTTTCCGGGGGTCTCCCATATTTCAGGGCAACTATTCTCTCGAACGTCTGCCGATTTTCACCCTAACAACAATAATAAGGTCATGCCGTGATGGCACAGTATTTAACACCTTCTACAACATGTAAAAACAGCGTACCAGCCTAGTCCCACGTTGTATGTAGCTTCTGCATGCACATGTAAGTAACAGCAGGGCATACTTGGTCAACAGCCACACAGGTTACACTGACGGTGGCCGTATAAAACAACTTTAACACTCTTACTAATATGCGCCACACTGTGAACCAAAACCAAACAAGAAGGACAAACACATTTCGGAAGAACATCTGCACAGTAACACAACATAAACACAACAGAACAAATACCCAGAATCCCATGCAGCCCTAACTCTACCTCAACCGACGCACGGAGGGGGGTTGATGTGTTGGGGGGCAAGGTTGGGGGTGGGGCGGGGTTTGGTGGTAGCGAGGGTGTATAATGTAGCCCGGAAGAGTTAGGGCTGCATGGGATTCTGGGCATTTGTTCTGTTGTGTTTATGTTGTGTTACGGTGCAGATGTTCTCCCGAAATGTGTTTGTCATTCTTGTTTGGTGTTGGTTCACAGTGTGGCGCATATTAGTAAGAGTGTTAAAGTTGTTTTATACGACAACCATCAGTGTAACCTGTATGGCTGTGGACCAAGTATGCCTTGCTGTCACTTACTTGTGCAATAAGAATCTGCACACAACATGTGACTGGGCTTGCATGCTATTTGTTCAGGTTGTAGAGGGCTTTGAATGCTGTGCCATCACAGCATGCTCTTATTATTGTTGTTAGGGTGACAATCGGAGAATATTTGCCCCGGGAGATTTCTGGGAGAGGCATCGGGAGGTTCGGCAATTATGCAGCTGAGCCGCATCAGAGTGGTCAAAGAGCCGCATGTGGCCCCGGAGCCGCGGGTTGCCGAACCCTGTCCTAGTGTGTTATTTCCCTAGGCCAAACATTTTTAAAAAGACTTTTAGAAAACAAACTCCTACAGTGAAAAATTACTTCAAGAGAAAGTGACTTAAATGTATAAATTAAAAACCAAGAGGTGGTATAGGATAAACTAGACATTCATTAATTGTGTTAATTTTGCTTAGGTATGTTTGTGGTCTCTCGGGGGTGAAAAAAAGTGAGGCATAATAACTTGCTATGTTGCTAACATAAGTCCCAAATATCAACAAATGAGATAAATCTAAACTCTGCATGATGCTACAGCTGCAATAACTATAAAACAGCTGAAACTTCGTCTGAACTGTAAATATAAATAAACATTGTTAGTAATGCTTATTTATTCCAAAGGGGAGCTGACAGCTCCCTATTCCTACCTGCTTCAGTAACCATGATAGCTGGCAGGCTGTAACAATAACAAGGAAGATAGTGTACTCATCTTAGGCTACGTTGACACTGCATGGTAGAATGTCCAAATCAGATTGTTTTCAGTGGCTGTTCACATTACAAAAAAAAAAAAGATTTCTAATGCAAATGCAGTCTGACCCGCATGTGGACATGATGTCTTGACGTCGCACGCACAAGCAAAAATGGCTTCAGGTGTTGTCGGTCTCGGTACTGGCGCATTTGTGGAAATTTCAAGATCATCAAAGTCAACATTTTCTACACCAAATTATTGCACGCAGAAGTTTAAGAAAAAAGTCTATGGCTCTCGCAGTGTCACGGGAGAGTTGAGCGTAGGCAAGCAATCAGAGACAAGAGTGTTGTAGGTTTCCCGTGAGTTCCTAACACATTTTATTTTCGCCTCTTTTCTGCTCCGTTCCCAACTATTTATTTCATAAGAGTCTACTTTGACGAATAATTATGACGCTTATCGTTTACTGATGACGTTTGGTCGGATGAATGCGGCCGGAGCGCGGGAGCGTTCACATTAAAGGGGAACATTATCACCAGACCTATGTAAGCGTCAATATATACCTTGATGTTGCAGAAAAAAGACCATATATTTTTTTAACCGATTTCCGAACTCTAAATGGGTGAATTTTGGCGAATTAAACGCCTTTCTAATATTCGCTCTCGGAGCGATGGCGTCACAACGTGACGTCACATCGGGAAGCAATCCACCATTTTCTCAAACACCGAGTCAAATCAGCTCTGTTATTTTCCGTTTTTTCGACTGTTTTCCGTACCTTGGAGACATCATGCCTCGTCGGTGTGTTGTCGGAGGGTGTAACAACACGAACAGGGACGGATTCAAGTTGCACCAGTGGCCCAAAGATGCGAAAGTGGCAAGAAATTGGACGTTTGTTCCGCACACTTTACCGACGAAAGCTATGCTACGACAGAGATGGCAAGAATGTGTGGATATCCTGCGACACTCAAAGCAGATGCATTTCCAACGATAAAGTCAAAGAAATCTGCCGCCAGACCCCCATTGAATCTGCCGGAGTGTGTGAGCAATTCAGGGACAAAGGACCTCGGTAGCACGGCAAGCAATGGTGGCAGTTTGTTCCTGCAGATGAGCTAGCTAAACCCCCTGGATGTCTTGTCTTACACACCGTCCCTTATGCAACCGAAGATGATCAAGAGAAGAATATCGACCATAGCTTCCCTGGCCTGCTGACATGAGGGTATGTCTACAGAATATATTAATTGATGAAAATTGGGCTGCACTCTCAAAGTGCATGTTGTTGCCAAATGTATTTCATATGCTGTAAACCTAGTTCTTAGTTGTTAGTTTCCTTTAATGCCAAACAAACACATACCAATCGTTGGTTAGAAGGCGATCGCCAAATTCGTCCTCGCTTTCTCCCGTGTCGCTGGCTGTCGTGTCGTTTTCGTCGGTTTCGCTTGCATACGGTTCAAACCGATATGGCTCAATGCTTCAGTTTCTTCTTCAATTCCGTTTTCGCTACCTGCCTCCACACTACAACCATCCGTTTCAATACATTCGTAATATGTTGAATCGCTTAAGCCGCTGAAATCCGAGTCTGAATCCGAGCTAATGTCGCTATAGCTTGCTGTTCTTTCCGCCATGTTTGTTTGTGTTGGCTTCACTATGTGACGTCACAGGAAAATGGACGGGTGTTTATAACGATGGTTAAAATCAGGCACTTTGAAGCTTTTTTTAGGGATATTGCGTGATGGGTAAAATTTTGAAAAAAACTTCGAAAAATATAATAAGCCACTGGGAACTGATTTTTAATGGTTTTAACCATTCTGAAATTGGGATAATGTTCCCCTTTAAGGACACATCACAAATATCCATCTATTTTCTACTGCTTATTCCCTTCAGGGTCGCGGGGGGCGCTGGAGCCTATCTCAGCTACAATCAGGCGGAAGGCGGCGTACACCCTGGACAAGTCACCACCTCATCACAGGGCCAACACAGATAGACAGACAACATTCACACTCACATTCACACACTAGGGCTAATTTAGTGTTGCCAATCAACCTATCCCCAGGTGCATGTCTTTGGAGGTGGAAGGAAGCTGGAGTACCCGGAGGGAACCCACGCAGTCACGGGGAGAACATCACAAATATATTCAATTTAATTCCACGTATGAAAGAGGCCTGTGTTGGATATGAAAAATGTGGAATTGCACTGTTCACACTGACATTAAAAAAATTGATTCAGGTCGCATATCGGCAATGAAATTGGAATTGACCTGGAGTGTGAACAAGGCCTAAAGATGATACTTCTTAAGTTGGTATGTATATGTATTTGAATCACTGCATTATTGAACAAGCAGAGTGAAAAGAATAGATAGCGAACATAGTGACAAGCCATGCTTAGGATAAGTCAGAGCTATGGGAACAAAGAGAGAGGTAGCAAAACCATTTATGTTGGCTGCAGGTTGGTTAGTCATGCTCACAATGGTGGAGATATAGAGAACAGTGGGACCATTAGCCTCGCTTGGTGGTAACATCCAGATGGAAGATCACAAACTCCACACAAATAAACATGTAGCCACTGGCCACCTCCCACTCTCTTCATTGGGCTCTGTGATTCAGCCAAGAAGGAGTGGAAGGGTGGGTTAGGGTTAGTGGGTGATCATCCATTTGAATTCCACGAGCGACTAAAGTAGAAGTCTGTTATGTGTTTTCCTCCCTGTGCAGCACGCCTAGAGGCTGCAGGGAGCCTATTTACTGGAGCTGTAACACCATGGCTTTAATTGCTTCACGGTCGTCTAAATCTGCACCATCCATTCATTCCGAACATAGACATCTCGCTGAGAGGAACCAAGGCACTGCATGTGGGGGCTCGCTGCCCATGTCCACTTTCAAACACAACCGGGGTGCCTACAGTGAGAAATGCACTGACAAACACACACAAAGCCTTCACTATATCAAGTGTCAGAGGAGCACTCGCTATTAGTGTGTGGACCAAACCGGAGCATGTGCACTCACACTGATACAAAAGAGAATCACATAGACGATAGCTCACAATTACTTCACTAGAAGAAAATATTTTATATTTTCAATCTTATATTTGTTACAATGACACAGAGTGAAAATGGAAAAAAACAACATAATTCAGGCAGAACATTATGCCAGTCTGCGCTGCTCAGATATTGCCTAATTCCTGGTTAATTATTGAGATTATGAGGACTTGTGCATGGTAATGCCTCGACAAACACCCGAACTGGAACAAGTATTGTCCCTTGGGAGGGTTTACACATTTTCCTCTGCTATTAGTGCACGTTAAGCTGCAGACAAATATGATAATAGCTACAGGATTAAATTTAGCACTCCCTTGTAAAAAGGAAAAATCCACTTTTAATCATGCTGCAGCATCAAATACTAATTTTTGTGTCGGCAAAAATTATTTATTCATGAGTAAATCATGAAAGAGTCATTGAGGCAGACGTGCTTTGGGAGGTGTACAAACATGTCTTACTGATTTACTATAAAGAGTGGGAAAATGTTGAATTTTCCCTTCAGATAAACTTTACAAACTGCACCTCCTACATTTTGGAGAACTCACCCAAAATGACACAGGCAACATCTGACTCTCTGCACTCTGGAATTATTTCCCCACAAATGCAGTGCTATTTATGTTGATAGACCTGGACTTACTCAAGTCCTGACACTCTGGCACAGTTCTCCACCACCCACCCTTGCTAGTGCAGGTTAGCTGATGAATAATTCCCACTGGACATTAACAGAAAGAAGTAGAGCACAGAACTCAGCGACATACCCCTATTCACACCCTTGCTCTCAATTCCCTAATCAGCAGCTGTTAATATTTAATTATACAAGCTTCATTTCAAACTCTTCAGCTGAGGCCCTGAGATGGGTAGGGGGTCTGAGGACCACTGTATAGGGAGGGAGAAAGTAGTATGAAATTACTCTACACTCTGAGAAAATAGGAATATGTGGAAGTATATGATCCAAATATCACTATTCTAATCAATGTATACTATTTCAAATATGAAATTACTCCACACTTACCTTAACAGTCCAATAAGAATCAATGAAAATTATGTTTTAAAAATAACAAGAAAGGCATTCAGTAAAGTGCAAACCTTCACCAAGGTTGAGCTGTTAACAAAAATTGGCATTGGCAGCGAACAGCCCATTCGATACTGGTGCAGTCTTCAAAACACAATCATGTCTGCTACTTGGAGAATGACAAAGGATGGTGGGACGGAACCCTTTTTTATTCTGGGGTGGGAAGAACACTTCCTTTTGGGTGCTAATAATGATAGTAATTAGTAGGGATGTAGATCAATTACCTGTAGTTTAGGTACCAGTTCCTAATTGGGTCGGTCCAAGCAAACACATTTGACATGCTTTAGACTTAAAAAGCAGGCGTTGATAAAATACTTCCGTGCTGTGAGATGTTACATGATGTTAACCTCTTGTGCCAAAATAAATTTAAATAAAATGCATTTTTTAACATCTTTATTTATTTATTCCTTAATATTTATTTATTAAAGGAATATTGGTAAAGGTATTGTATTGATAAAATCCTAACGATATGCATCCCAAGTAATTAGTGATTGATAGTAACTGGTGATAAAATATGGTCTGATGTCACAGATCAAACTCTCGGACAGAACATTATCCATAAAAAAATAATGTTTAAAACTTTGTGTGACACCCAGCATATAACCCATTGTATACTGTATCAGAATAAATTACACAATTATTTGGGTACACTCAAATTGACCACATGTGTAAATTGGAGTATGAATGTTTGTTTGGCTATATGTGATTGGCAAATGGTCAGCCAATGGTACAACCTACCATTCTCTCAAAATCAGTTGTGAATGAAAATACATAAATAAATAAATGGATTTCACCATTTCTGTTTTGATGCTGCCTATTCAATGGGGGTCAACTGTTGCATCAAATTACATCAGCAAATCCAATAGTCTTTTTTAAAAAAAATTTCCAAAAACATACGTTTTAGGGTTTTTGCATGCCACACTTCCTGCCAGCCACCCAACAGCCTATTTGGTGAGGACTAAAGAGATACTTTCAGTGCATGAGTTTAGTTTTTCTTATGTAGAAAGGATATGTTTTCCCTGTATGCGTGGTAGTCCATAGACACCCTCATGCTCGTGCAATTCACTATGCTCTGTGATCCCAAATGGAGTCACCAATCTTTGTTCTATCTCCTAATGCATATATACGACTCTAATCCCTTCTTAGGCTGTTTGAAGATCTCAGACTGTAGGTGCTGATGTTGACCACTGTATATTTCTTCAAAACCGTTCAGATGGCTAAAACAACATAAACTCTAAGTAACCCAGTGTGAGGTAGCAAGTTTCAGAGCTTTGAGCTATAATTAATTCTAATAAGTGGGGAGACTGGATTTGAGATGCCCCAAAATATTCCTCTGATCAGAACTTAATAAGTAGTAGGGTTTTTTCCAAAATTGTATTGCAGAGGGTTGATATAAACATGATATAAACATATACTAATTAAGCTGCTGTGCACATGACGACTCCACCCTTTCTTACTCCACGCTGGTTAAGGGGCGTTCACACATTAGCTATGCGCACATGGACACATTTAATCGGATTAAAAGCCTAACCGGATCAAAATGCTTAAAATTAACTTGCCATTCGGAATATTCTGACCTGATCACACACATTCAGATCAGAATTTCATTCGGATCTAGACAGGTGGTTTATGCCAATAGTCATTCAGATTGGAGCGCATTAAAATAATTCTTCCAAAATTTGGGTCGAAATTGTCGTTAGTGCGCATGTCTTTGATGTCAGCTATACTTACGTGGTCGAGAGGAGACTAAATTTAATAGTGTCGGAATGAAGCGATTGTCTTGCTGCAGTCTTTCCGCATTCAACATGTACAGAAGTAGCGTTATATACTGTTGAGTTTGTTGTTCTAAAACTGAGACGAGCAAAAACAAAAGCATAGTCTGGAGTGTCATGTGTGGAAGTAACAATACAAGAAGGGATCCAGTTGTCGTTTCCCAAGTTGTTTTATTCACAACCTTACAGCTACTCCAAGTGTTAACTGCTAGCCTCAGGCACGAACGCAGAATGTCGTAACATGAAAACGTGCGAGAACCCGCACATATCACAACATGGAGGGCAAAGAACGTAAAACAAAAATAGCAAACTGAAGGAAAAATTGTTGAATAAATAATGTGACGTCGGACAAGCAAAAATGCACTGAGCCATGTCTGTTTACAATGGAAGTCACAGATACTTTTCCCTCTACTTCCGTTACTGGTATGTGCTGCGCATGTCAAAATAAAGTAATCTGATCTAAAGAGCGACGCATGAAAATGCATTTGATATTCTGTTTTTTTTTTTTTTTTTTAAGAGTCCATGTACACAGTAACATTCTAATCAGAATTATGATCAGATATAATACATTTTGCCCATGTACACGTGGTTACTGCTGGTTAAGATGCCGATTCATGGCTGTTCGGCAATAAGCCGTGCTCCGCCAAAGACCGCGCTAACTCAAAACACAAAACCTGGTCATTCGTCATACGTCATGAACCATGCGAATCTCAGGGACCAGAAAAAAAGTGTCACATTTTTTTGTGGCAGTCTTGGTGGTTTGAAACAGGGCATGTTCAAATACTTTTCACTGTGTAAAGAATGACAGCCTCCGTATTTGCACCGCACAATCCGTGATAAAACTGTGATAACACCGCCGTAGCGCATTTTAAAACACATCAAAGAGCTCCACGGAGGCACTTCCATTAATGCAGAGTAGTGGGTGGGGGACACTACCTCTGCAATATGCGTTGGCACTTTGTACAAAACATTTTGAGAAAAAGCTTTCCTCCAAGGTTCACTGCAGTTTGAGAAACGCCATGAACCGCCATCCAAACCGGCAATGTTCGAACGCCTTTTTATTGTTCAAACACAACCAATAAATACTAGATTCTTGTGATCCCCAGACAAGTTTATGAGTAGAAAAGGTGCATACTTTTCACCAATATGCAGGAGATGTTTAACATTACAGAAATATGTATAATGTCGGTTTTAATGCTTTAATTCCATCCTAATATTAGACCTTAGGGCCATTTCTGTTTTAGCAATTCTTGTCGAAATCTTGTAGATGAAGGGGTAGAGCATTAACTATTTATATATGGGCTTTTTATAGTGTTCTGCCCTTGAGATTTATAATGTCTCACATATTGGGTCTCTGAAAAAAGTTTAAGTTATAATAAATAGATATTTAAACTTTAACTGATATTAATAGTGCCAATTAAGGGGTTTGCTGCTGGGTTATGCATCATTTCCATTCTTCTGCAGTGGAAATCCACCTATCACAAGCCAAGACCATGAATTTCATATTATGATCTCTCTCTCTCTTCTTTTGAATGAGTACAATACACACACGTATGCAGTAACATATTGTGTCATTTCCCATTGTATTATTTTGTCAAAATTATGAAGGACAAGTGGTACAAAATGAATTATTAATCTACTTGTTCATTTACTGGTAATACCTGGTTACTTGCTGCTTTAACATGTTCCATCTACACTTGTGTTAAATTGTAATAAACACTTATTCTTCTATTGTTTGCATGCTTTACATTAGTTTTGGATGACACCACCAATTTGGGTATCGCTCCGATCCCAAGTAGTTACAGGATCATATATTGGACATAATTTAAGTCTTCGTGTGTCCAGGGACACATTTCCTGAGTTTATAAATGTAATATACATTTTAAAAAAACGAAAAAAGATTTTGTGATCATAAAAAATATCAATGTAATCATTGTAGTATCGACTAGATACGGCTCTGGTACTTGGTATCATTACAGTGGATGTCAGGTGTAGATCCGTCCATGGCATTTGTTTACATTGTGAAGCACCAGCTGGATAGCGGTGACGCCGGTGAGTTATTGCATCCTCCTACGGTGTGTAGTGAAACATGTTTATCTATTCCTCACCCTGCAGGGATGATACTTGTGAGAAACGTACTTTATTTGTCACCATAAAGGCGATGATTAGTGATTTAAAAGTACCGTATTTTTCGGACTATAAGTCGCAGTTTTTTTCATAGTTTGGCAGGGGGTGCGACTTATACTCAGGAGCGACTTATGTGTGAAATTATTTACACATTACCGTAAAATATCAAATAATATTATTTAGCTCATTCACGTAAGAGACTAGACGTATAAGATTTCATCGAATTTAGCGATTAGGAGTGACAGATTGTTTGGTAAACGTATAGCATGTTCTGTATGTTATAGTTATTTGAATGACTCTTACCATAATATGTTACGTTAACATACCAGGCACGTTCTCAGTTGGTTATGTATGCCTTTATATAACGTACACTTATTCAGCCTGTTGTTCACTATTCTTTATTTATTTTAAATTGCCTTTCAGATGTCTATTCTTGGTGTTGGGTTTTATCAACTAAATTTCCCCCAAAAATGCGACTTATACTCTAGTGCGACTTATATATGTTTTTTTCCTTCTTTATTATGCATTTTCGGCAGGTGCGACTTATACTCCGGTGCGACTTATACGCCAAAAAATACGGTAGCTAAAACACTGCAGACTGCGATTGGACGTTAACCGCTAGCAAGCTAGCCATGTCTTAAAGCTTCTCTTCCTGAGCGGCGTTTCAGTGTGATAGCTTGACCTTTATTGTTAGTGTTTAAGCCAAAATGCGCCCATTGTCCCTTTTCTGTCTACACACTGGGTCTGCCTGTAAGTACTCTGTGATTGTGCGTTGCCGAACATGCTCCTCTGCTCGTAAAACCAGCTATGTCACGGCGTGACGACGGCGCGACGTCATGCCTATTAAAAATAAAAGGGAACCGGTACTCACCTACTCAGTGGCCTAGTGGTTAGAGTGTCCGCCCTGAGATCGGTAGGTTGTGAGTTCAAACCCCGGCCGAGTCATACCAAAGACTATAAAAATGGGACCCATTACCTCCCTGCTTGGCACTCAGCATCAAGGGTTGGAATTGGGGGTTAAATCACCAAAAATTATTCCCGGGTGCGGCCACCGCTGCTGCCCACTGCTCCCCTCACCTCCCAGGGGGTGATCAAGGGTGATGGGTCAAATGCAGAGAATAATTTCGCCACACCTAGTGTGTGTGTGACAATCATTGGTACTTTAACTTTTTACTTTTTTACTTTTGACAGGCGGTATAGTATCGTTTATGATTCATTAGTATCGCGGTACTTCACTAGTATATACCGTACAACACTGTGGCAAACTGCTGCAAAAATTTTGTAGAGCAGAGTGAGACACAGTATTTCAGTCCACCTCATCATTTCATAATCAATTCATAGAACATTAGTGCTACGAGATGAGAAGGCCTGACCATGCATGATAATGATCGATGGGTAACATGACTTGTCTCCCCCATTATTCGTTCTCTCTGGAGTACCAGGTCAAACTATAGTGTGTTAGTCAGCCCAGAGTCATTCATTCCGCTTTATGAAGTAGAACCTGTGCTGAGTGGTCATGCCATTAAGGACATTACCATGCACGTCTTTGTTACAGGTACCAAGCGCTCTTTTAACCAAAGCTTCATTTCACAAGTGACTGAGAAAGTGTGTGTGCATGTTGCTGCTGTTTCATGGGGCAACGCTGCAAGCTTTGGTAGCTCTTGTACTATTGGGAGTAATCTATCTGATTCCCTCTCCTTTTTTTGCCTCTGATGACCCATTGTGCCCAAGGAAATATGGAGGGTGTCTCCTTTGTTCTGGAATTGTGATCGCACTAGTACAATTTTGCTGCAGGGACTAAAAGTGAAGCAGTAGGCTTAAATAATGATTATATGATCTAATTTGTGTAGGGATTTTGCTGATGCAGCATTGTCTCGTGAAAATGAACTAGCAGTTGAGGCAGAGTGTGATGGTAGAATGTGGGGAATGACAACCAAGCGAGAAATAGAGAGAACAAAACAAGGAGGAAAGGAGAGCATCTGAGAGACACAGCGAGTGGTTCTGCTTCTTTGCTCCAGTGAGTCCCGATGAAATTGATTCTCATACCTCAAGAGATCTTCCACTGTCCCTCTTCTCCCTAGTCCTTCTGCCTCTATTACATACCTGTCTAGAGGACGAATGATCTACACATTACCCATGAGTACTGTTGATCGCTACACGCATCGGCGACTCCTGGCGCTCAGGGACGTAATAGGTCTAGTGCAGAGACACTGAAAGAACAGGACAAGTTAGATGGACATTTAAGGATGGAACGGAATCAAGGAAGGATCCAAGATGAAAATAACTGGTTTGAAGAAAAAGACTGGGAAATGTACAGTATTGTAGGGTATTGTATGTGGCTCTCTCCCCACACACAGTAAATGTCCTCGCATTTCAGCAACCACTTCTATTACCGTATTACTTTTCACTGGACATGAAACTTGGAATACAATTTAGAGTAGTCAACACACGGTTGTTATTTTCTAAAAAGCTGTCAACACAAGAGTACCAAGAGAAATGTGTCTTGCCTACAATCAAACATGGGGGTGTGGCATTCCCCCCTTGGGAAACTGGGCTACATGGCATTTTCTTTAACATGATAACAACACCAAACACACATCTATGCTGAGAAAGGTGAAAGTGACCTGGGGGTCAAGTATCAGGACCTTAAAGGGGAACATTATCACAATTTCAGAAAGGTTAAAACCCTTAAAAATCAGTTCCCAGTGGCTTATTTTATTTTTCGAAGTTTTTTTCAAAATTTTACCCATCACGCAATACATCCCTAAAAAAAGCTTCAAAGTGCCTGATTTTAACCATCGTTATACACACCCGTCCATTTTCCTGTGACGTCACACAGTGATGCCAATACAGTCAAACATGGCGCATAGAACAGCAAGCTATAGCGACATTAGCTCGGATTCAGACTCGGATTTCAGTGGCTTAAGCGATTCAACAGATTACGCATGTATTGAAACGGATGGTTGTAGTGTGGAGGCAGGTAGCGAAAACGAAATTGAAGAAGAAACTGAAGCTATTGAGCCATATCGGTTTGAACCATATGCAAGCGAAACCGACGAAAACGACACGACAGCCAGCGACACGGGAGAAAGCGAGGACGAATTTGGCGATCGCCTTCAAACCAACGATTGGCATGTGTTTGTTTGGCATTAAAGGAAACTAACAACTATGAACTAGGTTTACAGCATATGAAATACATTTGGTAACAACATGCACTTTGAGAGTGCAAACAGCCCATTTCAGGCGAGCTAAGAACATATATTTTTCCACGATTTCAGCACTCAGGTTAACCATACCTAAATAGACACAAAATACTGCATTACACAAGACTACCTAAATGTACTCGAATGATTGAAAAAAATAAATGTTTTCAGCTAAATTATTGGTAAACACAGTTTATGTATAATAATTTACGTAAAACCGCGAGTAATGAATAAAGTTTTCATCAATTAATATATTCTGTAGACATACCCTCATCCGCTCTCTTTTCCTGAAAGCTAATCTGTCCAGTTTTGGAGTTGATGTCAGCAGGCCAGGGAAGCTAGGGTCGATATTCTTCTCTTGATCACACCGACGAAAGTGAGAAAATGGCGGATTGCTTCCCGATGTGACGTCACGTTGTGACGTCATCGCTCCGAGAGCGAATAATAGAAAGGCGTTTAATTCGCCAAAATTCACCCATTTAGAGTTCGGAAATCGGTTAAAAAAATATATGGTCTTTTTTCTGCAACATCAAGGTATATATTGACGCTTACATAGGTCTGGTGATAATGTTCCCCTTTAAAACAAACTGAACACCTGTTGAGTATCCACAAGCAGAACATAGGGGATCACAACATGTATTTTAAGAGTATAGTGTATGTCTCTCTTCCAATTAATAAACATTCAGAAGCAGTCAAATACATGTCTCCAGAAACCCAAAGCGGGGTTGACTATGGTCCACAAGTTGTTTTGTTTGGCACGCCAGAGAGGGGCTTCCCAAATGTAATACATATTCATACTGAACTTTTTCAAGCTCACACAATCATCGATAGCATGCCTGAGAAGCTAAATATACCAAATGTGATTATCTCCACTCCCTTGTAGTATAAATGCCAATATGGTGCAAAACTCTTCAGTCATGGTACTGGTGCACACTTAAAATCACTGTGTTTGGCACACAGCTCATTGGACTTGACTTTGGAGGCAGAACGTTTGAACACCTAGGCCATATGACCTCTGATGGAATAGACCTTGTTTAGCCAACCCTTTAAATAATATTCTTAAAAAATGGCCAATAAAGGGAAAGAGGAATCATCCGTATGGACTCTTAGTGAAGTTTAAAGTTCAAACAAACCCAAACGAACAATGAAAAAGTATGTTAGGAGATGACCATTACCACAGACAGCTTACAAAACAAACTATAATAATAATTGAGTTCTGTGAAATATTTATCTTGGCTGATGTTTTTCAAAATAAATAATTAAGACACATATTTGTTAGAATGGCACTAGTATTGGAAATTGAGTAAAAAGGAAGACAGATCGAACACTGGGATTTTAGTCTTTTTCTCTAAACAGCACCGAAGAAGGCATTTAAGGCTGGTGCCTGTGACTTCAACCACAAACATCTCAGTGGCTCCCCTGGGGGTAGAGGTGTCACTCTTGTGGAGAAAGAAAGCAGCTCCTTTAATAAGTGGAGCTCTTCCTCTGTGCCTGTGCAGCAAATTATTAGCTACTGAGTATCTATACTACGGAGAAGATTATGTTTCCGCGGCAGTGATTCCCAGGCGTGTGGGGGGTGGGGGGTGGGGTGGGGGGGTGGGTGGGGGGGGGGGGGGGGTTGGGGTTTGTGGCCATAGGAAAAAGGAAGTTCATCTATTTGGCACTTTATATTGTAAAAGGGTTTGACATCTCTGGCCTCCACGCTGTACAAAAATCCTGAAGCATGGTGGAGCATTGGTGAGGAAGGCTGCAGGAACGTCACACAATAACAACACCCGTTGGGGAGGCCTAAAACTGTGTAGACTACTTCCTACATTTGTTTAATCATAGACAACTATTTGCGATAATGATTTTAATATAATATTTTTTAAATGATTCTTTACAAAATTGTGTGTCATTGTTCTGATTGTATCTCCTTATGTTATTTGAAGAACGTGCAGTGAAGTACTTTAACGCTGCAGCATTGGAAGCAAGGCTTGGGTAGACGAACGAAGACATTGTTTTAGTGCACATATGAGATGGATAAGTACAACTGTAACTACTCTTCAGGCTCCATCATTCTACTATGTTGACAGACCCATCCATCCATCCATTTTGTAGCGCCAGTCCCTTCCGGGGTGGCAGGGGGTGCTGGAGCCTATCCCAGCTGCACTGGGGCGGAAGGCGGTGTACACCCTGGACAAGTCGCCACCTCATCGCAGGGCCAACACAGATAGACAGACAACATTCACACTCACATTCACACACTCGGGCCAATTTAGTGTTGCCAATCAACCTATTCCCAGGTGCATGTCTTTGGAGGTGGGAGGAAGCCGCCTAACATAAAATAACATCTAAGCAGGAGTAACATCAAAGGAGTGGCGAAGCTCATAACACACATGCTTTTTTGGGTGGGGTTGGGTTAAGGCACCATTTGTAGATTATTGATTGTGTTAAAGTGTACCTTTGATGTCATGCTGTTTATGGAACATCAGTAACAACAACTTGCTAGAACTATTTTCTGTTACTAGCAATTGTGTTTGGAGACACAATGGAGCCATTCTACCCCAAATCTTCATGCCCAAGGAAAACAGATAACAGCCTTTTAATAGGATAAAAACATCTAGCCCCGTTCCCAGAATCTCCTTATCCTGGCTACCTGTAGGCTATGCAGAGCTGGATGAGGATGGAGCCAGTCTAATCCCTCTGTTTCGCATCTCTGCAGGTTCTCAGAGCAACTCAACTCCCCAGACTGCACCTGATGGCTCTAATTGCCCTTCTTTGGTTGGGAGATGACTAGAAATGCCCTAAAACAACTGAAATAAATCCTGGAGAGGGCGCGTTCACATGCACATTCACTGTATTATGTCTATGCACACATGTATACATCAGGAGGCCGTTCGAGAGATCTTTCCACACTTTTTTTCCTCACTTCTTCTTGTCCTAAGAGATACACAAATCCATATGGAAAGAAAACCGACAGTCTGATTCTATTGCAGCGTGCATGTTTTGAAAAGATAAGGTTAGTTTGTCTTCACCTTGGTATTAAACTTGTGGGACATCTGTGTCAGTTCAACTTGGTGCTGAAGTCACATTTTTAAGAAAATAAAAACAAGATTAAAATTGTCCATTGTTGACTCTTATGGGAACAAAGAACAACAATACATTTCAAGCACAAATGCTGTTTATACTTAGCAGAGCATCTCTACCAAAATGACAGCAAATCGTTGACAATTATGAAAAACAGATTGTGATTGTGAGGGTGAAAGTGCAGGATAGGAACTTTTATGCAATGTGAATCAGCAGCATACCACTTCACCCTCCTCATTCCTCAGGTAAGGTGTACATAGAGTTCCTTAAAATCTATGCAAACATATAACATTAAACCAGTAACTCACCAAAGCCTCAAAATCACAGACTTAAAAAAATAGCAAGGAAAGCCTGGCATACACTTAACAACAAAGCAATAAAAGTAAATTAAAGGGAATGTTCAGGAAAGCTGGTGTGGCTTGACTGGGGGAGCGTGATCCTCTTTAGCGTTTAAGCTATGAACGTTTACTGGCTGAAGCATAAGGCAAGTTTCCTATTTGTCTGAAGAACACAACAACAACAACGCTGACAGAGAAGATCAATCAAACAAATACAACACATCCCTGCACCAGCTGTCACACTAATTACCTCCCACCACTGTTATCTTTACAATAAATTCTATGGAAATGCACCAGGTGATAGTGGGAATGGCTGTGGGTATATTCTACTTCTCCTAATGAGCATCACATTACCATAGAGACCGCAAACGTTTTTCTGTAGTGGCTACAGACCTTGTGAATGTGGAGTTAAGCTGCATATTGTATTCATGCCCTTGTGCGATTGTGCCAGTTTAGATTTTTAATGGCCTGTGCAATGTTTACTCTTCAAATATTTCCACATGAATTATTAATGGATGCTAGTGGTTTTCAGCGCTAAGAATTAGCAGAGGATCTTCCATCTGGGCCTACTTCACATCCTGGGTGCAATATGTCTCTCTAGAGTAAACAGGCTGACTGGAAAGTTGTATAGCTTTGCAAGTAATTTGTTATCCAGGTTTCTCGAGAGGGTTTTTATTCTCCTCTCTCGAACCATAATGCTGTGATGTGAGTTTGTTAAATTTGTCCCTGATCTATGATTTCACAATACGCTAATAGGTATTATCTATTTCAAATGGACGGATTCTGATCTAATCAGAGCTTCATTTTGGATATGGTGACATTTCCAAGGAGACATTTTAGCGTAGTGCATTGCTGTGTAATCTTCTCCCTGACATTAACTAACCCGTCATAGAGTATCTTGCTGGGATTTTCTACAGGCATACTTTGGATATTTCTACAACATCACAAGAATGTTACCGCATTAATAAACCTACTCTCTGCAGGGTGCTGCCATTAGCTACTGTCCATCTTGTTCTGGGAGTGAGATGTGTTTGTTGTCACCTGATCTTTAATATGATATTGGTCAAAAATATCTGCTGATTTTTAACCGTTATCTTTAAACTCGATGGTGAGGCACCAACTTAAAAAAAAAAATTGAGAATGACAGTCCTGATCTACAGTATGATGTGCACACTCGGAAATGTTGATGTATATATTTTTAGGTCAGGAAAAGGCTTTAGTATGTTTCCACATCAACCTTTGCAATGATTTCCACAGTTGGAGCTTCAGATGTATTTTTACTTATTTTCATAGTTTTTTGTTTTTTTTTAATGGATGACTTTGCACTCTCATTTCTTGTTGGCAAGATGTCTGGAAAACACCTGCTTTGAATCAACCCTGTAAAGGGTACATTTATTATTATAAAGTATTTCTCTCCAATTTATTAAGAAAAAAAAAAAAAACAACCTTCTTATCTATACACAAACCTAAACCCACAAGACAACACTTACATTTGCTAAGGCACATACAGTATAATCAACTACACAACTTAGTAGAATGCAACACTATGCAATGTAAAATGTGAAGTTGTGTAAAGAAGCTTTGTTTCCTTAACCGTGTTTTGTGTAGTAGTTGATTATCAACATATGTCAGATGTAAAGCCTAAAGTCTTGGAATAAATCAGAAATAAAAGATAAATGACAAAGCAAAAAGAGTAACAAATGGTTTGGTTTCTCGGGATGTTTGTGTGAGGCAACTGGCGCGGCTTTTCTTCAAGTAAGTAAGTGTGTAACTGTTGCTACTAATAATTATTATGATTTGTTTTATATCTCTAAAAACAGAATAATAAGTTACCGTATTTTTCGGACTATAAGTCAGAGTTTTTTTCATAGTTTGGCCGGGCTCCAGTGCGACTTATATGTTTTTTTCCTTTTTTATTATGCATTTTCGGCAGGTGCAACTTATACTCCGGTGCGACTTATACTCCGAAAAATACGGTAAGTTCATAAAAGGGAATTCAAATCAAAATGCATAAAAGTTCATAAGAAGGCTATATTTAAGTTACTATGGTTAAAAATGTAATGTCATGCCTTTTTGTTAAGTTTGTGGGCATACTTTTATTTTGAAGTGTCTCGTTTGTTCTGTCGTCTGATGTAAGGAAGCTACTTCCGGGTATGAGTAAACATTTTTGATGCAATGTGAAGGCAGAAAGAGAGAGACTGACTGTCACAAAGACTAAAAAGTGTTACAAGGACTCTAAGCGTTTGGGCTATAAGAGCCTGGAGATCACAATTTCCTCCTAAAATAAGCATGCAGGCCAACGAGGTATTTATTTGTCATTTCTGTTTGTATTTACTTCGGTAAAATGTTTGATCCACATGCTGTGCATGTTGTTATTTTTACGTTTATAACATGCTTTATTTTTATTTCAGTTTTCACGGTGAATTTGAAGGGAAAGGAAGCCTTCAAATAAATCAGTTCAAGAAAGCCAATGTGTCTGTGCTGTTTGGAGGGAGTTACAATGTGTAACCATTATCTGTATTCAAATAGATTTAAGTCTTATGTTACTCTGACATATTATGATTTAGAATTGTCGCTGGTCTTCTCAAGTTTCTATTTGTTAAGCCCATATGACATATTCTTTTGACTTCACTCCCGTTCTGGATAAATGTCATTCACCCTGGTTAGCCATTTCAAGCAGCGTGTGATTGCTTAGATTTTTCTAAAAATCCATCTGAAAAGGTGATTACAACTGAAAGTAACATTTAAAATAAATTGGATGCAAGTTGTGATGTGCCTCTTTGCTTTTGAACATTAGGCTTTGGCTAAAAATAACCATTGTGGCAAATAGGGTTGCACGGTATACCGGTACTACTAAAGTACTGCAGTACTAATGAATCAAAAACGGTACTACACTCACTTTGAAAAATACCGGTTCCCTTTTTTTTAACGGGCATGATGGCGCACCGTCATCACGTTGTGTCAGTGATGGTTTTGCGAGCAGAGGAGCATGTTTGGCAGCGCACAATCACAAGTACTTACAAGCAGACACGGTGTGTCAACAGAAAGTGTAAAATGGTGAAGCTTTAACACTGAAACACCGCTCAGCAAGAGATGCTTTTAAACATGGCTAGCTAGCCAGTGGCTAACTTCCATCCACAGTGTTTTAGCTACTTCTAAATCACTAATCATGGCCTCCATGGATTAGCCACTTCGTCCAGGCGTTCCCAGGCCAGCCGGGAGAAATAGTCTTCCCAACGTGTCCTGGGTCTTCCCCGTGGCCTACTACCGGTCGGACAAGCCCTAAAGACCTCCCGAAGGAGGCGTTTGGGTGGCATCTTGACCAAATGCCCGAACCACCTCATCTGGCTCCTCTCGATGTAGAGGAGCTGCAGCTTTACTTTGAGCTCCTCCCGGATGACAGAGCTTCTTACCCTATCTCTAAGGGAGAGCCCCGCCACTCGGCGGAGGAAACTCATTTTGGCCGCTTGTACCCGTGATCTTGTCCTTTTGGTCATAACCCAAAGCTCATGACCATAGGTGAGGATGGGAATTTAGATCAACCGGTAAATTAAGAGCTTTGCCTTCCGGCTCAGCTCCTTTTCACCACACCTTATCGATACGGCGTCCGCATTACTGAAGACGCCGCACTGATCCGCCTGTTGATCTCATGATCCACTCTTCCCTCACTCGTGAACAAGACTCCGAGGTACTTGAACTCCTCCACTTGGGGCAAGATCTCCTCCCCAACCCAGAGATTGCACTCCACCCTTTTCCGGGCGAGAACCATGGACTCGGACTTGGAGGTGCTGATTCCCATCCCAGTCGCTTCACACTCAGCTGCGAACCGATCCAGTGAGAGCTGAAGATCCTGGCCAGATGAAGCCATCAGGACCACATCATCTTCAAAAAGCAGAGACCTAATACTGCAGCCACCAAACCAGATCCCCTCAACACCCTGATTGCGCCTAGAAATTCTGTCCATAAAAGTTATGAACAGAATCGGTGACCAAGGGCAGCCTTGGGGGAGTCCAACCCTCACTGGAAACGGGTGCGACTTACTGCCGGTGATGCGGACCAAGCTCTGACACCGATCAAACAGGGAGCGGACTGCCACAATCAGACAGTCCGATACCCCATACTCTCTGAGCACTCCCCACAGGACTTCCCGGGGTACACGGTCGAATGCCTTCTCCAAGTCCACAAAGCACGTGTAGACTGGTTGGGCAAACCCTCATGTACCCTCAAGGACCCTGCCGAGAGTATAGAGCTGGTCCACAGTTCCACGACCATGACGAAAACCACACTGTTGCTCCTGCATCCGAGGTTCGACTATCCGGCGTAGCCTCCTCTCCAGTACACCTGAATAGACCTTACCGGGAAGGCTGAGGAGTGTGTTTGATTAGAAGCTTAAATATTATTATATGCACAGGTGACACGTTTCACCACCTATGTATATATATATATATATATATATATATATATATATATGCCTTATTAGTTGGCTGGGAGGAACATCTCTTGAATGCCCCTCATAATAATGATGCACCCCTTGCTGAGCACAAGATGAAAAAATTCATACTTAGAAAAAGGTCAAAGTAATCATGGTTCTCATCACAGTAAAGTCAGCAAAATATGGGCAGGAAACAGCAGAAACCAATCTTTGACATGTCCACGTGTAAAAAGCGAGAGAACAACATTTGTTGTTGCATTGCAAAACATTTTCTGCACTGGATTTGTCTGTTATAAAGAGAACATCATTGTAATTTGAACTAACAAATATCCAGACAGTACCTCAGTCATTGTATACCAAACCGACAAAAATAAAATGCATATTTTAAGTCACAAGAAAAGATGATTTTCTTTAATGTGTAATAAAACTAAACTGTGTTTACATAACATTACTGATTGTCTTGAATGTCCATTTAGGTCAATTCTTCAAACTGTTAAGTAATTATTGCATGATCTTAACATACATTAAGAGCCTAATAAATCTAGGTTAGCACCGCCATTTAGACTTAAGATAATAAACATTAAGATGGCTGCACATGACTAAGGTGATGTAATTAAAATCTTAATGTGCTTTTCTGCTGTTTCTGTGAAGTTCAGAAGGATATCAAATTCTTAATCCGTTACATACCATACTCATTAACCTGAGTCTTTTGAAACAGTGTTGATTTTGGCAGTTTTCTTAGTTTTTGTCTTAGTCTTTCGGACAAAATGTTAATGAATTTTAGTCACATTTGAATTTTTTCTATATGCAATAGTTTTAGTCAACAAAACTCAAAGTTTTAGTCCAGTTCTATTTGAAACAAAAACAAAAAAGTATTAGTCTTTAAATAAATGTATTAATGTCAATACTTATCAAAGCTGACAGTTCTATTAAGTACTACTATTCATAAAACAACTGTAATGGGGCAGTCACACATTGACATTTTGAATGGCAGTTTATGGTGTTTCTCAAACCGCCGTAACCGTGTCCCAATGATTGTGGAAAGCCTTTTTCCAACACGCTTTAAACGCGGCGCAAACGCAGATTGGCACGGTGCTACCATGGATCTCCCCGAAAGGCTGCAGAGTCCTCCACCCTCTACTCCGCGTTAACCACAGTGCCTCGGTGCATACTTGCCAACCTTGAGACCTCCGATTTCGGGAGGTGGGGCTTGGGGGGCGTGGTCGGGAGTGGGGCGGGGGCATGGTTAGGGGCGGGCGGCGGGGTTTGGAGGGGAGGAGTCTATTTACAGATAGAATTCACCAAGTCAAGTATTTCATATACATACATACATACATACATACATACATACATACATACATACATACATATATATATCCTGAAAATATGCAAACAAAACTGTGTTTAGATAATTGATACATCAAACTTGCATAAATAAATATTAAGGAATATAACATAACTTGGCTTCTGAGAGCTTCAAAATAAATAAATAAATAATAAATGGGTTGTACTTGTATAGCGCTTTTCTACCTTCAAGGTACTCAAAGCGCTTTGACACTACTTCCACATTTACCCATTCACACACACATTCACACACTGATGGAGGGAGCTGCCATGCAAGGCGCTAACCAACACCCATCAGGAGCAAGGGTGAAGTGTCTTGCTCAGGACACAACGGACATGACGAGGTTGGTACTAGGTGGGGATTGAACCAGGGACCCTCGGGTCGCGCACGGCCACTCTTCCACAAGTTGTTGATAAACAAGCAATTATTTTAATAATTAAATATGGTCATTTTAAATTAATTAGTATGATCATTTAAAATTAATTATTTCAAATATGTTTATTTTAATGTATAATTCTATTGCTGGATGTAATAAGGAGTCAGAAAAAATACAAATAAAAATACAATTAATTCTGATGTTTTTAGCAAAATATAGTAAAAATGTATTTATTTTTTTTATTAATAAATATATTTATTTTTAGGTAAGATAAACATAATAATACAATGTATCTCTAGTCTGGATGATTTAGTTCTTGTCACCCTGTTGTCCTCCCGTCTCTTCCCCGAGGATGGCTCCATGAGCTGGGCAAATGCCTAGAGATGCCATACGTCAACAACACGGCCGGCGGCCCGTCGGTACGCAGCTCGTACATTGCCGCCCTCTACTTCACCCTCAGCAGTCTGACCAGCGTCGGCTTTGGCAACGTGTGCGCCAACACGGACGCCGAGAAGATCTTCTCCATCTGCACCATGCTCATCGGCAGTATGCCGGACACCTCGTATGGAATAACGTGATTGGGCAGGCACACTGTTTATATTGTGGGAAAGCGGACGTGAAAAAAGGCTGTCCTCACTCAGGTCCGCATGGAGCTGGAGGGGGCGTGGCCTCCAGCTCCGGCTGAAAATCAAGAGGTTTTCGGGAGAGGCGCTGAATTTCGGGAGTCTCCCGGAAAATTTGGGAGGGTTGGCAAGTATGCCTCCGTGTAGCTCCATGATGAACCAGTGAGGCTTCCATGTTTAACTCTACCACCTCCATACAGTGACCACGTGCACATCATGAAGGTCCGGGAGGAAAATATGACCGGCGGATTTTAGCGATGTTAACACAGTATCACCACTGCTCTTTCGGTGCAAATACGAAGGCTGTCATTCTTTACACGGCAGAATACGCTTTGAACGAACCCCATTTCAAACATGGTCTGTGAAAGTAGAACACATCATTTTGACAAAACACTACCATAGACTGGCCTTAACCATCAAACAATCCAATAAAATATGTTTTGATAACTTATCAACCATATTAATGGCATCTACCCAGTCGATTACATGCACAATAGGCAGAATTGTGACTTGCATTTTGAATGTCCGACAGACCACTCATTAACTTCTTTGTCTAGTCTTGTCTCTTCAAAGAAAACTTGCACGTCTCGTCATGTTTTACCCCGAATTTCCACTGGATGCAGAATGGCTGTGGAATGGTTCTGTTTCCATTCAAGTCAATGTGTCGCCGAACCCTTTGCACACGGCACCATTCCAGTGCCATACCGAAAGCTTCTGTATTTGCCAGACGGCGCAACGTGGCCGATCAATTTGGCTAAAATCTGCTTGTGTGGGACAGGAAGTCATGCAGAAACACAAAATAAATTATCCGGTTTAAAGGGATAGAAAGTGGATGGATGGACTTTTTTAACCTGCTCAGTGGTTAGAGTGTCCGCCCTGAGATCGGTAGGTCATGAGTTCAAACCCCGGCCGAGTCATACCGAAGACTATAAAAATGGGACCCATTACCTCCCTGCTTGGCACTCAGCATCAAGGGTTGGAATTGGGTGTTAAATCACCAAAATGATTCCCGAGCGCGGCCAACACTACTGCTCACTGCTCCCCTCACCTCCCAGGGGATGGAACAAGGGGATGGGTCAAATGCAGAGGGTAATTTCACCACACCTAGTGTGTGTGTGACTACCAGTGGTACTTTAACTTTAACTTTTTCAAATAAAATACTCCTTGTTATATGTGGCCCTGAAGTCAACTTGTCAAAGGTTTTCAGACGTAATTTCACTTTGTTGATACAAATTTAAGTTAAAGTACCAATGATTGTCACACACACACTAGGTGTGGCGAAATTATTCTGAAAGAGGAAATGCTGATTCTGGGGGTTCACAATCAAATAATCATATTACAGGCATATCCTGGACAGCTATTCCTGGTTCTGTGTCAAATACCAGTTGATACGGGGGATGCAGAGGAGTGGTTAACATGAGTTGAATGAGATGTGTGTTTACAACGCTTGCCAGGGATGCTGTTAGTGTTTTGTTGTTGCTTGCTACAAATAAAGAAAAAATACAGTTGTCATTGCGCAAAGCAAAACTGTCATCTTTCCCACGGGTCAAGTCAAATAAGTGTGGGTACTGATGGACCACAACGCTCGAGAGGTTCCGCGGTGTTGCAGTTCAGCAACTGTTACGTATCTCGAATGGCAGGGCCGAGTTTATTTTATTTTCTTCCTTTGGAAGGACAGGATAAACTGTTTATGGTTCGCTTTACTACAACTCCCCTTAACACACGATTACGCACAGATTGGCAAGGTCTTGTAAAAGTCTGCGCTACTTTGCTGCACGGCCGAGCGGCACCAATGCGCATCATAGCGGCGGTGAGGAATGGAGAATGGCGGATGGCGTAGACGTTCTGTGGCTGCGCTGTTCAGGGGTCAGTCATCAACGAGCCATGTTTAGCTCATCACCGTCACGTTATAGTCATTAAAAAAAAGGGTGTGTCAACAAAACAATTTTGTTTTCGTCAGTATCAATGTTAACAGCACTGTTTTGAATGTATTGTGTGTCACTAAATATAACTGTTTATTGTCTGTGTAAATGGACAAATATACATTAAATATGTGAACATTTTAAATTAAAAACACATTTTTTCAACAATTAACAATGAGGAAAACATGGCAAAATCTTTCTTTGTCAGCAATGAGAAGACGACAATACAGACAGAAGCAGGACCCATTTCCAGGTGTAGTAGGAGCTTCAGATATGTCGAGAATATGCTTGTAAGGATATAAGCTGACAGGTACACATCAGCTTGTATGATAAATTGTGCAAAAAGTCCTCAGACCCTCAAAGGCACCTTTTCATTCTGCAAACCTGGCAGCTTCCTGGCTTTACTATTCCCTTTGTCACTCACTTGCTGACGAATGCATCAGTCACACATTTCAGGGTCTCACTGTTGTGAAAACAGTCTTATAAATGTCTTCATCTGGATGCATACACACTAAAACAGAGTAGGGCTGTCAGAATGAACGCGTTAATGCCGATAAATCCGCATTGTTGCTCTCAATGGGAATTTACAACAACAACAAAAAAGACTAAACACTCGACTGAAGTATTGTGCACACCAATTACCTGTGAATGAGGAGTGAATGAATGATGGGTTCTCAGTTTTCTGTGAAGTGCTTTGTGTGTCTAGAAAAATCACTTTATAAAATCTATTACTGCAGGAATTTTTTTATTTTTTCACAGAAGGACTTTCCTCTTAAAATAGCAAATTGATAACACCAAAATAGTAAAGGGGCCATGTTAATGGGGACATATGTTTTTGTTAACATGGACATGAATAGTGTTTAATAGACACGTTATATGCATGATTAAAAAATATATATATAATAGCATTTAGAAAGCAACCCAGTGATTAATCCGATTTGAAAATGTTTATTGTTTGACAGCACTAAAATAGAAATTTTTTAGCTGTGTTTCCAGTGAGGGATTGTTTCCGGATTACTGCACCCATCCACAAGAGCTCTCCAATGCAGGTTACAAATCACAATTGGGTCGATAGCAAATAAATAATGGGCAAGTATCACCCAAAACTGATACTTGAATTGCCATAATCATGGAATAAGTATGTGAATTTGCCTCTAGTTAGTTGATGGTGAAAGATACATCCTTCGGATGCGCTGGGATACATCATCAGTGATGTTGTTTCCTGGGATCATCGGAGGTTTCAGGTCTTTCAACATCAGACCCCCTCAACCCAGGCAACCATGATCAATCCCCAGCCTGTGCCCCAGCAGCGTTTGCCCACGGTTCTGCCCTCTTAATCCAAAGCCATCTTGTGGCTTTCTCTGCGGCTTCAGTTGCGGATCTAATAGCCTTCTGTTTTGCCTCCCTGACAAGTCTTAGCAGCCCACCTCCAGAGGCTCACATATCATTTTCCAGCCTTGCCTCTTACACTGTTCCTCCAGCTCCTGGTACTTGGCACGCTTCCTCTCATTGACCTCGTCAATGCGTTCTTCCCATTGCACAGTTAGCTCCAGAATAATCAGCTGCTTGGTGGAATCTGAGACAATGACCATGTCTGGGCAGAGCCATGTTGATGTAATCCTAGAAGGGAACATCAGTTGCCTGCCCAGGTCCACTTCCAGTTGCCAGTCGTTGGCGGAGGTGAGGAGGCCGGACTTTGCCCGTGGTGGAATGTTGGGCTTCTCTCCAGCTCTGTGGAATGCGATGTTCTTTGACTTGTGGTGGCCTGTGCTGGTGTTGATGGCGGTGGCAATGCTGTCAGCGACTGCCCTAGCACCTGGTCGTGAGCCATAGCGCCCATCTCCAAGTTAGTTGGTTGATGAATATTATCATAAAAGAGGAACACATGTATTTTATTAACACAAATATTTTTCAAACAAAATGCAAATGTACAAAACAATGTATTAGAATAGATTATTAAAACATAATTTCCTTGTTTACGTTTAATTATATGCAGTTATTTAAGAAAAAGTTAGTCATGCAAAAAAAAAAAAAATGCAACACTATAGCAAAATGTAAATATAAAAACGTCAGCACCATACTACAATCAACTTAAATTGCAGGCAAATATGTGTGAAAGTCAAATGTCAGTGGGGCAGTGTGTGGGAGTGGCAAAGTGTGCCAGAGTGAGCAGTAGAGGGAGAGAGGTGCATTGTTTGCAACGACCGACTCGAAGAGACGCTGCGCTCGCATTAACTCTGAGGAGAAGCGAGTCATTTGCTGGACGTACAGAACAGAATCTGCCACGAAACTATCGATCCCATCACGATAGTATTGATTCAATACCAAAAACCTACATTAGTGGTATGGGGAGGATCCAACCTGCCCCCTCTGCCCAGCTCCAGTGACTCTCAGGCACATCCTGTCTGGTTGCAAAACCAGCCTCACACGAGGCCGTTACACTTGGAGGCACAATCAAGTCCTCAAGAGCCTCGTTGCAGCACTTGAGACTAAGAGGAATGCAACCAACTCCTTACTCCTAAGACCGAGCAATCCAATAAAAACAACATTCATCTGGGAGGGACAGGAAAAGCCCAATGATTTTCCTACGAAGCCAAAAACTGGACATCTATCCATGGCCCGGGACTGGAAGATGCTCGTAGATGTTGGCCAGCAACTCATCTTTCCATCTGAGATTGCTTCCACCAGCCTTAGGCCAGACATGGTACTTTGGTCCCCTACACAAAGATCTGTGTATATCATAGAACTCACAGTCCTATGGGAGAACTCTGTTGAGGAGGTCTATGAACGCAAGAACCTGTGATACACAGAGCTGGCAGCAGACGCAACTCAAAATGGCTGGAATGCAAAGGTTTGTCCAGTTGAAGTGGGATGCAGAGGATTTGTGGCATCTTTCACCATCTGATTGCTGAAGGAACTTGGAATTCACGGACAGGCTCTGCGGCAGATTATCAGAGCAGTTTCTGAAGCAGCCAATGGTTGTGAATCAAACGGAAGGACCCTTGCTGGGCTCTAAGAACATGACCTCCCGCCCCCCGTTTCCAACCCTCCAACCTGAGGAGGGCCTCTGAGGTATGCGGTCCGCTCTAAGCTTGGCTCAGGGAATTGGACAGTCCTACCTTGCATAGTCCCTTGGGATGTTAGTCATATAGATAGGCTAATCCTAATGATTGGGCATGGGACACAAGCTACAGGGTTGATCACCTGTTAGCTGGCCACCTTTGATGAAGGCCAAAACACCCCAGGATTCAAAGGAACACTACTGAGGATGTGTCCCAAAATTGACATCTAATCCCACTCTAAAGAATACACCTCCCATGCCACTCTTAACATCAAGGCAAATCTCATGTGAGGGCACACCATCTATTGGCACAATGGAGAGTCTTAACATCATGTCCCATGTTTTCTGATTCAATACCCACCTTGGTATGGATACTATCAATATTAAGATCGATACACCCACGCCTTAAAGGCACACACACATCAACGTGAGCTAATTCAATTTGGCATGGAGTTGATGTCAGAGCTTCAAACTTATTCAATAATGACCTAATTCCTTAATTATTTTGTGCACTGAGGTACGATCATGCTGTCACAGAAAACTTCCTATCCCAAATTTCCCAATTATTAAAAATTAAAAATTAAGGAATTAAAATTATTTGTCTCTGTGCTTTTTCCATTCTTAATTCGATAGGGTAATCAATTGGATTACAGAGAGAAATGTGAAACATTTAAAAATACATTCAGTAAAAGGGAGACAGTGATAATTAATAGATTACAGTGTACGTCTGAAACATGCATTGCCAAATTGTTTGGAATCTGCTCATTGAGGTGAACATTTGGTTCGTGCATGTTTTTCCCCCTCCTGTGGAAGTGAAGTGAATTATATTTATATAGCACTTTTCTCTAGTGACTCAAAGCGCTTTACATAGTGAAACCCATTAGTTAGTTACATTTAAACCAGTGTGGGTGACACTGGGACAGGTGGGTAAAGTGTATTTCCGAAGGACACAACAGCAGCGACTAGGATGGCAGAAGCAGAGATTGAACCTGGAACCCTCAAGTTGCTGGCACGGCCGCTCTATCAACCGAGTCACGCCGCCCCTGCACATAGCGTGATTCAATAGCAAGACTGCTTCTACCGTGAATGAATGAATTTGTTTTTGTCTTGACATTGCTCCCTATCACCTTCATGCTATATACAGCAGGGATGGAACGACTTTCTGTGACACGGCATTTCACTAGAAAAAAACCCCCAAAAACTCCATCCATCCATCCATCCATCTTCTTCCGCTTATCCGAGGTCGGGTCGCGGGGGCAGCAGCCCAAGCAGGGAAGCCCAGACTTCCCTCTCCCCAGCCACATCGTCCAGCTCCTCCCGGGGGATCCCGAGGCGTTCCCAGGCCAGCCGGGAGACATAGTCTTCCCAACGTGTCCTGGGTCTTCCCCGTGGCCTCCTACCGGTCGGACGTGCCCTAAACACCTCCCGAGGGAGGCGATCGGGTGGCATCCTGACCAGATGCCCGAACCACCTCATCTGGCTCCTCTCGATGTGGAGGAGCAGCGGCTTTACTTTGAGCTCCCCCCGGATGGCAGAGCTTCTCACCCTATCTCTAAGGGAGAGCCCCGCCACCCGGCGGAGGAAACTCATTTCGGCCGCTTGTACCCGTGATCTTGTCCTTTCGGTCATAACCCAAAGCTCATGACCATAGGTGAGGATGGGAACGTAGATCGACCGGTAAATTGAGAGCTTTGCCTTCCGGCTCAGCTCCTTCTTCACCACAACGGATCGATACAGCGTCCGCATTACTGAAGATGCCGCACCGATCCGCCTGTCGATCTCACGATCCACTCTTCCCTCACTCGTGAACAAGACTCCGAGGTACTTGAACTCCTCCACTTGGGGCAGGGTCTCCTCCCCAACCCGAAGATGGCATTCCACCCTTTTCCGGGCGAGAACCATGGACTCGGACTTGGAGGTGCTGATTCTCATCCCAGTCGCTTCACACTCGGCTGCGAACCGATCCAGCGAGAGCTGAAGATCCTGGCCAGATGAAGCCATCAGGACCACATCATCTGCAAAAAGCAGAGACCTAATCCTGCAGCCACCAAACCAGATCCCCTCAACGCCTTGACTGCACCTAGAAATTCTGTCCATAAAAGTTATGAACAGAATCGGTGACAAAGGGCAGCCTTGGCGGAGTCCAACCCTCACTGGAAACGTGTCCGACTTACTGCCGGCAATGCGGACCAAGCTCTGACACTGATCATACAGGGAGCGGACCGCCAAAATCAGACAGTCCGATACCCCATACTCTCTGAGCACTCCCCACAGGACTTCCCGAGGGACACGGTCGAATGCCTTCTCCAAGTCCACAAAACACATGTAGACTGGTTGGGCAAACTCCCATGCACCCTCAAGGACCCTGCCGAGAGTATAGAGCTGGTCCACAGTTCCACGACCAGGACGAAAACCACACTGTTCCTCCTGAATCCGAGGTTCGACTATCCGGCGTAGCCTCCTCTCCAGTACACCTGAATAGACCTTACCGGGAAGGCTGAGGAGTGTGATCCCACGATAGTTAGAACACACCATCCGGTTCCCCTTCTTAATGAGAGGAACCACCACCCCGGTCTGCCAATCCAGAGGTACCGCCCAAAAAACTACAAAATAAAATTCAACATTTCTCAAAATATAATTGGATAAAAAACATGTCAAGAACGCAAAGGGGCACAATGAGATTTGACACTTTCACTTGGCTGCAGTGTTTATAAGATGGGTGATGACCTGAAGATAGTGCTCCGTTGACTCATATTCCCATTGAATGACGGTTTGACACAGGCCAAGTCAATCAATATCAGCATGTCTGATTACTCACCTATCAAACTCATTGCCGTTCAACTTTTTGAGCAATTTTCTTTTTTTTCCCCAAGATGTCGCTGCTGTAGTGGCTGTTATGTGCTCTTGTGTTTCTTTCTGGTTTTCATGTGTTTTTTGCCTCTTTGTTGGGGCCCCTTCAGGACTGGGCAAAAGGGGTGGCACCTGTGTGGCTTCTACACTGTTTTTTGGTGCCTTGGTGAACCATGGTCATGTCTGTACCAGAGAGAAACTGCTGGAGTCTGCATGGGGAGACCAGAAAAGATGCGGAGGAACAGATGGGGCTGCGGGGATACCGTTGAGCGTCGGGATGGACAAGCTTCACGGAACCCTGGCTGAATGAGCACGTATTAGACACTTTCGTCTCCCTGAACAAATCTCGATCATCCCCGCGGACTGGACGTTGACTGGACTTTGGCCGAGAGCTAGTGGGCAGCCCAGGACGGAGTAGGCTCTCTTCGTTGCTTTGTTGAGTCAGTTCTTGTCTCTGGCCCTGCTGCCTCCTTAGCAAACAAAGGCATGGAGCACCACAGAGGGCACTGGGGTGTATGTTGGTGTTGAAATGGGGTTCTTGTTTTGGTGTTTGTCTATGCATGGCACAATCATATGTGCGCAACATGTATTCTTTATTGCTCTTTTTTGGTTTTTAATTGTGTTTTACTTTTATAGTTGTATGTAAGAATAAGCGTCTGTGAAGTGGCAGCTGATTGCATCAGCTCTGTGCTCTTTTTAAAGAATTCTGTCCTTTGTGTTCTTTAAAGTTTCCCTCTTGTTTACATACCAGGATGGCGCCGCAGATGGCTGCCACAGTACTGTGCTCTCTCGTAGTTAGTTTTTCCTCATGTTTTTGCATTGAACAAAGAGAGCAAATTCCTTGTTTATTAAACATACTTGGCCAATCAATCTGGTTCTGATTCTGATCTTTATGTAATCTCTTTTCCAGATAGCTAGTTTACGCATTCTTAAATTCAGACATTGAATTGAATCAGACGTTGAAAATTAACTTAATAAATTGTATATAGATTTGCTGGTCACAACATAACTGTCGGTAAATCTGCCCACTTTTTGTTTGATTCAGAGCTGCATATAAAAAAAGAAGTATGAACATCACTAAACAATTAGATGAAAATAAAAACTTTATCCTACTTTATCTTGTGTTTCCTCAAACCAGGTAATGTCGCAATGGCGGAGGTGTCCTTTTCGTCTGAGTTTAGAGGATAATCCAACTTGTACTTACTGGTCCAATTTGATGAAACAGTCTGGTGTAAAACATTGTAGACAAATACCGTAAATTCCGAACTATAAGGCGCTACTCCTACGCTTTGAACCCTGCAGCTTATAAAACAGTGCGGCTAATTTATGGATGTTTCTTCGCTAATGGCCATAATGTTTTGAGTTCAGCAAATACTTTTCATTTAACACAAGCAGAGCCACAGAGAAGGTGTGTTATTGTTTGTGCTATGGCGCCGTCTTTTAGATGAGTTTGCTTACTGCAGATTCTGCGGGGGTGAACGTCTACAGCAGCAGTGTCAAATGTACGGCCCCCGGGCCGGATCAGGCCACATACAGGTTTAATGTAGCCCGCGGTCTGCGAGATGATTTTGCTAAGTATACAAATGAGCTGTGAATTTTTACTAATAAGATTATACTCTAAATACATTTACTGGATGTCGCAATAGCAATTATGTCAGGCCAGCACACGGTTAAGCAAGTATGCCAAGCAAAATGTACACAGTGGCTGCGACTTCTTCCCCTCGACATAAATGGTATTATGTACTCAGCCTCAAATACATTGTGCTTTAGCAACCTCATTGCCCAAAAATGTCTCCTACAAAAAAAGAGCAAAGTGGACGCAGAGTGTAATAAGGTCCGTGTACATTGCGGCCATCCAATTTTCGTTTGGAATAGAAAACATATTTAACATAAAAATCAACTTTCTTCTTTTTTTACTTTGATAATAAAAAACAAATAATGAAAAATTGACCGATATAAATAATCCCAATTTATTAACGTGTTTGAAAATAGAAAACAGGACTTAAAACAGCGAGTGGAAAACTATTTTCTTTTCTTTTCTTTTTATTATTAAACAAAAAATGGGAAAACAATATTTTTATGTTAAATATTTTTTCTCTCTTCCAAACAAAAAACGGATGGCCCGGCCCACGTCATAATAGATATTCCTCCATGCTGTCCCTTAGCTAAAATGAGTTTGACATCCCTGGTCTTAAGTGTTTCCTTCCGTTTAGTGCCTTCAACCGAAAGTACAAGTGTCGTTCTGTCATCTAGTTGTCTATAGCATTTCTACTTGTATGGATTCTTACGTTTGTAAATGTTACATTGTAACTAAAACTATTCAGACTTACTAAACTGTCCCATGTGTGATGTCGGTAGGAGTTATTGCATTCATATTTGTATGTACTATCATACAGTAATGAAGCCAGCGTTGTTAATATTAGCTAATATGCACATTTACGAGTGTTTGTGTTAGTGTTATTAACACAGTGTCATTCTTATTCTATTATTTCTGTTACACAAATTTCTCATAAAATTCACCAAAACAAAGGGGTTATTGAGTCGGTTCAGCTGATTTGTGATCTAGCTTACGTAGCTAGTGGACCTATGACGATGACTTCTGTTTTGTCTGAGCAGTCGTTTTACTGCCGTGAACAGGCACCGTTTGGAAATAACAAAGTTACATGCATATACAGTCGTGGTCAAAAGTTTACATACACTTGTAAAGAACATAATGTCATGGCTGTCTTGAGTTTCCAATAATTTCTACAACTCTTATTTTTTTGTGATAGAGTGATTGGAGCACATACTTGTTTGTCACAAAAAACATTAATGAAGTTTGGTTCTTTTATGAATTTATTATGGGTCTACTGAAAATGTGACCAAATCTTCTGGGTCAAAAGTGTACATACAGCAACATACATGATCAATTTTGCTGATGTAGAAAAGTTACAATCAAATCAAATTAGCTTCATGGCATGGCCTCTTAACTTCATGTGAGTGATTATGATTGATGACACCTGTTGACTTCTCTAAGCGCATTTAAATAGGGCTCATATGATGGAGTCATTAGACTCGGTTACAAACGTGACAACGAAAAAGTCAAAAAGAACTCGGCACAGATCTGAAAAATCAATCATCGATTTGAACAAGTCAGGAAAGTCACTTGGAGCCATTTCAAAGCAGCTTAAGGTCCCAAGAGCAACTATGCAGACAATTGTTCGCAAGTATAAAGTGCATGGTACAGTTTTGTCACTGCCATGATCAGGAAGAAAACACACGCTATCACCTGCTGCTGAGAGAAAATTGGTTAGGATGATCTAGAGTCAACCGAGAACCACCAAAAAGCAGGTCTGCAATGATTTGGAAGCTGCTGGAACACAGGTGTCCGTGTCCACAGTAAAGTGTGTTTTGCATCGCCATGGACTGAGAGGCTACCATGCAAGAAGGAAGCCCTTGCTCCAGAAGCGACACCTTAAGGCTCGTCTAAAGTTTGCTGCTGATCACATGAACTAAGATAAGACCTTCTGGAGGAAAGTTCTGTGGTCAGATGAAACAAAAATTGAGCTGTTTGGCCACAATACCCAGCAATAAGTTTGGAGGAGAAAATGTGAGGCCTTTAATCCCAGGATCACCAATCCTACCGTCAAGCATGGTGGTGGTAGTATTGTGCTCTGGGCCTGTTTTGCTGCCAATGGAACTGGTGCTGTACAGAGAGTAAATGGGACAATGAAAAAGGAGGATTACCTCCAAATTCTTCAGGACAACCTAAAATCATCAGCCCGGAGGTTGGGTCTTAGGCGCAGTTGGGTGTTCCAACAGGACAATGACCCCAAACACACGTCAAAAGTGGTAAAGGAATGGCTAGATCAGGCTAAAATTAAGGTTTTAGAATAACCTTCCCAAAGTCCTGACTTAAACGTGTGGACAATGCTGAATAAACAAGTCCATGTCAGAAAACCAACAAATTTAGCTGAACTGCACCCATTTTGTCAAGAGGAGTGGTCAAAACAAAAGCTTGCCAGAAGCTTGTGGATGGCTACCAAAAGCGCCTTATTGTGGTGAAACCTGCCAAGGGACATGTAACCAAATATTAACATTGCTGTATGTATACTTTTGACCCAGAAGATTCGGTCATATTTTCAGTAGACCCATAATAAATTCATAAAAGAACCAAACTTCATGAATGTTTTTGTGACCAACAAGTATGTGCTCCAATCACTCTCTCACAAAAAAAATAAGAGCTGTAGAAATTATTGGAAACTCAAGACAGCCACGACATTATGTTCTTTACAAGTGTATGTAAACTTTTGACCACGACTGTACATTTACAAAATCTCTACCTCATTTCACATCGTAAATATCTGAGGCTTATAGTCCGGTGCGGCTAATATATGAACAAATATTCTTTTTCTAAAATTTTGTGTGTGCGCTTCCAGAATATATGATAAACATGGATGTATTTCGGGTTGGGGGAGCATGAGACGAGAACAAATGACACAGGGGGCTACGGGCATTGGCACAAGGGAGCAAAGCAGAGAGGAAGGGCCTGGTAGAGAGCATGTAGCCTTACAAAAATGCATACATGAGTATCAGTCAATCTGTGCCATTCACAAATGGTCCACTGTTAAAAAGACTGAGAACAAAGTCTTCATAGTATAAGCTCACGCCTAAATGCATGAACCTTTTGATTTAAGGCTTTGGCACTGTTGTAACATTTATACGAACATCACATTGTCTTAATCTTTCTGTTTTAATATATCAGGAGTATTTCACATTGTGAGTTGACTATTTTGTTACACTCCGACAGCATTTGAATTGTAACATAACAACCAAATATGGAGTGTTTGATTGCATACAATATATGAGTGGAACGTACTGTACATGGAACTGAGCCCACAGAGGTCTGCGCATACTGAAAGCGGCCGTCCCCCCAGCCTAGGCGCGCAAAGCTCAAATTGTATAACTCGTGTCACACAAAACACTGCTCTACATGTATTTTTCACATCGACTCGCATTACATGTGATACTGATCTTCATATTGCCACCGAAGCATATCATACAATTAAAATCAGGACAAAGTATGAATAGAATGTTTTCCACGACTCACCTCTGATACAATTCCCGACAGAGTTAATGTGCCCAGTCGAATTGGCTGCAACATTTTGCTCATAGTGGCTGGTAGGGAGTACTACTTCCCGAGAATAGTCCACTTCCTCGTCTTTTGTGGCATTCAATGACTATCTTCACTGCTTTGTGTCATAAAAGAAAGGGCATCCCTATCCTCCATCAAAACCGCAATAAAAGTACACCTCCAGGCAACTTCAACCCTAAACTAACACCCTCCCCGGATTGTTAATAATCAAATGTAAACAATCAAATGTAGATACTTTTCTTATGCCTTCTGATCTCTCTCTGTGTCCACTACTTGCTGTACATATCCTACCAAGTCAGACCTACACTGTTTCAATATCCATTTCTCTGTTCTCAATTGTTGATGACTGATGATAACAACCAAACCCAACTCCACACCCCGGATTGTACATAATTCAATGTATACACCCTGATGATTATCTTGTGTGATGACTGTATTATGATGATAGTATATATGATAGTATATATCTGTATCATGAATCAATTTAAGTGGAGCCCGACTTAAACAAGTTGAACAACTTATTCGGGTGTTACCATTTAGTGGTCAATTGCACGGAATATGTACTTCACTGTGCAATCTACTAATAAAAGTCTCAATCAATCAATTGTAACGCAAGCGGGTGAAGAAGCTCCTAAAGTCAGTATGTCTTAATTTATATTATTATGTCTACTGTATTGGATTAAAAAGGTGTAAAGGTGACTGTGTGTTGTTTCATGTAGAGGGCTCTCAAGTTAAGTTGTAAACATGTTTGTTATGGTCTCGCTGTGAACATATTTAAATTATGATTATTAATTCCTATGTCGTGTTAATTTGTCTACAACGGTTGAGGCTCTGTGCCAATTAACACTGATACACTGTAGATTTTTCTGTACATGGATACATGAACAATTGTTGGGCATTTTCAAATTTTTACACAGTTTATCTGATCATTAAAAGCTGACAGGCTCCACAGAGTAGCATCAACGATTCCCGTCAGAGGAATTACCGGGTCTGACTTCATTAGCCCTGTTAGCACAAAGTTGCTTCACTCGTACTCATGCCTAGCTTAACCTGCACAGAGATGAATGCTGAAAATAACGAGGCAAAGATAGGTGGAGGCAAAGCGTTGAAACAAAAGGAGCGCAGGGGACAAAGGCATTTAGAGCATGAGGCAAAGGTGTCAAAGTGGAGCACAGAGGATGAGAAAGTGAAGAATGAGAGGACAATGGGAGGGCAGAGAGCGTGTGAACCTGGACTTTTCAGAGGCAGGAGAGGATGAAGCTCAAAGTGGTAGTTGAATTGAGAGGGCTTTACAAATGCAAATATGAGCAAAACAATCAATTAACTCGTGCAGTATTGCAGTTAATCAATTATTCTCCCCTACGTTTCTGGCATGACAACATTCCAAGTGGTTAACTGAGATTCCAGTGAGAGCATGTTGAAGAATTAACACTGACCTCTGAACACATTAGCAGCCGTACGCCTGCTTGAGCAAACAAATGCATATGCATTCGAGCACAGCACACGTAACCCTGTGCTGCAGTGCATTCATCTGGGTTGCTTCTCACCAGGAACGCTCCCATCACTGTCTTCTCCTGCTGCCAGCAGAGCTTTGTGGCTGGCTTAACTACGCCCACAGCTCCCTGAGGGGACAGCCTGTGACGGATGGTAGCGCGTGTGACTCAGATTCGATTCAGTCCATTTGATAAATTTATTGCAGGCATTTTGAAAATTAAATTAGAGGGATGTCCCAGAGAGAATGTTTTTGCAGAACAGGTACCATAAATTAACTTCATGTGGGAGAAGGGAGGTATGGGTGTGGAGGGCTATGAGGCACCTAGCAGGGATGCTGTAAAAGTGAATGTGAATGTTGTCTGTCTATCTGTGTTGACCCTGGATGGGAGGTGACTTGTCCAGGGTGTACCCCACCTTCCGCCCGCGTGCAGCTGGGATATGCCCAAGCCACCCCTGCGAGGGACAAACGGTGGGAAATGGATGGATACATACAGTTGTGGTCAAAAGTTTAGCCAGTTGGGTGTTTCAACAGGATAATGGTAATAGTGGTAAAGGAATGGCTAAATCAGGCTAGAATTAAGGTTTTAGAATGGCCCTCCCAAAATCCTGACTTAAAAACGTGTGGACAATGCTGAAGAAACAAGCCCATGTCAGAAAACCAACACATTTAGCTGAACTGCACCAATTTTGTCAAGAGGGGTGGTCAAAAATTCAAACAGAAGCTTGCCAGAAGCTTGTGGATGGCTACCAAAAGTGCCTTATTGCAGTGAAACTTGCCAAGGAACATGTAACCACATATTAACATTGCTGTATGTATACTTTTGACCCAGCAGATTTGGTCACAGCCATGACATGATGTTCATATATACTGTATATATATACATATATATACACATACATACACATATACATACATATACATATACATACATATATATATACATACATACATACATACATACATACATATATATATATATATATATATATATATATATATACACACACACACACATACATACATACATAGGCACTAATACAAAACAAACTTCAAAGAGAGAAAACAAACTAAAAAATAAACACAGAAACCACCAAATGAGGTTATTTTAGGTGGTCTAATAGGACGCCCATAGCAGCTAATCCGTACAGTATCTATGGGCACAGACAATGTTGCCCTTGGGGGCCGACCCCAACGACGGCGAGCCTGGGCCGAAACAGCAGGCAATCCAGACCGCATGTCCAAAGAGGTAACAAGGTCCAGAACAGATGCAGGCGGCCAGCCCGGACGAGGTGGGAGTGCAGGTTGCGTCACGCCGTCCGGGTCCTGATGAACAGACTTTATCCGATCGACCGTAACCCTCTCATGCCGACCACCCAAGTCTATGACAAAGTTATTGAGCCCTGCTTTCACCACCCGAAAGGGGCCATCGTAAGGAGGTTGAAGTGGGGAGCGACGACCACCATGACGGAGGAAAACAAACTTTGTCGCCAGGAGGTCTTTGGGCATACGGAAACGAGTGATGCATAGGGACAGGCACCACTGCCTTGGTGGCCCCCCCTGAGCAGCAAGGCGATGTCCCTTGACCCGAGGTCATGGGCAGGAAGTCGCCTGGCACCCTCAGGGGCTGACCTTAGACCAAATCAGCAGCCGAAGCCTGGAGGTCCTCTTTCGGAGCAGAGCGCAGGCCCAACATTACCCAAGGTAAACGGTCAACCCATCCATTGTCTGTGAGACTTTAGAGAGCGATGAAACCGTTCACACAGCCCGTTTGCTTGAAGGTGATAAGTAGTAGTCCGATGTAGCTGTACTCCAAGTCCTACAGCCATTGCATTCCACAGCTCTGAAGTGAACTGAGCTCCCCTGTCTGAGGTCATGTCAGACGGTGTGCCAAACTGCGACACCCAGTTGGAAATAACAGCCCTAGCAATCTTGTCCCTTGTCGTGGACGAGAGTGGAACTACCTCCGCTCATCTGGTAGTTGTGTCTACCATAGTGAGGAGATGAGTGCACCCATGAGAGGAGGGCAGTGGACCCACCAGGTCCACATGCACATGGTCGAACCGCCGATCCGGCACCTGGAAGGATTCCAGCGGTGTCCTGATGTGCTGATGGACTTTGGCCCGCTGGCAGGACACACATGCGGCTGCCCCTGACATCCTTCTGCATGCCTGGCCAGACGAATTTGACACTAACCAGCCTCACAGAAAAGTATCCCACACTTCTCTTTTGTAAAGTAAATCTATTTGGGGACCCCTGGTATAGTCCAATGTCTTTGTTTATGCCTCAACTCGTTGCCCCAAGGTTCCATGTCTCTTCAGACCAGACAGCCCCATTAAGAGTCGCATCTGTCAGTCGTACACTGACGCAAACGCAAATAGATTTTCCTCCACAGCAGTATCAATGTGAAACTCAGAGTCCTTATACACATTTCTGACTCAACTCCAGGAAAGCTGATCATATTGAATGGGCATGTGAGGGCCGGACCAGATATGGACGCACAGAAGCCAACTAAAGTGAGCACTCATTCATTCCCTGTCGCAGTGTTGTGGCCTTATTTATCTTCCTCTCATTCAGAAACATATGTGAGTGTGGCAGTGGCGGGATGATGTACGCTATGCCAGCCTTTCGACATTCATCAAGGAGCGAGACTTAGCCAGCACACATCACTTACCTTTATGGGCCTTTGTGACAGTGTTGTATACTGCCGAGTCATCACATATACTGTATAAGAGGTAAAAAGGGCGTGTATCTGTTGAAGCGATATTGTGACTAGCCTATATAATATCAACTATAGGTAGCAATGCCTTGTGTACTGGGCCTGCTGTTCTAAAACATGTTGACTTGTTTCTGAAAATAGAACATTTATTTTCGACCTTAACACACCAAAAGCAGCCACAAAATTACAACAACTCTGCTAGCACAACAACAAAGCACTTCCTCATTAAGCACCAATCACGGCCACGACAAGCGAGATGCATTGTTTTTGGATGTCATTTTTGTTTAGGTGCAATTTTTCCAAAGCCATAGTACGAAAGCTTTATGTCTTTTTTCTCATGTAAAGATTGCATTTAGATAAGTTATATTTAAGTCTATAGGTGCAACTGATTCTGAATTAACCTCACGGCAAAGCATAGTAACAATATAATTTAAGAAGCATAGTAAAAATGGTTATTTTTCAAGTTATCTTAGACTACTTCAATGCATTGGTGCCGCACATTGGTGAATGAGGATCAGTGTTACAACACAAGCAACATATTAGTCTTTTTTATTTTCCAATGTACAGTATTACTTAGTTAACATTTTATTTATATTATTGAATCATTTAATTTAGTCTGTTCAATTTGGATGTCACAAAATTTCATAATAAAAATTGTCATTACATTTTGTGTTGTTTTTTTTTTTAAGTACCAATTTAGGCAACATTTAAGCACTGGCAGGGTTTTTTAATTATCGATTTGGTGTAAGTATAGATTACAATGTAAACGATACCAATCCCTACTCTTCATACTAATAACTTTCTGTGACCGTGAGAGTACAGGAAATCACAGCCAACAACTTCCTCTATTCAACCTGTTATTGCATCATAATGACTATACCACATCAGAACGCAAATGCTGTTAATACACCGTATTTTCCGGACCATAGGGCACACCAGATTATAAGGCGCACTGCCGATGAATAGTCTATTTTTGATCTTTTTTTCATGTATAAGGCGCACCGAGTTATAGGGCACATTAAAGGAGTCCCATTATTATTATTATTTTTTTTTTTAAATTGAAAACTCTTCCTTGCGGTCTACATAACATGTAATGTTGCAAAGATTATGTTTTACAGATCTATTTTCAGGATTTATGCAGATCCCAAATACAGATCAGCAGGTACCAGAACGTAAGAAAAGTTGCTTTTGCATAATATGTCTTACCTTATACACACACACCATAATAATACTCGTATGTTGAAGCACTTCAAGCTATGCGGCTTCATGGCTTACCAAAATCGAACTAAACCATTTTGATAGATTTTTGAGCACCGTGTGTAATGTTCTATATTTTCAGTAGAACATATAAAATGTTGGTGTTGTTTACTTGAGTGATATTGCCATCATAGTGCAGTCTACACATACCTCTTATGTTTGACTGCCATCTACTGGTCACACTTATCATTACACCATGTACTAAAAACAATTGTTTCGAAGTCGGTAAGCAAAACCAAAATTGTTCTGTATGTTAGGCTCACCGGGTTATAAGGCGCACTGTCGATTTTTGAGAAAAAAAAAAAAAGATTTTATGGGCGCTTTATAGTCCGGAAAAATACTATTTAACTACAGGTCACATTCCTGTTACCGCTTTATTGTCAACACCATCACACGACATTGTCTGTTGTAAAAACAGCAATGACACAGACACACAATAAAAGGAGTGTCAATACATGTTACTGACTAAGGGCTCTCTTACCTTTCTGCGATGACACACTTGCACCTGCAAATACAAGAGAGAAGATGAAGATGAATGGAACATATTTTTGCATTTGCACAAAATACAGTCAGTAATAGCTCGGACAAAATGATTCCCCCCCCCCCCCCCCCCCCCAACCTTGTAAACTCTTCTCTGCTTGGCTTTAAATCCAAACAGCCTCAGGCATGAAAGCAGAAGAGCAGAATGGATTTGCAGTATACCAGGCTAAGCATGTGATAATCCAAAGCTTTGCCTAATTGCCAGAGTAACTATGGCGTCCATTATGAGGAAGACGACTTTGTTTATCTAGGCAGTGTGGCGTGGGATTGGGCCGAGCGTTGAGGTATATAAGGTGTTACAGTGGATTCATACATGTAGTCTGATTGGTATGCAACTGTCCGTAAACTATGCATGCAGAAACTATTCTTAAGAGAAGGCGACAAAGTAATTGCTTGAACAGCACATTCAAAGAAAATCCTTGGTCCATTCCTCTCTCATAACCCTTATTAAATACCTAATGTAATGTCAACCACAATCCAGGGGTATGCCATCATTAGTATATACATGACAGGCATGGCAGAAAAGAGGCAAATCTTATGAAGTCTGGTCACTTTGTACGAAAACATAGAAGGAAATGTCTCTGGAAACTTGCTTCCATTATGACATTGCACTGCAAAAACTGAAATCTAAGATTAAATATCTCCAATAAGGGTGATATTTGCTTATTTTCTGTCTGATAAGATAATTCTTCTCAATAAGCAGATTTTATGTTAGAGTGTTTTACTTGTTTTAAGGGTTTTGGTCCTAAATGATCTCAGTAAGATATTACAGCTTGTTGCTGAGATTTTATGACCTATATTGAGTAAAAACATACTTGAAACTAGAATATCTGTCACAAGGTGTTGGTGACGAACCCCAAGATGCAGCGAAGGCAGGATTTATTGGTTTATAAAGGATTTTTGATTTGTTGCTATTTTTAGAATATTTAAAAAAAATCTCACGTACCCCTTGGCATACCTTCAAGTACCCCCAGGGGTACGCGTACCCCCATTTGAGAACCACTGTACTAGGTCATAAAATCAGTGTCAGTTGAGTCGGTCCATAGGTTAATAAAAATGTGTAAAAAAAAAAAAATAATTTCCAGGTCCACAAGCATCCTCATTCACAACACGTTCTCTTAGATTTCCATGTTATGATACATGTTCACATTATTTATTGACTGTATCTAAAAAAGACAAAAAATATATTTTTATTTAAATGAAGTTATGAAATAATCCTAAATGAAATACAATGACTTGGTTTATATTATTGTATATACTAGGTCAGTGGTTCTCAACCTTTTTTCAGCAATGTACCCCCTGTGAATTGTTTTTTAATTCAAGTACCCCCTAATCAGAGCAAAGCATTTTTGGTTGAAAAAAAAAAGATAAAGAACTAAAATACAGCACTATGTCATCAGTTTCTGATTTATTAAATTGTATAACAGTGCAAAATATTGCTAATTTGTAGTGGTCTTTCTTGAACTATTTGGAAAAAAAATATATAAAAATAACTAAAAACTTGTTGAAAAATAAACAAGTGATTCAATTATAAATAAATATTTCTACACGTAGAAGTAATCAACTTAAAGTGCCCTCTTTGGGGATTGTATTAGAGATCCATCTGGATTCATGAACTTAATTCTAATAATTTCTTCACAAAAAAAAAAATCTTTAACATCAATATTTATGAAACATGTCCACAAAAAATCTAGCTGTCAACACTGAATATTGCATTGTTGCATTTCTTTTCACAGTTCTTTTTGACAGACATTTTAGTGACAAACCGGAGCTTGTGCTTCACTGAGTTTATGAACTTAAATTCATATTTTGTTGAAGCTTATTCAATAAATATATTTATAAAGGATTTTTGATTTGTTGCTATTTTTAGAATATTTAAAAAAAATCTCACGTACCCCTTGGCATACCTTCAAGTACCCCCAGGGGTACGCGTACCCCCATTTGAGAACCACTGTACTAGGTCATAAAATCAGTGTCAGTTGAGTCGGTCCATAGGTTGCCTGTAGGGATTTTTAATGTCCAGCAGATGTCAGTATTTAGTGACACAGTATCGACACAGTATCAATACAGTTTTGCAATGTGTCGAAACGCTTCATGACGCCTCATCAACCCATCACTAGTAAATAGCTATAAGGAACAGCTTACCGCAAACAATGAGAACGACAAGTAGTAGACATCGACAATCACATCGACAATTTTTAGCTCTGACGACAATACTCCAGCCCTGACTGGAGTGCAAAGCCGGTTCAAATAGCAGCTGGCTGATTGACACCAGGTGTGGCCAGGTGCCAATCAGCCACAGCTGAGGGGACACAGCACTCAGGGAGAATTGCAGGAAACAACCAAAATAAGAGCGCTGACAGGAAACAAAGACAAACACAGAGGAAAAACTAAAACTCAACCAATCTGTTAGGGACAAGCATGACAATATCAACTGATGCAAAGCTGTGTCATTAACACTCACAAGTATAAAACTATTTTTTTAAAGTAATAATTTCTTACTTCAAGCATGAAAAAAAAAAATCATGATACCGAGCGCATATCATGTCAAGATAATGGCACTAGAATTTACTTAATTTAAGAATATTTTTCAACATATTGAGCAGAAAGGTCTCATTTGTTTTTCTACCAAGAAAAGTGCACTTTTTTTAAGGTATTTTTGGGTTCATTGAGGTTAGCTAATTGTACTTGTTTTGGAAAGTCTTGACAAGCCGAATTTTCTTGTTCTATTGGCAGATAATTGTGCTTAGATCAAATAAAATACCCCTAATTTTTGTATATTTTTTTTTCTTGTTTTTGAACACTGACTTTTTGCAGTGTGGTCCCGACCTAAACTGTAACAACCAGACAGAAAAAGGAAGTAACGATCAGTGCCTAATTTCAGAGCTAAATAAAGGCAGACTTAGTCCCTTGCATTAAGTATTTGACGTGAAAAAATAAACTGTAGGTAGGCACAGAGAGACAAACACCCTTTTTAAAAAAAACTTATTGCTGACCTTAACACACTAACAGCAGCCCCAAAGTACCTCACCGCTAGCTAGTGTTGACAACACCCTGCCTTGCTGGCAGGACTGCGCGACAACATTTTGTTGCCTTATTTTTATTTTGTGTAAAATGAATTTTACACTACCTGCAAAAGTCGAATGGAGGCAACTGGCCTCTCTTTGTTCGTTCTTGTGTGAAGCACTTTTATTGAATTACAGGTTAAAGGTATTTGATAAACAAGACAACAAGGAGAGTCCAGTTGCCGCAATTTAAACTTTTGTGGATGATCTAATTGATGAATGACAATCTAGGTCAGGGGTCGGCAACCTAGTGGCTCTCTGGAGCTTTTTCAAAAATGTATGAAAAATGGAAAAAGATGAGGGGAAAAAATATATGTTTTGTTTTAATATGGTTTCTGTAGGAGGACAAACATGACAAAAACCTCCCTAATTGTTATAAAGCACACTGTTTATATTAAACATGCTTCACTGATTCAAGTATTTGGCGAGCGCCAATTTGTCCTACTAATTATGGCGGTCCTTGAACTCACCGTAGTTTGTTTACATGTATAACTTTCTCCGACTTTCTAGGACGTGTTTTATGCCACTTCTTTTTCTGTCTCATTTTGTCCACCAAACTTTAAGGTTGTGCATGAATGCACAAAGGTGAGTTTTGTTGATGTTATTGACTTGTGTGGAGTGCTAATCAGACATATTTGGTCACTGCATGACTGCAAGCTAATCAATGCTAACATGCTATTTAGGCTAGCTATATGTACATATTGCATCATTATGCCTCATTTGTAGCTATATTTGAGGTGATTTAGTTTCTTTTAAGTCCTTAATTCAATTTATATCTCATGACACACTATCTCTATGTAATATGGCTTTTAATTTTTTGCGGCTCCAGACAGATTTGTTTTTGTATTTTTGGTCCAATATGGCTCTTTCAACATTTTGGGTTGCCAACCCCTGATCTAGGTGGACATATTTTTATACTATTTGACAACAACCAGAGTTTAATTTGATGCATTAATTAGTCATTTGAATACATGGCACACAAACTCTTCAGTGATAAAAAAATAAATAACTTGAAATACAAAAGACAGCAGATAAGGGGGAAGAAAGAGAAGTGAATCGTATTAACCTTGTAGATTGTTATAGAAACATTTAGGTTAAGCTTTGTCAGTGTGCTGTGTTTTACCCAGTTTCCCCTAGGGGAACAAAGTTAATATACTGTATGCTTGAATGAACGTGATAATATGCATGAGTGTAGGTATGCATACTGTATGTGCTTGTGTATGTACATTATGTGTAAATGTATATTCGTCCAGTGAATCTGCGTGTGGATTTATGTACCGTGAGTGTGTATGTACTGTATTTGTGTATATATGTGGGAGCGTAGGTACCCATGTACTGCATGTGGGTAAGTACCAATGTGTGCGCGTATGTATGTATTAATGTATAAATATACGTATGTGTGTACATATGTATGAATAATTGTGTATGTGAGTATGTATGTACAATATATTTGTCTCAATAGGTCAAAATGTTTATCAGAATTATTCTTAGATTTTGTAAACACTTCTATGCTTAATTCATTCCATCATTTAATTCCACATACCAATATACTAAAGGTTTTCAGTGATTTAAAGGGGAACTGCACTTTTTTTAAAATTGTGCCTGTACTTTACAGTCAGTATGAAAGACATGGCAACAGATGTATTTATATATTTTTTTTTTTTTTCTTTTTTTTTTTTGACATCCAGCATCAGACATTCGTATCCATTACATCATATTCACATACATCATATATATGTTGTCTGCCCTAAATGTCAAAAAACGTTTGTTTATATCCCAACCATACCACCCCCCCAAAAAAAGGAACACCAAAAAAACCAAAGTAGTTTCTACAAATACATCAATTAAATAAACAAAAAAATAAATAATAATACATTAATAATAATAATAATCAGAAATAAAATTAAAATATATAAACAGATACATATATATATATATATATATATATATATATATATATATATATATATATATATATATATATATATATATATATATATATATATATATATATACGTATATATACATATATATACACATATACGTATACACACACACATACACATAATTACATATATATATATATATATATATATATACTGTGTAGATATATATATATATATATATATATATACTGTGTATATATATATATATATATATATATATATATATATACTATATATATATATATATATATATATATATATATATATATATATATATATATATATATATATATATATACATACATACATATACAGACAAAGGAAGTAATCTTTTTTTTTTTTAAGCAATACAATCACTAATTTGAAAAATTAAAGTCAGGCTTATGGGGCGTGACATAATTGACCCAGTTTTCTCAGTATGAAGTAAATTTCTCCAATTGTTTATAATTTAATGTTTATAATGTTTTTTATATGTATTGGAATTCTTAAATAAAAGTCCGCTTACAGCAGAGCCAATTGGAGGTCCTCTATTCCGCCCATAAAACCCAGTAAATAACCATCCAAAAACCGCCAACAATACTTGATTTGACTTGAATATTAACCAAGTATTAGTGATATGGTTATTATAAGTGCTACTGCAGACAAAGTATTTATAGCGATGCCGTGATCACAAGCTTGCGTGCCAATGTTGACATAATGGACTGATGAGCTGCTCCCTCGTTTGCTTACTCGTCAAACTCTATTCTAAATCATAAATCATGCCTCTCACTAAGATAGTAGAAGAACGAGGACGTATTCCGACAATTGGTACACTTTGACAGCCAATTTAAACCCGGGAATGGCAAGAACGACACGAAAAGATGCTTGGTTCCACCTGCCTTTTCTATGCAAGGACTATGAGTGATTTTTCACCTAAATAAAACCGAGCAGTTGGCATCCTAATGACAGCAGACATGTACAGTAAGATATGTTTTATTATGTTTGTTGGCTCTCATAAAGTCTGCAGTGAGCAGTTATCAGGGATATAGTTGAAAAAAATGAATGTTGTGATGCGTTTTTTTATTTTTTATTAATGCGTCACATATGCTTAAAATGAGCAAAATATGTAAATGTAAATATTACATGTTATTATAAATGTGCCTGTTACTACATTACATACACTATATTGCCAAAAGCATTTGGCCACCTGCCTTGACTCACATATGAAATTGAAGTGCCATCCCATTCCTAACCCATAGGGTTCAATATGATGTCAGTCCACCTTTTGCAGCTATTACAGCTTCAACTCTTCTGGGAAGGCCTGCCACAAGGTTGCGGAGTGTGTTTATAGGAATTGTTGGCCATTCTTCCAAAAGCGCATCGGTGAGGTCACACACTGATGTTGGTTGAGAAGGCCTGGCTCTCAGTCTCCGTTTTAATTAATCTCAAAGGTGTTCTATCGAGTTCAGGTCAGGACTCTGTGCAGACCAGTCAAATTCATCCACACCTTGTCCACAGGTGCACAGTCATGTTGGAAGAGGAAGGGGCTCGCTCCAAACTATTCCCACAAGGTTGGGAGCATGGAATTGTCCACATTTTTTTAGTATTCAAAGTTATTTTCACTGGAACTAAGGGGCCAAGCCCAACTCCTGAAAAACAACCCCACCCCATAATTCGTACTCCACCAAATTTCAGACTCGGCACAAAGCAATCTGAAATGTACCGTTCTCCTAGTAACCTCCAAACCCAGACTCGTCCATCAGATTGCCAAATGGAAAAATGTGATTCATCACTCCAGAGAAGGTGTCTCTACTGCTCTAGAGTCCAGTGGTGACGTGCTTTACACCACTGCATCTGACGCTTTGCATTGGACTTGGTGATGTTTGGCTTAGATGCAGCTGATCGGCCATGGAAACCCATTCAATGAAGCTCTCTGCGTACTGTATGTGGGCTAATTGGAAGGTCACATGTGCAACTGACTGTGCAGAAAGTCGGCGACCTCTTCGCACTATGCGCTTCAGCATCCACTGACCTCAGTTTACGTGGCATACCACTTCCTGGCTGAGTTGCTGTTGTTCCAAAACTCTTCCATTTTCTTATAATAAAGCCGACAGTTGACTTTGGAATATTTAGGAGCGAGGAAATTTCACGACTGGATTTGTTGCACAGGTGGCATCCTATGACAGTTCCACGCTGGAAATCACTGAGCTCCTGAGAGCGGCCCATTCTTTCATAAATGTTTGTAGAAACAGCCTCCATGCCTAAGTGCTTGATTTTACACACCTGTGGCCGGGCCAAGTGATTAGGACACCTGATTCTGATCATTTGGATGGGTGGCCAAATACTTGTGTATATACTTACATCATGTATATAACACCTTAATTGAGGTGTTTGGATGTTTTTTAAGGACTTTATAGGCAGCGTAGAGCTGCTCCCATAAGCTACATTGTAAGCAGACTTTTGATCGCATTTATTATGAATGCATTAAAAATGATGTCTTAATGATGGTGAACATTAGGCAAAATCCCTCCAAAATGTGCAGGTCCCTTAAAGTTACAATTGTCCTAATTACTGCTGTGTCACAGAGTTACTGGTGTGTCCCAGAGTTCCTCCAAAAATATATAGGCATTGTCTTTAACAAACATTTGAATGCAAGTTCAGGCACAGTTTTAGCACTTATTTCAAAAGTACTCATTTGGTACTATAGTATCCGTTGAAATGGTAACACTACCCATCTTGAGTTATGCCCTGAAAACAAACCTTCCTACACACAGGATTTTGCCATGATGCCACACTTCCCAGCTGTATCAGTATCATGAATGGATATAAAGTCTAATTTGGAGTGAATGTGTGACTGACGTTTGCGTGTGAGTGATTTGCCTTTGCAGCCACAGCCATACTCAAATTGCTTGGAGTAGTATGTAAAGTAGGCCATATGCCAGCACAGGTTTCCCTGTCCCAGAGGAATCATGCAAGCTGAATAATGTTCCAGCGAGCCTAAGGACAAAAAAAGTTTGTTTTTTTATTTAGTTTTTACATAATTTAGAAAATAAGACGAATAAATATCTCCTGAGAGTTTGCTGCTTCTTAGGCTCACAGATAGTTGTCAAAAATGAATCCGACCTGATACGATTTTTTTAATTAAGTCAGCCAGTAAACATAGCTCAGACCAGATTTTGTTAGTCCGGACAGCTCATCAAATGTTAAGCATATGCATGTAGAGATTTACAATATTAATCATCAATTAAAATGCCATCAATTTACCTAAAAGCAACCCTTCTGATCTAAAACACAGAAAGCCAACAAACAAGGATCACATCAAAACATTAAAAAACGTCAACTTGCAATTGCACTAATTGCACTCAGTCAGTCCCACTGCAGCACACTGTGTTGCTTGCATTCAGTCTTCAAATAAGGTTAGTCCACAATGGTGCTGACACACTGCTGGGTGACAGATAAGCAGTTTGCAATGAATGAATACGAACCAAAATGAAAAACTATGTCACAAATTTGTAGACAATTATGAATGGGAATCGATCCCTGATTTCCTGCATGGAAGCCAAGTACTGTATTTAAGTCAATAGATGAAAAATTACCGACAGATGGATTTGTGAGAATACTCTTCATACACTATGTGTTACATCATAATTTGGCTGTCTCACACTGTTTGTGTAAAAATGTCTCATATATTATAAAAATACAATGTAATACGGTAGAACACTGTCTGCAATTGACTATACTACGTGATTGTCAGCATCAGTTTGTGTCAGCACTTAAACGGTTGCCATTTGTCAAATGGGTACATCAAAACAGAGCAAAGACAATATTTCCTTTGACACTAATGATGTGTGTTTGTTCTATTATACTTCATATCTGAATAAAGAACTGGAACCTGCGGGGCTTGTATCTCATGATTATAATTAGGAACTATCACTGGTAATGATGAAAGATGACACATTGTTTGAAATTTATTTCCCTCTTCTCTTTCTCACATCCCTGGAAATCTGTTTACAACACTGCTTAAGCTTAAAGTTCATTTGACTTGTCAGTACAGATAGAATTTAGATTTGCAAATTGCAAATGTAATATGCGCTGAATTACATTTACATTTATGGATATTTACTTACTTGCCTGCAACAAATCATCTGCGTGAAAATAGAGTGGAAATATGTGAAGAATTGATTGCCTCCTGCTTTCATTAGAGTTGATATGTAGAACTTTTGTTGTTTAATCAGGAAAAAAGATGGCATGTGATAAGGCTGTACAATTAATCGGATACTAACCTCGTTCTATTTTGGCTTCTCACGATCATTAAAATATTATAATTACAAAAAAACAAACAAATTAATTGGCCACACAAGGTGCATGCAAATTCCTGAGCTTGAAAAGGTGAAACAGATGAGGAACGAATGAGTGAATAAAAGACCAAGTCTACTAGAAGTTTGAGATCTCGCCATAGTTGCTACTTTTGATTTGACACAGCGCTAGTATACCTAATCAATAATCACTTTACTCAACAAAAAAAGTGAGGCCTTACGATTTCCGCGTAAACGTAACCGCGGACGGAATCACAGAATTCACCAATAAAACAGGATCCGCAGTTAAACGCAGAATATCACTGAAATTGACATAAATATGTTACGTCGATGTCACATGTTACTGCGTGGAATCGTTTTCCCAGAAACGGAAACTCTGGAGGCAAAGTGCAGGTAAGACAATGATTTATTTTACATAAATTAGACGGAATACAAACAAAAAAACCAACCAGCCGATAGCACTGGAAGCTGTGGAAAAGATAAAGAGAAAGCTTAGCATAGAAGACAAAAGGCAAAGCTTAGCTCAGGAATCCAACAAAGGTATTTAACGTAACTGTTGCGTAAAGCAAACAAGACAGCCAGACAGTGTGTGGCGAAAAACAGGAATAAGTAGCTCTCTGATTAGTGCCCGGGAGCAGGTGAGCATCCTGAACACTAATCAAAGGCAGGTGAAACTAATTTGCACCTATAGCAACTAAAACACAACCCCAGGGGTGCTCAAAACAGGAACTGAGGGAGTCAAAAACTAAACAAACATGATCTGGGCAATGGATCATGACAAAACGCGGTCATTGTGAGGAGACGGATGATTTGAATGGGGACCGCTCATTCATCCCCAAAACTCTCAACTCTCAACTCGGCCACTTGAAACTGCGACTAAACTACAAAGCTAAAGTAAGCAAGAACAATTCATACACCAACGAGACATCTCATCTGCTTGTGTTGTTGTGAACGAAGTGAAGTGAAGTGAATTACATTTATATAGCGCTTTTTCTCAAGTGACTCAAAGCGCTTTACATAGTGAAACCCAATATCTAAGTTACATTTAAACCAGTGTGGGTGGCACTGGGAGCAGGTGGGTAAAGTGTCTTGCCCAAGGACACAACGGCAGTGACTAGGATGGCAGAAGCGGGGATCGAACCTGCAACCCTCAAGTTGCTGGCACGGCCGCTCTACCAACCAAGCTATACCGCCAACATCATGGATGTTAGATCAACGAACAAAGAGGAGAGCAGTCGCAACTTGAGAGGCTCTACCTTTTTTTTTTTTTTTTAACAGCCTCAAGTTGTCAGCTTGAAGCTCAGAACAGCAGCACACTGGCTGCCTTAACAAAACAGCACTGTGCGTAACACAGTGGTTCTTAACCTTGTTGGAGGTACCGAACCCCACCAGTTTCATATGTGCATTTACCGAACCCTTCTTAAGTGAAAATACAATTGTTTTTTTTTTCAAATTCAAGAAAAAGTCATATGTTTTTTTACTGGCGCACAAAATGAACCGTGCATGAATATCACCTTGTTCAAAGAACAAAACCAACACAGTGCATGAACTCAAAACAAATTACACACCTTACACACATTACCATGAATTGATTAACGTGGACCCCGACTTAAACAAGTTGAAAAAATGATTCGGGTGTTACCATTTAGTGGTCAATTGTACGGAATATGTACTGTACTGTGTAAACTGTACTGTTTCATATAATGTATTCTCTTCCTTTGCAATCTACTAATAAAAGTTTCAATCAATCAATCAATCAAATAACCTGCAAATCAGATGGAAAATTAGAGGGAACATTGTTTGGGGGTATCCATAATACGCTGATAGGGAGAAGTTTTTATTTACACGATAAGTCGGATGTGTCTTGACCTTCATGGCGGAGGCTCCGCCGAACCCCTGAGGCCGACTCACCGAACCCCTAGGGTTCGATTGAACCCAGGTTAAGAACCACTGGCAGTCAATCTGTGCGTAACAAATTAAAAGTTTCAAAAAAGTACCTTACAAAAGCATAATGTACTTAAAGCACTTACTGTTACATTTACAAAATCATATGCTATGACTTAAAATACTGGTCAAAATTGTCCAAAGATGATAAACACCAATAAATGTGAGGATTTTCGCATTTAATTAACAAACATTTGTAAGTTTAGATCAGTGGATGTCGTTGTGAGTTTGTAAAGCCATTTGAGACACTTGTGATTACGGGGTGAATAGCTCTTGATTGATTGATTGGTTTTATACAATTGTATTTAAGACACAAAACACACACACTAATAACAGGTAAATAACATAATTTAAAAATATATATAATAATAATAATAAATAAAACCGAAAAAAATGAATGTTATTGTTTTTTCGGTAACACTTTAGTATGGGGAACAGATTCACCATTAATGAGTTGCTTATTAAAGTAACAAAGACTTAATTTAGAGTTATTTGGACACTTGGGGAACATATAAGGGTTAGGGTTAGGGTTACTAATAAGCAATAAAGGTTAGGGTTAAGGTTAGTTAATTCTTAGTTAATGGCTTACTGGTTGTATAAGGCCATGCAGAATAAGGCATTAATAAGTACTTAATAATAACTAATTTGCATGTTAATAAGCAACTAATTAATGGTGAGTATGTGTTCCACATTCTAAAGTGTTACCGTTTTTTCATATTGCTGCCGTTATTTTAATTGTTGTTAATCATAATATTATTGTACTTGTTGTTTTTTTGTCACTGTTTTGTACCTGGTTGTTCTTTTAAATTACCGGCATATTCAAAGTTGAATTTTGGTGGCCTACAAATATTCATGTTTTCAAATGAATGAATATCGAATAATTATTTCATTACTAACCAAAATAATCCTGATTATTATTTTTGCCATAATCGTCCAGCACTAGTGTGTGATCGAACAAGAAAACGTTAAGACCTGTCTTTGTATTAAATGTCATTGTTTATCTTTCATCCACTCAAACTACAAAAGACAAGAAACAACAACATGTGGCGTTAAAATCATAATCTAAACTAAAAATATTTTGAAACTATTGAAATACTCGTGAGAACAAAAAGTCAGTATGTGATTAAGGCAACAGGATGATGTCATTGCAGGCAGGAATCTTTCAGTAGTGATGCAAACCACCAAAGGCACGAAGAGAGGCAGCTCGTCACGGCACTGAGTCAATACCATTTGACTTGTCAGTGTTTAATAAATGATGAGATTGAGTTCAGGGTTGCTAAAATTCAGTCTGTCAAAAAGTTAGCGTAAACACAGAAATGTTCCCCGTCTTAGAGTCAGTTATTGTATGTGCATCTAACTCATTAAAGCAGAGTTGTGTACATGCCAGTGCTATTTCCATCAAGGGAAACAAGGTGTATGTTTTAATAACGGGAGGAAAGCGGCGTATGCTCCTGTGCTACCTTCTGCACGAAGAGTGTAGCCTTCTTGCTCATTATGAACTAATGAGTTGTCTATTAATGAAAATGGAAAGCATTTATTTTGTGAGCACAGAGGGTTCAGCTGGATTAATTACTGCACTACAGCAGCAAAATGAAAACAGCAAGTGCAGCATCAGTCTTGTGTGGCACATTACCCATTAGCCAACTGTTATCTACGGCTGGCGGATGGCCCTGTGTGACACAACGTGGAGGAGGCGCTATTTGTGCAAACTAGTCAAACTCCATGTGAGGCCCACTTTTGTCACACTTATAACTCCGGGATGCATTTGTGTATTCTTACTCACTAAAACCTAAATTGTGTTTATCTCAGTAAAAATGCAATACTGCTCAAATGCATTGATACCATCATGTTCATCGTCATGTGGGGAGCATGTGTGTGCTCTAATAAACCTTTACATTTGTGAATGTTACACAAAATCAGCAAAAAGCATGCAACACCTCTCTGCCTTACTGTCTGTTCACTGAGAATGGGAGCACAGTTGGAGAGGGAATAAGTAAGTAAGCATATCCGTGCATCACTAACTACTAGACAGTTACTACGTAAAAATAAATAAATAATTCAAATAGATTGTTTTGCTCCCATTCTCAAAAAAAAAAAAAAAAAAAGTTCTACGTACATAAACTACAGTAGGGAAGGCAGGGCGGGGTTAATCATTTTGCAATGCAGATTGCTGAAAATGATGGAAAGCGCCATTACATAGCAAATTACCTTGTGGTCAAAGTTGGAATTGCCACAAAACACATTCTTAGACACTCAATACTCTACTGCAGTGGTTCTCAAATGGGGGTACGTGTACCCCTGGGGGTACTTGAAGGTATGCCAAGGGGTACGTGAGATTTTTTTTAAATATTCTAAAAATAGCAACAATTCACAAATCCTTTATAAGTATATTTATTGAATAATACTTCAACAAAATATGAATGTAAGTTCATTAACTGAACATCAAATCAAGTAGGCTATTCCATTCATTACAATGCAACAATGCAATATTCAGTGTTGACAGCTAGATTTTTTGCGGACATGTTCCATAAATATTGAGGTTAAAGAATTATTTTTTTGTGAAGAAATGTTTAGAATTAAGTTCATGAGTCCAGATGGACCTTTATTACAATCCCTAAAGAGGGCACTTTAAGTTGATGATTACTTCTATGTGTAGAAATCTTTATTTATAATTGAATCACTTATTTATTTTTCAACAAGTTTTTAGTTATTTCTATATATTTTTTTCCAAATAGTTCAAGAAAAACCACTACAAATGAGCAATATTTTGCACTGTTAAACAATTTAATAAATCAGAAACTGATGACATAGTGCTGTATTTTACTTCTTTATCTCTTTTTTTCAACCAAAAATGCTTTGCTCTGATTAGGGGGTACTTGAATTAAAAAAATGTTCACAGGGGGTACATCACTGAAAAAAGGTTGAGAACCACTGCTCTACTGCAGTGTTTTTCAACCACTGTGCCGCGGCACACTAGTGTAAATGGAAATGGTAAATGGGTTATACTTGTATAGCGCTTTTCTACCTATAAGGTGCTCAAAGCGCTTTGACACTATTTCCACACATTCACCCATTCATACACACATTCACTCACTGATGGCGGGAGCTGCCATGCAATGCGCTTAACACGACCCATCAGGAGCAAGGGTGAAGTGTCTTGCTCGAGGACACAACGGACGTGACGAGGTTGGTAGAAGGTGGAGATCGAACCAGGAACCCTCAGGTTGCTGGCATGGCCACTCTCCCAACCTCACCACGCCGTCCCCAGTGTGCCGTGAGATACAGTCTGGTGGGCCGTGGGAGAATATGTAATTTCACCTATTTGGGTTAAAAATATGTTTTGCAAACCATTTTAATCTGCAAGTGTGCCGTTGTTGAGTGTCTGTGCTGTCTAGAGCTCGGCAGAGTAACCATTAGGGGTGTGGGAAAAAATTGGTTTGATTTCAAATCGCGATTCTCACGTTGTACGATTCAGTATCGATTCTCATTTTTCAAAAATATATTTTTAATTTTTTTAATTTAATTTTTTTTTTTAATTAATCAATCCAACAAAACAATACACATCAATACCATAACAATGTAATCCCATTCCAAAACCAAACCCGACCCAGCAACGCTCAGAACAGCAATAAACAGAGCAATTGAGAGGAGACACAATCCAAAAGTAGTGAAACAAAAATGAATATTATCAAAAACAGCATCAATATTAGTAACAATTTCAACATAGCAGTGATTAAATCCCTCATTGACATTATCATTAGACATTTATAAAAAAAATAAAAATAACATTTAATCAATAATGTCACATTGGCTTACACTTGCATCACATCTCATAAGCTTGACAACACACTGTGTCCAATATTTTCACAAAGATAAAACAAGTCATATTTTTGGTTCATTTAATAGTTAAAACAAATTCACATTATTGCAATCAGTTGATAAAACATTGTCCTTTACAATTATAAAAGCTTTTTACAAAAATCTACTACTCTGCTAGCATGTCAGCAGACTGGGGTAGATCCTGCTGAAATCCTATGTATTGAATGAATAGAGAATTGTTTTGAATCGGAAAAATATTGTTTTTGAATCGAGAATCGCGTTGAATCGGAAAAAAATCGATTTATAATCAAATCGTGACCCCAAGAATCGATATTGAATCGAATCGTGGAGACCCAAAAATTTGCAGCCCTAGTAACCATGTTGTACTCTTCCATATCAGTACGTGGCAGCCGGTAGCTAATTACTTTGTAGATGTCGGGAACATGGTTTGTCGTGATCACAATATGCAGACGACAGCGGGAGGCAGCGTACAGGTAAAAAGGTATCTAATGTTTAAACCAAAATAAACAAAAGGCGAGTGCCACTAAGAAAAGGCATTGAAACTTAGGGAAGGCTATGCAAAACAAAACTACAACTGAACTGGTTGCAAAGTAAACAAAAACAGAAAGGAGGTGAAGATGCTGCGTGTGGAGGTCCTGGCCGGTGTAGTTAGACGCGGTCCGTATTAGTTAGGATACACATTTTTGTAGAGAAATTAACAACAGCTCTGGTGGACATTCCTGCAGCCAGCATGCCTATTGCAGACTCCTCCCATTATTTAATTTGCAGCATCCATGGCATTGTGCTGTCTGATAAAACTGTGCATTTTGGCTAATAAAGAAGAAGTGCTCACTAACACAGATTTAAACATATTTGTCAGCAATATTTGAATGAAATAGTCAGATGAGGTGGTTCGGGCATCTGGTCAGGATGCCACCCGAGCGCCTCCCTAAGGAGGTGTTTAGGGCACGTCGGACCGGTAGGAGGCCACGAGGAAGACCCAGGACACGTTGGGAAGACTATGCTCCCGGCTGGCCTGGGAACGCCTCGGGATCCCCCGGGAGGAGCTGGACGAAGTAGCTGGGGAGAGGGAAGTCTGGGCTTCCCTGCTTAGGCTGCTGCCCCCGCGACCCGACCTCGGATAAGCGGAAGAAGATGGATGGATGGATGGAGTCTGCATAGAGCAGGGGTAGGGAACCTATGGCTCTCGAGCCAGATGTGGTTCTTTTGATGACTGCATCTGGCTCTCAGATAAATCTTAGCTGACATTGCTTAACACGATAAGTAATGAATAATTCCGCTGGTAATCACAGTGTTAAAAATAACGTCCAAAATATAAAACATTCTCATGCATTTTAATCCATCCATCCCTTTTTCTATCGCACCTGTTCAAGAAGTTGCATTAATGGTAAGAAGTATTTTATCTATTATTGGTTAGCTTCAGAATAACAATGTTATTAAAAAGAAAAAGAGACTAAAAATGTTGGTCTTACTTAAAAATGCACGCCTTTAGTTGTATTCAGTGTTAAAAAATATTATATGGCTCTTACAGAAATACCTTTTAAAATATTTGACTTTCATGGCTCTCTCAGCCAAAAAGGGTCTTGACCCCTGGCATAGAGAAACGTTTAGATCTTTGAGTTCATCTCCTGAAATTTTGTAGAAAAAACAAAAAAGTATTGAATCAATATATTTGTTGAGTGTGTAGCTATAACAAAGAACTGTGTCCCAAGCCTACTAAACATCCATCCATCTATTTTCTCCCGCGTGTCCTTTTCGGGGTCACATGGGTGCTGGAGCCTATCCCAGCTGCACTCGGGCGGAAGGCGGGGTACACCCTGGACATTACTGAAAAATAACATTGGTGAAAAAATGCAACTATCGAGCACACCATCATGGAATAAAATCAAGTAGAATTTTGTAATTGCTATTGTATTTACATTTAATTGCAGACTGATGGATACAACTAAATTGGCCCTAGTTTGTGAATGTTGTCTGTCTGTTTGTGTTGGCCCTGCGATGAGGTGGCGACTTGTCCTGGCTTCCACCCGAGTGCAGCTAAGATAAGCTCCAAACACCCCTTTGACAGGGATAAGCTTTAGAAAGTGGATAAATGGATGTATTGTTTTATGTAATGACCTTTTTTCGCACTACTGTCTTTTAAAAGTACGCTCTGTGTCTTTGAACAAGCTAAAAGCAGAATTCCCAAGAATGTAGAATAAATATTCTTTGTAACAGGCGATTAACATGATAAGGTGTTGTACGTACATGTAAATAAAATATTGTCCATACAAATAACTATCGTGATCTCCCTTATCTGTCTTGCCTTCAATCACTTAAAAATGAGAGGGTCTTTTACATGTCAAACATTTTAATAAGTCTTGTGATTTTAAGAAGATCAACAGCCTGTTAAGTCAATCTTTGAAATTAATAATGTGGTTGTTTCATTTAGAAATGGGATCAGAATCAATGTAATAGTCCACTAATAGCTTGATATCCCAGAGGTCAGTCAGCAGGATGCGGTGCTGGGTGCATGCCTCAGCTGTGGTCGCCTCAACAGATGGTTTTTGATCAGATATTACAGCCTGAGCGCCGAGGTCGTCCAGCCATCAGCGTTGGGGCCTACCCGAGGGAACAGCCTCGTTTGAAGCTCCCAGCTATAGCTCAGCTTCCAGCGCCAGCGACTGGCTCAGAGTCCCAGCCAGACTGCTTAGACAGTGGGACATTGACAGACTGTAGTTCTTAATCCAAGAAGACAAGGACTGTGATTATTTCCCTACCAGTAATGTGCTTTCACTGAATTTTTTTCGGTTTTGAAAATTATTCAGAATGATGTTTGGAAATCAGTCTGAGACGGATTTGAAAAGAGGTTTTTGCTCATATTGTACAGTACAAGGGTCGATCCCTAAGTAAAAGTACCTTATATTAAAATTGAAAAATGTATTTTGGGAGCAAAGCAAACTAAATCCTGCTTATACATCCCAATGCATCTATTAATCTGTCATTTACTCAATCAATAAAGCCACGGTGAAAGAAAAGCAAAAACAACACTTTATTTATCCTCCCCTGTAGGAGTCTAAAATAGCAGGGCTTCAGAAATGACCTTCACTTTAGAGTGGTCCATCATCAGTCCTCTCTGCCACCCACAGATCAGACAGGAGTGGCGGCACCCTCCCTCATCTTCTACATTTCACTCTGTCTTTTTAACATCCAAACAGCAGCTGTCCACAGGGACTGTTTCATATTTTATTTTCTGTCCCCATTGTCTTTTGTTTTGTTTTCGTCAATGCTCACCATCATCCCTTATTTTGCACATATGTCTCTCCCTTCCTGTAGAACAACTCTTGGCAGGTGAGTCACTGAATGTGAAGCATCAGCAACAACTCACATTATTAGGATTTGTTTGAGCCTGGCAAATACATCCTAACTATGCCAAGAAGCGGTTCATTCTTAAGTAGTTTTCTTTCAATAATTGTTATTGTTTTTGGTTGTTTCTTAATAGCATCCTAGTCTTGCAAACTATATCAGTACAAGTCACCAAGAAGTACATAAAGCTGAAGACGATGTAGAGGATTAAAATAGTTGTATTTACTTAATTTAGTGGCACAAATATTGCCCTATCAAAATAAAAAGAACACTAACTATGTCTGTCTGTCTATTTTTTTGTCCTGTCCAGCTTCTCAGGCAAATCATATAGTTGATGTAGATGCCCATGTCGGCTGTTCAGATTTACTTTACAAAAGAGAAGTGTAGGATACTTCCCTTGTTGCCTTATTTGTATTTGACTTTATTAAATGTATTTATATTATCATTTGGTGCAGCCGTGCCGGAGCAGGAGGGGATAGAAAGAGAAAAAAAAAAAGACAGAGGGGGAAATTGTGGGGACAAGAGGGGGATTAGACAGAGAGACAAAAACAAAAACAGCAAACACAACAACAACAATAGAGCAACATCAGCAAATACGACATGTACAAATATGATGGTAAAAGTAATAGCAAATAAGCAGTTAGCGAAAAATAAAAAATAATACAGAAATGACAATGAGCATTATAACACTACAAATGGAGCATTGCAAATACCAATAGAAATGAACAATACCAATAATTTACTCCTACTATCAACAATACAGTTGTTCAAATGCAACAATACATATATGTAATGATAACTTGAGATACGAAAGAATGCAGAAAAATGGAGGGGGAGAAAGAGAAGCAACCTACATTAACCTTGTAGATTGTTATAGTAACAATAGGTTAAGCTTTGTCAGTGTGCCATGTGTTATACCCAGTTTACCCTAGGGCAACAACGTTAATATATGTTTGATGAAACGTGACTATGTGCATGAGTGTATGTATGCATATGTACTTGTATATGTACAGAATGTGTATATGTGTTTGTACAGTGAATGTATATGTACAGTATGTGTATATGTATGTTTGTACAGTGAGTGTATATGTACAGTATGTGTATGTGTATGTTTGTATAATGAATGTGTGTGTGGATGTACGAACTTTGAGTATGTAAATATGTACTGTATTTGTGTATGTATGTGGAAGCGTAGGTACCTACAGTATGTATGTATGTATGTATGTGAGTATATGTGAATTTGTATGTACAATATATTCGACTCCCAGTGTGCGTGGGAGCCAGAGCACGGCCCCAGCCTCGCGAGAGCCCAAACCACAAACAGTAGGTGTGGTGCCCAGGGAACCAGGGACCACCTCCCCCACGCAGCCAAGCCGGCCAGCGTCAGGAACCCCACCGCACCGCCCACAAGGGTCAGCAGCAGGCCGCAGACAGACGCACCCGGCAGAAGACAAGGCACGAGAAAAGCAGGGGACAGCCAGACCCCAAGCCAGCGAGAGACCACACCCCACACGGTCAGAAAGGCGGGACGCCCCGCCCGGGGTGCCCAGAGACTCCCCGAAACCGGACGGGAAGACCACCCCCGCCCCACAGGCAACCGGGCCCCCACGAGCCCACCCCCCACCCTCGGAAAGCGCAGCGAGGCCAGCCACCGGCCACCCCACCCAAATCGGCCGCCGCAGGACCACCTGGCACGGGGCCACGGGTACCACCCACCCCACCCACAGGGACCCCAACGATGGAGATGGAACAACCAGCAACCGCCCCGCCGAGTTCCCCCCCTGAGGGAGGGGAAAATAAAAAAATAATATTAAGAAATAAATAAATTAATTAATTAAAAAAAAAGAATTAAAAGAAGATCACAGACATGCTGACACACAAGGTCACTACCCCAGCAACAAACTACCTCTTAGTCCATAACTGGACCTGAGTCTGGAATTTGAGAGGGTCTGGTCTGCTATTGTTTTGTCAAAGACAAATAGTCATTTAAAGAAGGATTTGACTTTCCGAGAGCTGACATTGCTCTTATGCCAATGTGCTGGATTAAAATCCAATGTGGTCATGCTGGTCAGTTTTAAAACTGTATTTTCAACACAAATGCTTAATAACACATTGTTATTCTCAACCCGATTCAATTTTAAATTGTGTTTGCTTGAAACAATAGCAGATGTTTTTAAACTATGAAAGTCTAAGATAAATGTCCTTACAATTGTCGGCCATCTGTTGCAAGAGTTTAAAAAACAAAAGGTTATCAGTCTCAATGAACCGAAGCGTCTTGAAATTTACATTTTGAAACGGTGCAGTGTGCAACAATAAAAATGAATACCTAAGCATTATTGTTTCTACCGAGGGCATGTATTGTACATTATTAGTGCAAGAGTGTGTTGAGGTGAATTGCTGCATAACCACACAAATATTCAGTACATAACTTGTCATTTTCACCCGGAGTGGGTTTCTGTAAAACCTCAATAATAATATAAAATAGGATTCAGAGTGGAGAAAAGCCTGAGGCTACAAATCACATTTCCTAACTTATCCATTCATACACATCCTACAAAATCCTTCTTACAGCATTATGATCTTATTTTAAAGCTGGAAGCTTGTTCTCTTGGTGCCCTTACTGTAAGTTAAAGTTAAAGTACATATAGTATATAAACACTGGGTAACACTTTAGCTTGGGGACCACATATTCACCATTAATTAGTTCCTTATTAACATGCAAAATAGTAATATATTGGCTCTTAATTAGTCATTATTAAGTACTTATGAATGCCTTATTCTGCATGGCCTTATCATACAAACAGTAAGCGATGAACTAAGAGTCTTCCCTCAATAACCTCAGAATTATTGTTTATTAGTAACCCTAACCCTACCCCTAATCCTAACCCTAACCCTTGTATCTGATGACCACAGAACACTTTTGATTTTGGAAATATTCGACATCATGTCATCCGGACCAAAGGGGAAGCGAACCATCCAGACTGTTATCGACACAAAGTTCAAAAGCCAGCATCTGTGATGGTATGGGGGTGCATTAGTGCCCAAGGCATGGGTAACTCACACATCTGTGAAGGCACCATTAATGCTGAAAGGTACATACAGGTTTTGGAACAACATATGCTGCCATCTAGGCGTCGTCTTTTTCATGGAAGCCCCTGCTTATTTCAGCAAGACAATGCCAAGCCACATTCAGCACGTGTTACAACAGCGTGGCTTCGTAAAAAAAAGAGTGCGGGTACTTTCCTGGCTCGCCTGCAGTCCAGACCTGTCTTCCATCGAAAATGTTTGGCGCTTTATGAAGCGTAAAATACGACAGGGGAGACCCCGGACTGTTGAATGACTGAAGCTCTACATAAAACAAGAATGGGAAAGAATTCCACTTTCAAAGCTTCAACAATTAGTTTCCTCAGTTCCCAATCGTTTATTGAGTGTTGTTAAAAGAAAAGGTGATGTAACACAGTGGTGAAGATGCCCTTTCCCAACTACTTTGGCACGTGTTGCAGCCATGAAATTCTAAGTTGATTATTATTTGCAAAAAAAAAAAAAAAAAAAAAGTTTGAGTTTGAACATCAAATATTTTGTCTTTGTAGTGCATTCAATTGAATATGGGTTGAAAATGATTTGCAAATCATTGTATTGCGTTTATTTTTACATTCAACACAATTTCCCAACTCATATGGAAACGGGGTTTGTATATATATATATATATATATATATATATATATATATATATATATATATATACGCAGGACCCCCAGAACCGGGCCCACCGCATCGTTGGGCAGGCCGTGGACAGACGCGCCCGGCAGAGACCACACCCCACGTGGGCATAAAGACGACATGCCTCGCCCTGAGGGGCCCAGAGACTCCCCGCAGCCCGACTGGAAGACCGCTCCGCCCCACAATCAGCCAGGCCCCCACGAGCCGAAGCACAGGGCCACGGGAACCACTTGCCCCACCTGCAAGGACCCCAAGGATGGAAATGCCTCATCCAGCAACTGCCCCGGCAGAAAAAAATGGGGGAAAGGAGGAGATCACAGAGACACTGACACACAAAGCCACTACCCCGGTAGATGGCCGCCGTGCAACACCAAGGCGCCAATTAAACAATGCTTGTAAGAAGAAGAATACACTATATAGAAAATTCATAGCACAAAGAGCTACAGAGGCAGAAAATAAGTACAAAAACTATAAAAACTAGTTAATAAACATACGACGATCATGTAGAAAAGAATATTACAGTGAATTATTGGACAGGAACAAAAATAATATGAGAGCAAGATGGGGCATCCTCAACAGCATTATTAAAAATGGCACTTACAGGGATTACCCCCAATACTGCTTAGACGGAAATTAAAAAAATGACAACATAAAGGAAGTAGTTGAAAGCTTCAATAATGACTTTGTAAATATTGGACTAAAATTGGAAGAAAGGATTCCAGACCCAGTTTCAATTGAGGACTATAATGATATGATAGAGAGAAATCCTAACTCCATGTTCCTCAGTAATGTGACACAGGAGGAAATGGTTACAATTGTGAATAAATGTAAATCTAAGACTTCAACTGATTGTAATGAAATTGATATGGAAACGATAAAAAAGGTTATAGAATATATCTCAGGACCATTAATGTATATTAGTAACCTATCATTTCAAACAGGTACATTTCCAAACAAAATGAAAATAGCTAAAGTTGCACCAATTTATAAGACTGGAGACAAACACCAATTTACAAATTATAGACCTGTTTCCTTACTTCCACAATTTTCTAAAATCATTGAAAAACTGTTCAATAACAGATTAGAGAGTTTCACAAACAAAAACAAAATACTCAAAGAGAACCAGTATGGATACAGAGCTAATGTTTCAACTTCAATGGCTTTAATTGAATTTACAAAAGACATTACCAATGCAATAGATAGTAAAAAATGTGCGGCAGCAGTGTTTATGGATCTAACTAAAGCATTTGACACAATTAATCACAATATTTTAATAAAAAACTAGATCGATATGGCATCAGAGGGTTAGTCTTAAACTGGATAAGAAGTTATCTAACAAACCGGAAACAATACGTGAAGCTAGGCGAACACACATCAACAATACTAAATATATCCTGTGGTGTACCTCAGGGATCAATACTAGGACCTACATTATTCAATCTCTATATAAATGACATTTGTAAAGTTACAAAATATTTAAAGTTAGTATTATTTGCGGATGATACAACAGTGTTTTGTTCAGGAGGGAACACACAGAAGTTAATACAAATAATAACAGAAGAAATGAACAAATTAAAAAGATGGTTTGACAAAAACAGACAATCGTTGAATCTCAGTAAAACTAAAATAATGCTATTTGGTAACAGTAGAAGAGAAAGTCAAACACAAATACAAATAGACGGAATAGAAATTGAAAGAGTAAATGAAACCAAATTTCTAGGTATAATGATTGATGATAAATTGAACTGGAAATCTCATGTAAAAAATATACAACATAAAGTAGCAAGAAACCCGTCACCAAAAATCACTTCATATTGTCTACTGCTCGCTAGTGTTACCATATCTGAGTTACTGTGTAGAAATATGGGGAAATAACTACAAAAGTAGACTTCATTCATTAACGGTGTTACAAAAAAGATCAGTTAGAAGAATACATAATGTTGGATATAGAGAACATACAAACCACTTATTTATTGAGTCAAAGATACTGAAATTCCACGACATAGTGAATTTGCAAACAGCTAAAATTATACACAAAGCAAACTATAACCTGCTACCCATGAATATACAACAATTCTTCTCAAAAAAAAAGGAGAAATATAATATTAGAGAAAAATGTAATTTAAAACATTTGTATGCACGTACAACACGTAAGACCTTCAGTATATAAGTATGTGGAATTAAATTATGGAATGGATTAAGCAAAGCAATCAAACAATGTACTAATATGATCCACTTCAAGAAACTCTTCAAACTTAAAGTGTTTGCAAAGTACAAAGAAGAAGAACCATGAAAAACATTCTGGATTTATTCCATCCATCCATTCTTTCATTCTCAAAATAATCTTACTATCTCATCATATGTAATATGACTTACTTCACCAATTATTATTTATTTATTTATTTTCATTGTGATTATTTATGGAGTATATTGTGAATAAATTGAGAACAGGAAGTGAACAAAAGTTTTAGCAACTGTTATGTAAAAGAAAAGGGGTAGGATTAAATAAGCTCTGCTTCTTCCTACTCCTTTTCGAACATGTTGAAAAGAGAAACAGGAATTTGTGATGTATCATGTGTATGCTTGCATGTTCGAAATAAACTCAAACTCAAACTCAAACGACAGACCGCACACACGGGGACTAGACCTAGCAGGCCCCCATCAAGACGAGAATCCGGAATGAGGTGGGTGGCGAGATCCAGGGGCCCCAGACACGCAGCCAAGCCACAGCAGCCCGAGACGCTGACTCCTGTGTGGTAAGTAGGCTCCAAGGGTGACACTAGTCCCCCCAAAAATAAATAATAATAATAATAATATATATTAAAAAATATATATATACATCTGAGGTACCTCCCTCTCATTATCCAATTGGGTTGAGTTTTTTCTTGCCCGAATGTGGGTTCTGATCCGAGGATGTCGCTGTGGTTTGTGAAGCCCTTTGATTGAATTTTGATTGATTGATTGATTTTGGACTTTTATGTGGTGCAACAAGAATGCAAGGCATTTACACACAGTGATTATTGACTGTATAGTGGCTATCATATCTGTGATTGTCTTCTCCAACATTACACATTCTCATCAAAATCAATAACTTTTTATGTGAGCCTACTAAAGATGTTTTATATTCACAATTATATTCAGGCAACAGCAGCAGATTACACAGCTGCTCCCTAAGATCATCTTCAATCAGTAGGAAATCCAGCAACACATCGTAGCCGATCAAAACATTTTGCCAACAGCTGGTAATAATTTTCCTGCGACTGTTGACCAGCTGAACATTACGTGATGGGCCGCTACAGGCTAAATTGGTGTCCTTGGAATCATTTAAATTTTGAGGCTCTCTTCCCCATTGAAGTTTTTTTTTCACTTTTTATATTTATGTCAAACGATTTTTATACTGTACTGTACTTTGTACTTTTTTGATGCATATTCTGTACTAAAACAAAAAACTATGAGATAAATTGTTCAATATTTTATGTATTTAATGCGAAATACCACATTTTGGTAACGAAAACACAATCCTGACTGAGATTCAATCCCTGCAAAACACATTACTAACCCAACACTAACACTAACAATGTGGAGACAATAAGAATTTTTGAGAAAAATTTGCCATTAAAGTCATCCTTCTCTACATTGTGCTTCAAATATTGATTGGGATTGTAAATTTTTTTAAGCATATTCTTTAATATTTGTGCCCTTGATCAAGCATTTTCAAGGATAAAAATGGCTAAATGAGGTAAAAATACCAATACTCTGTAGTATTGGCCACTGGAGGAAACCAGACCAGTCATAGCTCGCTGCTCAGTATCATGGCCACTGATTGGTTAAGCCTCAGGAAGCATTAGTATAATGGATAAAAAAAAGGGTTTTTTTCATGTCGAGAGTGCTCTAATTATGAAAATAATCAACTTATAATAAATGACTCCTCTTTCACGGAAATTCATTTATAGACCTGTGGCCTTGTGGTTAGAGTGTCCGCCCTGAGATCAGTAGGTTGGGAGTTCAAACACTCATTACCTCCATGCTTGGCACTCAGCATCAAGGGTTGGAATTGGTGGTTAAATCACCAAAATGATTCCCGAGCGCGGCCACCACTGCTGCTCACTGCTCCCCTCACCTCCCAGGGGGTGGAACAAGGGGATGGGTCAAATCCAGAGGCTAAGTTCACCACACCTAGTGGGTGTGTGACTGTTAGTGGTACTTTAACTTTAACTTTTAACTTTATAGTGGCCATGTCTGGAACCAATTAACAGCGAAAAACAAGGCACGGTTGTACATTCTTATTAATGACAGAGCAGGAAGGTGCTAAGAAAACATTTGTTGTAAAAACACATGTTTGGCAAAGGGGTTGTTTAGATCCAAGATCCCTTAATAAAAAAAGGTCACATTTTTACATTTCTGATGTTGAAAAGTGAAAGAGAAGATGTTGTCAACTGGGATTGATCTTCATTTGCATTCATTCATGAGTTATTGCTTTGAGCTCAGTGCTGCATCATGCATTTGTGTATTAACTGTGATACTGATAAATGTCTGCTATATATTTACTTTAAAATCAGCCCCACACACCTTCATCCTTAATAACGTATACTTTTGATTCAAATTACTTGTTTTTACCCACTACATATTAGAGCCACAGCGGCTTGGTCAAATATTTTGGACTAATTAACTCCCTGATTGTACACAGCTGCAAGTTGCTGCTGTGAAGTTAAGACAGATCATTTAGTCATTGTGGACATCTGCAGGACTTAATGCCTAGTTGCAAAAGGATAAAAGCTATAAACCATGAATAAATACAAAAGGGACTTTCCTGAATGAAGTGAAAAATAAAAGGTGGCTAACTCACCAAGATAAAGTATAGATGGTAGAGAATAATAGTATGCGCAAACACATTGTACTTCTAATCAGTGGCCACAATGAAAATATGATACCGCTTTAACAATCAAAATTAGGTTCTTTTCAGGTTTCGACTTGGCCCTTTTGAAAAAAACATTATTACTAACCCCGTTTCCATATGAGTTGGGAAATTGTGTTAGATGTAAATATAAACGGAATACAATGATTTGCAAATCATTTTCAACCCATATTCAGTTGAATATGCTACAAAGACAACATATTTGATGTTCAAACTGATAAACATTTTTTTTTTGGCAAATAATCATTAGCTTTAGAATTTGATGCCAGCAACACGTGACAAAGAAGTTGGGAAAGGTGGCAATAAATACTGATAAAGTTGAGGAATGCTCATCAAACACTTATTTGGAACATCCCACAGGTGAACAGGCAAATTGGGAACAGGTGGGTGCCATGATTGGGTATAAAAGTAGATTCCATGAAATGCTCAGTCATTCACAAACAAGGATGGGGCGAGGGTCACCACTTTGTCAACAAATGCGTGAGCAAATTGTTGAACAGTTTAAGAAAAACCTTTCTCAACCAGCTATTGCAAGGAATTTAGGGATTTCACTATCTACGGTCTGTAATATCATCAAAGGGTTCAGAGAATCTGTAGAAATCACTGCACGTAAGCAGCTAAGCCCGTGACCTTCGATCCCTCAGGCTGTACTGCATCAACAAGCGACATCAGTGTGTAAAGGATATCACCACATGGGCTTAGGAAGACTTCAGAAACCCACTGTCAGTAACTACAGTTGGTCGCTACATCTGTAAGTGCAAGTTAAAACTCCTATGCAAGGCGAAAATCGTTTATCAACAACACCCAGAAACGCCATCTGCTTGGCTGGGCTTGAGCTCATCTAAGATGGACTGATACAAAGTGGAAAAGTGTTCTGTGGTCTGACGAGTTCACATTTCAAATTGTTTTTGGAAACTGTGGACGTCGTGTCCTCCGGACCAAAGAGGAAAAGAACCATCCAGATTGTTATAGGCGCAAAGTTGAAAAGCCAGCATGTGTGATGGTATGGGGGTGTATTAGTGCCCAAGACATGGGTAACTTACACATCTGTGAAGGCACCATTAATGCTGAAAGGTACATACAGGTTTTGGAGCAACATATGTTGCCATCCAGGCAACGTTACCATGGACGCCCCTGCTTATTTCAGCAAGACAATGCCAAGTCACGTGTTACATCAACGTGGCTTCATAGTAAAAGAGTGCGGGTACTAGACTGGCCTGCCTGTAGTCCAGACCTGTCTCCCATTGAAAATGTGTGGCACATTATGAAGCCTAAAATACCACAACGGAGACCCCCGGACTGTTGAACAACTTAAGCTGTACATCAAGCAAGAATGGGAAATAATTCCACCTGAGAAGCGTAAAAAATGTGTCTCCTCAGTTCCCAAACATTTACTGAGTGTTGTTAAAAGGAAAGGCCATGTAACACAGTGGTGAACATGCCCTTTCCCAACTACTTTGGCACATGTTGCAGCCATGAAATAATAAGTTAATTATTATTTGCAAAAAAAAAAGTTTATGAGTTTGAACATCAAATGTCTTGTCTTTGTAGTGCATTCAATTGCATATGGGTTGAAAAGGATTTGCAAATCATTGTATTCTGTTTATTTGTACATCTAACACAATTTCCCAACTCATATGGAAACGGGGTTTGTATTATTATTTCACATCTTCACATAATCCACACTTTCCTTGATTATTATATGCTATGCTGCAGCAATTATCAAGCAAACCTTTGCTAATCAACATCATCATGTTAAAATAATGCATTACATGCATGTTTTCAGACATTTCCCTTTCAATTTCGGTTGGCAAATGACACCTGCACACTTCATAAATTTAAGTAGGCTGCATCGAAGCCAGAAACACTTGAAAACACTGCCCCTGCGGGTTCTTATCGAAATAGATTTTATTCACAACATCAAATTATCACATGCACATTTTAAAGTGTGCCAGCTTGTCTGGAATTACAGAGGCAAGCAGAGCTTTTATGCAAATGGAAGTTGTATAAACTAAAATTGCAATGCTAAGAGTCAATTCGATAGTAGCTGAAAGCCATTACAACGCTGTCATTAACAAGGTTGCCACGCATACAATTATGATCATGACAATAAGCAAAAAGCTGTTACATTTGAGGGGGAAAGGAAGAAAGAAATGAAAAAGAAATATACTAAAAACTGGGGGGAAGATTTGATTTGATAAAAACAAGTTGCAACTTTGTACCATTGTTGTCAGCTTTGCTTAGTTTTAAAAGGTGTAAACATTTTTCACTGGGCTCCAACAGCAAATACAGCTCAAATAATAAACCACAACTATTTGTGGAAACACACTCAATAAAAATGTAAATGCAGCCCTTTTGTTTTTTCTCCCAAGAACGTTTTTGTTGTTATCTGGCAGCTGCGGGGCTATGGTATGGGCAGGTGTATGTTAAGGACAACTAGATGAGGCAATTCCTGAAGGAATTGCGTGTGAATGCTCCAATGCTGAAGTTGAACTGAAATCCTTGAATTTTTTTAGAATTGTTGAAGTAGAGCACACAATTACCAAACAGGCTGAATATTTTAAAGTTGGAACCGTTTGAATCAGATGAAAAATGTAGGGGTTGTGGAACTTTGAAGAATGTCCATTGATTTCAATGGGAATTTCCAAAAATGTGGGAATTTCGGGAAAAGGAGGGTTTTTTGGGGAAAATGGTAAACAACTTGAATGGTCTGAATAAGTTGAAATGGTTGGTGTTTTCAAATTGGTTAACATGTTGAATTGAGAAATGGTAATACGGAATTCCTGGAATTTCGGTAAAACCGGGAATTTTTCCAGTTCTTTGTTTTTTGTCCTAATTAAGAGGAATGTTTTGAGGGTGGAATGGTTGAAGTGGGTTGAAAAATGTGGGAGGGGTAGTCGCCAGAAAAAAGGGTGGAAATAGGTCTTTGGAAAACCAGGAATTCTGGAAAATCCTGGAATTTTTTTGAACTTGGAAAAATTATAGTTTGAATTCCCAGAATGGTGGAATGTGTTGAAGGTAGAATGATTGAATTGGTTTCAAAAATGTGGAAATGGTGGAAGTTTGAAAAATGGTCAATTCATTTTGAATGGGAAAAATGTCCCGGAAAACCTGGAATTCTGGGAAATATGGGAATTTTTGGAATTTGTCAATGGAAAGCCCACAATTCCCGAATAGCCTGAAGAGTTTGAAAGTGGAACGGTTTGAATTGGGTAAAACATGTGGAAGGTAGAGTGCGCCAAAATCTGGAGAAGAAGAAGTAGAGGAATAATAATAAATAGATGAATGTTGGTGTAGAAAACCATATGTTTGAATACTTTGGAGCATTCACACAATGAACACAGGTGGATTTTACTAATGCATTTTGGATGCACAGACCTAACCCCCCCCCCCCCCCCAATAAAGTACAAACTAAAGTATAACTGTGCATTTTGTAATGACCTTTAATATTGGTGGGCCTCATGCATACCTGTGAACTAATCTGATTGATTGAACTTGTTGATGGAGAAGTGCTTAAGAACACAGATTTAGCCGGATTTCTCAACATTATTTGAGAAGAATAGGGTTTTTGTGTCCATGGAAAACATATTTGTGTTGACCCTTTTTTTTGACACTGGATCCCATTTACCTTAAAGGGGAACATTATCACCAGACCTATGTAAGCGTCAATATATACCTTGATGTTGCAGAAAAAAGACCATATATTTTTTTTAACCGATTTCCGAACTCTAAATGGGTGAATTCTGGCGAATTAAATATTCGCTCTCGGAGCAATGACGTCACAACGTGACGTCGCATCGGGAAGCAATCCGCCATTTTCTCAAACACCGGGTCAAAACAGCTGTTATTTTCCGTTTTTCCGACTGTTTTCCGTACCTTGGAGACATCATGCCTCGTCGGTGTGTTGTCGGAGGGTGTAACAACACGAACAGGGACGGATTCAAGTTGCACCAGTGGCCCAAAGATGCGAAAGTGGCAAGAAATTGGACGTTTGTTCCGCACACTTTACCGACAAAAGCTATGCTATAACAGAGATGGCAAGAATGTGTGGATGTCCTGCGACACTCAAAGCAGATGCATTTCCAACTATAAAGTCAAATAAATCTGCCGCCAGACCCCCATTGAATCTGCCGGAGTGTGTGAGCAATTCAGGGACAAAGGACCTCGGTAGCACGGCAAGCAATGGCGGCAGTTTGTTCCCGCAGACGAGCGAGCTAAACCCCCTATCGACCCTAGCTTCCCTGGCCTGCTGACATCAACTCCAAAACTGGACAGATCAGCTTTCAGGAAAAGAGCGCAGATGAGGGTATGTCTACAGAATATATTAATTGATGAAAATTGGGCTGTCTGCACTCTCAAAGTGCATGTTGTTGCCAAATGTATTTCATTTGCTGTAAACCTAGTTCATAGTTGTTAGTTTCCTTTAATGCCAAACAAACACATACCAATTGTTGGTTAGAAGGCGATCGCCGAATTCGTCCTCGCTTTCTCCCGTGTCGCTGGCTGTCGTGTCGTTTTCGTCGGTTTCGCTTGCATACGGTTCAAACCGATATGGCTCAATAGCTTCAGTTTCTTCTTCAATTTCGTTTTCGCTACCTGCCTCCACACTACAACCATCCGTTTCAATACATTCGTAATCTGTTGAATCGCTTAAGCCGCTGAAATCCGAGTCTGAATCCGAGCTAATGTCGCTATAGCTTGCTGTTCTTTCCGCCATGTTTGTTTGTGTTGGCTTCACTATGTGACGTCACAGGAAAATGGACGGGTGGTTAAAATCAGGCACTTTGAAGCTTTTTTTAGGGATATTGCGTGATGGGTAAAATTTTGAAAAAAACTTCAAAAAATATAATAAGCCACTGGGGACTGATTTTTAATGGTTTTAACAATTCTGAAATTGTGATAATGTTCCCCTTTAAAAGGATCTTTGTTTGTGACGCATACACTCAACCTTCTGTAAGGCTCGGCTGTTTAAGACGTGCATTATTGTGAAGGAGGATGAGGTCATGGCTGAACGAATGATCGTCACCGCTGTCACACAGCAGACTCGCAGCAGGTCTCCTTGGAGATAAGAACCAGCTGTCTAACCTGAGCATACTGTTGTCAAGGTCACTGTTCTTATTAAGGTCCTTTTGAGAATGCCTAACCCCATGTAACATGACCAACAATACTGTATTGTTGTTTTTCTAGTGCATGTTGCAACAATGTGTGTTACATTGTGAAGATATCATGAGTGTATATCATCCTATTTTATTTTCATACAAGCAGAGTACAATAGCCTATAGGTACCGTGTATGCAGGAATTGTGTTTCAAGCTGACACACACCATGGTTTATTCCACAAACAAAAGTATAACACATGTACTGAGTCTATGAAATCTGTTCTTGTTCATAGTCAAATGCAATCCATCCTCTACAATGGACCTCTACCGTAATAAGAGAGTGGAGCACCTCCACCTACTCCCCTCAGGACTCAAGAATTATGGATTAGACTGGAAACAATTCATAGGTAGCCTGAGTTGAGCGGAGCGTACTGGGTGTGCAAAGCTTTCAAGATCATAATGAGCAGAAAACATTGCTTGTGGATGCAACAAGGCGTTATGGGCCCTGGGCTACCTAAATGAGCCCTGCGGACTTGCTGAAAGATGCTGATGCATCTGTTTTTAGAGAAAACAAGAGACAGTTCCATTAAATGAATAACGACTCCAGGTTTGCAAAATTTCAGTAAGCCACTAGGTGCTGTTGTGCTGCAATAAATGTAGCACAAATAGAATTAGCCATAAGCAGGCAAACAGTAAAGCCATTGATACTGTATGTGTCAATTTTGAAACGTAATAGTTAAAGTTAAAGTTAAAGTACCAATGATTGTCACACACACACTAGATGTGGTGAAATGTGTCCTCTGCATTTGACCCATCCTCTTGTTCACCCCCTGGGAGGTGAGGGGAGCAGTGGGGCAGCATTTTTGGTGATTCAAGCAGGGAGGTAATGGGTCCCATAGTCTTTGGTATGACTCGGCCGGGGTTTGAACTCACAACCTACCGATCTCAGGGCGGACACTCTAACCACTAGGCCACTGAGTAGGTTGAGGTATTTATCAAAAAATAACAGACATTATAACATGATACATTCCAGGACAGAGCCTCATGTCACTTCGGCCTACTTTTTCAATTCAATGTCCTTTATTTAACCAGGTAAAGACTCATTAAGCTTAAAATCTCTTTTTCAAGAGCGACCTGGCAAAGAGGGCGGCACAAACAAAGTTACAATAATAATAATTACAACAAGACAATACAACAGAACAACAGCAATCATACCACAACAGGTGAACAATAATTTAAAAGGATTAAGTAATAATTCAATTTAAAAGCAAGTACATTTCCCGAGAGAACTGGTTTATCAATCTTTTAAAATGGACTTAAACGCTCCCAAAGTGATCAATTCTGGTAGCCTCAGATCTTTCTTGATGTCATTACATGACTGAATGCTTTTTTTCCAAGTTCTGTGGTGGCTCTAGAAACCAACATGTGGAGGACATCCTGTGAGCGTAGGTTGTAATGACTGGAGTCTCTACACACAAAGGAACACAGATAGGTGGAGACAAGTCCAAGAAGACATTTATATATAAAAACTATGCATCGAGAAAGTCTTCGGGCAGTTAAAGATGGACAGTTTGCCTTTGCATACAGAGTACAGTGATTTCCAAGATTTCCACAACCAGCAATAAAACGTAACTTCTTGCATGTTTTAAAAATGTCCTGTATTGTGTGGTGTATTGCGTTACATATATTGTATGGCATGTTTTTTGTCATGGATAATCTAGAGCAGTGGTTCTTAACCTTGTTGGAGGTACCGAACCCCACCAGTTTCATATGCGCATTCACCGAACCCTTCTTTAGTGAAAAATAAAATGTTGTTTTTTTTCAAGTTCAAGACAAAGTTATATGTTTTTGGTAACACTTTAGTATGGGGAACATATTCTAAGTAACAAAGACTTAATTTAGAGTTGTTTGGACACTAGAGGAACATATTCTAAGTAACAAAGACTTCATTTGGAGTTATTTGGTTAGGGTTAGGGTTAGAGGGTTAGGGTTATAATAAGGCCATGCCGAATAAGGCATTAATAAGTACTTAATAATGACTAGTTAAGAGCCAATATGTCACTAATTTGCATGTTAATAAGCAACTAATTAATGGTGAATATGTTCCCCATACTAAAGTGTTACCAGGTTTTTTACTGGTGCACAAAATGAACCGTGCAAGATCATCACCTTGTTCAAACAACAAAACCAACACAGTGCATAAACTCACAACAAATTATACACCTGCAAATCAGTGTGACTTCTGCTGTTGCCGTATCCATAATACGCCGATAGGGAGAAGTTTTTATTCACACGATGAGTCGGGTGTGTCTTGACCTCCGCCGAACCCCTGAGCCCGACTCACCGAACCCAGGTTAAGAACCACTGATCTAGAGCAGTGGTTCTCAAATGGGGGTACGCGTACCCCTGGGGGTACTTGAAGGTATGCCAAGGGGTACGTGAGATTTTTTTTAAATATCTGTCAAAAGGAACTGTGAAAAGAAATGCAACAATGCAATATTCAGTGTTAACAGCTAGATTTTTTGTGGACATGTTCCATAAATATTGATGTTAAAGATTTATTTTTTTGTGACGAAATGTTTAGAATTACGTTTATGAATCCAGATGGATCTCTGTTACAATCCCCAAAGAGGGCACTTTAAGTTGATGATTACTTCTATGTGTAGAAATCTTTATTTATAATTGAATCACTTGTTTATTTTTCAACAAGTTTTTAGTTATTTTTATATCTTTTTTTCCAAATAGTTCAAAAAAGACCACTACAAATGAGCAATATTTTGCACTGTTATACAATTTAATAAATCAGAAACTGATGACATAGTGCTGTATTTAACTTTTTTTTAATCTTTTTTTCAACAAAAAATGCTTTGCTCTGGTTAGGGGGTACTTGAATTAAAAAAATGTTCACAGGGGGTACATCACTGAAAAAAGGTTGAGAACCACTGATCTAGAGTATGTATATGCATGCAGCTCCACTAGTGTGTTAAAGATTCATGCAGCGTTATAATAAATGGTAAATGGGTTATATTTGTATAGCGCTTTTCTACCTTCAAGGTACTCAAAGCGCTTTGACACTATTTCCACATTCACCCTTTCACACACACATTCACACACTGATGGCGGGAGCTGCCATGCAAGGATCTAACCACAACCCATAAGGAACAAGGGTGAAGTGTCTTGCTCAAGGACACAACGGACGTGACGAGGTTGGTAAAAGGTGGGGATTAAACCAGGAACCCGCAGGTTGCTGGCGCTGGCACGGCCACTCTCCCAACCGCTCCACGCCGTCCCCATTATAATAAGAGCTTTCGAAGTTGTAGCGATGATCTCTTACAAACGCAAACCTCAACTTGACACCCGTCTTGACACAAAGAGCCCAACCTTGTTGAAAGTTCATCTCCTAATACCAGCTGAGTGCCACATAAACTCAAGCCCTTCTGGGTCCAAAGGTATGTAATTAGCACAAGCACTGCTCCTCCACAACTACATGTAAGCTCTTGAAAAGGCACATTTCAGACGTAATTGTGTATTGATTCCTTTGTGTTGGGCTTGCTCTGAGTGAGTTCATTAAAACTTAAGGATAGCAACTAATGATTTAATTATGTTCATATTGAAAATGCATAGCTATCCAGCTTTTAAGGCTTATGTGTGATGAAGTGACAGCCATTCTTCTTAAACTGGCATTCAGTATACAAATTAAGTATCTATCTCTCGTTCATTCTAAACAGCTTTCATCTTACAGTTGCATATATTTGTATTTAAAAGGGAGCAATTATATTTATCTTGCAAGATAGGATTACAATCAGAGCAGGTGCCATGCAGGGCTGGACAATTAGTATCTCACAGCAGTCCTCTAATACAGTGGTTCTCAACCGTTTTTCAGTGATGTACCCCCTGTGAACATTTTTTTAATTCAAGTACCCCCTAATCAGAGCCAAGTATTTTTGGTTGAAAAAAAGAGATAAAGAAGTAAAATACAGCACTATGTCATCAGTTTCTGATTTATTAAATTGTATAACAGTGCAAAATATTGCTCACTTGTAGTGGTCTTTCTTGAACTATTTGGGAAAAAAAGATATAAAAATAACAAAAAACTTGTTGAAAAATAAACAAGTGATTCAATTATAAATACAGATTTTTACACATAGAAGTAATCATCAACTTAAAGTGCCCTCTTTGGTGATTTTAATAGAGATCCATCTGGATTAATGAACTTAATTCTAAACATTTCTTCACAAAAAAAGAAATCTTTAACATCAATATTTATGGAACATGTCCACAAAAAATCTAGCTGTCGACACTGAATACTGCATTGTTGCATTGTAATTAATGGAATAGCCTACTTGATTTGATGTTCAGTTTATGAACTTACATTCATATTTTGTTGAAGTATTATTCAATAAATATATTTATGAAGGATTTTTGAATTGTTGCTATTTTTAGAATATTTAAAAAAGATCTCACGTACCCCTTGGCATACTTTCAAGTACCCCCAGGGGTACGCGTACCCCCATTTGAGAACCACTGCTCTAATACCTGTTCTACCAAGACATCAAGCCGAAATTAACCTTCTCCGAACTTTGATGAAAACTCTAACCCAGTGGCGCACAAGCACCAGAATGTGTATGGCCTGGTATTTCATGTAATTGCTTCTTTGGTAAAAATAACTATTTTTTGATGCATGTACTAAATGGTTAACTACTGTACATAGTATATTAGGATGTTCCGGAATCCATGTTTGGAGTGAATATATCAAGTTTCCTGTACATCAATTAAACGATTGAATTGTTTTGCAACTATTAATAAGAAACAAACTTAAAAGTTCCCTATCAAATGTGAGTAGTTCCTTATTCCATTATAGTACTTAGTAATGATAACCAAGTGTGTCACCTTCATCACTGTGGACTTCATGCCAGCTCACATTTTATTGAGAATATTAGGGTGGTTGAAGACGAGGAATTGAGCGACTTGATCTTGTTGTTTTTTTCTTTTGTCATTAATACATCTGTAAATACATTTTCTTTCCATTCATAATGGAAAGTTAATGGAACGTACCACTGTGTTGTTGATTTGTAGCTTTTAAATATAAATGATTTCTAGAGATGTCCGATAATGGCTTTTTTGCCGATATCGATATTCCGATATTGTCCAACTCTTAATTACCGATTCCGATATCAACCGATACCGATATATACAGTCGTGGAATTAACACATATTATGCCTAATTTTGTTGGGATGCCCCGCTGGATGCATTAAACAATGTAACAAGGTTTTCCAAAATAAATCAACTCAAGTTATGGAAAAAAATGCCAACATGGCACTGCCATATTTATTATTGAAGTCACAAAGTGCATTATTTTTTTTAACATGCCTCAAAACAGCAGCTTGGAATTTGGGACATGCTCTCCCTGAGATAATCCTGCTACCCACTACAACTATGGGAAGTACTATACTTTGACTTTCACAAAGTGCATTATTCTTTAATTTTTTTAAACATGCCTCTAAACAACAGCTACAAAAACAATGAAGGCACACAGCTTCAGTCCTGAGTATACTAGAGTAATAAAGTAAACAATAACATAGTCCTCATTTAGTGCAAGACTGCCTGGTATACTGTATAACAGGAAATTATAAACTGGGCTTAATCTGCCCTGCTCTAACGTATTTGTATGAGTAACACAAATGTGCTGCAAGCGAGTGGTGAGTGCTTGAAGTGGCCAAGCAGTCAGCCAGAGCTTCTGAAATGCTGAGTTGAGACAGGGGTGGTTTTTGTTGTATTTTTGTTTTTTCTCGGCAGAGTCTTTAAGCAACAACTGTGTGGTATTACTTTTTTTGGTGTTTGCTTTTCATCCATCTTCCGCTTGTATTCATCGTGTATCTCCTTATGATTCTTGAAGAGGTGGGAGATCAAATTGCTCGTATTAAAGGAAGACGTCTTGGTTCCTCCTTGCAGAACCAACTTTTTGAAGTCATTGCAAATTGCCAGTTTTTTATCCGTCAGACACACTTTGAAATAATCCCAAACCATGTCGTTAGTCAGTCACCGAGCTCGTTGGCTTGTTAGCCACGGCTACAGCACCGGCAACAACACACTCTTGTTGTTGTTATGCGCTGCTCGCGGCGGTTTGATGAGGTCATCAAGCGTCGCCAGTAAACCTCTCATGCTGCAGTTGTGCTGCAACTTCTGTGTTGTGTGTGGGAGAGGGGAGAGGGGAGAGGGGAGGGGCTGCTGAATGGGAGACGCAACTGCTCTGTACTTCTCCCTACGTCCGTGTACCACTCCGTACAGCGGCATTTTAAAAAGTCATACATTTTACTTTTTGAAACCGATACCGCTAATTTCCGATATTACATTTTAAAGCATTTATCGGCCGATAATATCGGCAGTCCGATATTATCGGACATCTTTAATGATTTCAATTGCAACACGCCTAATATCTAACAACTTCCACTGTAGATAGCATTTAGGCAAGGCTGTCAAAGTTAATGCCAAAAAATTAAGTTAAAAAATTTTTCCTTTAATGAGACAATTGTTTTTGTTTCATTGAGTGATTAACATGCACCCTGTGTAACCATGTATGTAAACTGTAGCGTAGGAAAAGCGTTCCAGCTAATGTTTAGTCACAGGAACGAATATAAAGCCAAAATGGCCAGAACAAAGGCCTTGAAGCCTCAACAAATTGCTCTCTCCACAACATTTAAGTTATTTCCACCCACTATTGCTATTACCGGTGTTCCTAGCTGCTTTTTTTCTAAAGTTGCTTAAAAAGTTTGTGAGTCACAGGTTGTCGTCATTTTGGGCTTGTTTTTGAATGTGCGGGTGCTAATTTAGGCTTGCTTTTCTATCCCTAAAATAAAGCAAAACACGACTGCGCAACTAGAGAGACAATATGTTATTTATTCTCCAGTAATGCATATAACTAATAAAAACAGGCGATAATATGCTTCTGATTTTGTGCTTTTGCTAACTCATACACCATAACAAACACACACACACACAGACACACACACACACACACACGCACACACACACACACACACACACACACACATTTCAAAGCCTTGTTTTAATCTAATAATTTTAGTCAAGCAATGCATTGCTTGTTCAATCAATAGTAAGGAAAGTTGAATGTGTGTGTGTGTGTGTGTGTGTGTGTGTGTGTGTGTGTGTGTGTGTGTGTGTGTGTGTGTGTGTGTGTGTGTGTGTGTGTGTGTGTGTGTGTGTGTGTGTGTATACCATTACTATATCTACAATCACAATGAAAAACTAACTGGATTTTCCGATTCTGTTTCCATAGTTACTGTGTGACAGAACATGATCCTGTGTATTAATGGATACTAAACTAACATTGCAGTCATGACTGCACGTAGATCCACTGCGCTGACAGCAGAAATGAGGTTTTTTGTTTTTTTTCTTCTGAGCCTTGAACCCCTTTTTAAATCCCATTTATCATTCTATTTATTTGCAGGCACACTTCAGTAAATCAGAATATCATGCAACACATATTTGATTTTAGGAATTCAATTAATACAAATAAACCAATTAAAGGTGTTGTTTGCAACTTGGTCAAAGTATTTTTTTTTCCAAACCAAAAGACATGACAAGAATAACAAACATGTTTTTTAAATGTCTATATTTTTCACACTTACTAAATATATTGAATACAAAGTGTTTGTCGGCCTGAGGAATGTGCTTGGCGTGCAGGCTTGTCACTCACTGCTGTCTTGTACATACAGGGACTGCACACATGCACACACTTGCACATAGCAAGCACCAAACACTAACACAGGAGGTAGCGGGGGTGTATATTGTAGCGTCCCGGAAGAGTTAGTGCTGCAAAGGGTTCTGGGTATTTGTTCTGTTGTGTTTATGTTGTGTTGCTGTGCGGATGTTCTCCCAAATGGTGTTTGTCATTCTTGTTTGGTGTGGGTTCACAGTGTGGCGTATATTTGTAACAATGTTAAAGTTGCTTATACGGCCACTCTCAGTGTAAACTGTATCGCTGTTGATGAAGTATGCGTTGCATTTACGTGTGTGAGCGTACAGGAGCCGCTCATATCTTGTGACTTGGCGGGCACGTTGTTAGAAGGGATGAAAAGCGGACGTGACGTTAAAAGCAGTGCCTGTAAAGCACGCCCCCAAGACTGTGGAATACGAGATATAATGACTGATGAACACCTTCGTTTGATAATGAGGGTTGCCTCAGCTCAAAGCCTGAGCCCCGACATTAATGAACTAGCATCCAAGAAAAGATGGCAGGTATCTGGCTTGGGCACATCAGATTAGATCAGTGTGTTGCAAACTGAGCAGTTTAAAGTCCTGAATGGTTGGTTTATTCATTATTTTATTTTCAAATGTATTAGCCTGTGGAAAAAGTGAATGTTGATATTTACCTCAGAAGGCTGCAAATAGAAAATAGGCATTCCATTTTTATTTAAATTGTATTTGATATGCCATTGATATTTTTAAATTATTATTATTATTATTTGAAACTCGATTTTGCATGTCACTATAACGTTATATAAGCCTTGCTTGTTCAATATTTAATGCAAAACTTGTTTGGGTACCTATTAAAAAGTTAATTTGTTCAACCTTGGCCCACGGCTTTGTTCCGTTTAAAATTTTGGCCCACTCTGTATTTGAGTTTGACACCTCTGCTCTAACCCTTACCCTAGCCCCGTAACCCTAAACCTAACCAAATAACTCTAAATTAAGTATTTGTTACTTACAATATGCTCCCCATACTAAAGTGTTACCAAAAAAAACCCAACACATTTCTATTTATGGGGCAGGGTCTATATACTGTACTCATTCCTGGTCCTGTTAGACACATATGCATCTTACATAATGTTGTAAAATCCTTCCCAAAAGTAAAAAGAGTAAAATTCTGAAGGTTTAATTGAAATCTAAGATCAGTGGTGGGTGCTGGTTTTTCAGGTAGGGCAAGCTCATTTTCAGCTACTCTCTAAACACAAGTACAGTCTCCAATAACAGATAAAAGATATAAAGATGGTATATTTCACAAAGAAAATCTCACCTTGAGATTTGTCAAATGTTCCATATCAACTCAGAACAACAAAACGAAACATAACAACATATCTGCCAGGGGTTTATTTCAAGATCGCTGATTTGCTCATTTAGTCAAAATAAGATTCAGCCTCAGATAGATCATCCAATCACAGCGCTCAAATTTAACCGTGGCACCGCGGCATTTGCCGCGACTGCTTTCGTCATTTGCCGTAATGCCCAAAAAATTGACCAACATTTGCGGCAAGAACATGCCGTGACCGCGCTTGACTTTTTACTTGTTAATGGACAAGGAATGTAACAGTAAACCGTAAAATGATAATTTGCGATAATTCCCGACAGTTAGTAATACCGTTTAATTTTTCAATGACCGAAAAAACGTCATTTATTAATGCATTTTCGGCAACACGAAGTCAGGCGCATACGCACTAGCTAGTTTGGCTTTATAATCATGGCGGACCAACGACACCGACTTTGCGGTGGAGATTTCCCCTCGGATTAAACGGAGCCGAGCGCTTGGTTTAAAGTCATTTTCCCTCGCTTCCCGGTGTGCGTTTAAGAGTTCACTGCAGTGTTTAGATGGAGACAGGTGTGGACAATATTAGAGACAGACGCAGTTGTCCCCACACTACAAGTATACAGCAAAGGAGAAAACTATTTGATGTTTTGCAGCAGGCGATGCGTCGTGAACGTTGTCACAACTTGTTTATAAAGTCTTTACTTTGGTTACTGGGATGTTCACTCCTCCTTTTTTTTTAACTGCAAACTGTATCAATGTTCAAATAACATCAATACTAGTTATAATGTTTTGTCATCTCATCGAATTGAACGCAGGCGGTGAAGATTGTTTATTCGATGTGTGAGGTATCACTCCGGGGTTTTTTTGTAGTTGGTCAAACTGTTGTACTGAAACACTAGGGAAGCTTGTTTATTAGACTTAATCTTCATTAGCCTAACTGTGTTGTGTTTTATTTTGATATCAAAAAGTAAACATCAGGTTTTGTTTACATTAATTGGTTTTTTTTTCATGTCACTTCAAAAATCATTCATGTGACATCATTTTGTTAATGTTTTATTGTGTATAGTTCATTCCTCGACGACATATTTCTGCTCAAACTCATAATGGATCTGTCCCTATACATCATCTACATAATGTACATAACTTAAAAAAAAAAATACAAATAAAAACTCTTTCTATCAAAATGTAAAAATAGAGATAAAGGCATCATGTAATGACAAAAAGCTGACAAGTTGATGTTATTTAAGAATACAAAAACTAATATTTGTCTATAAATATATAGATACCGTTTATCTATAGTCTTTTTATTAGACATTACAAATGACATGATGGTATTACGTTCACACCCCAACACTGCTTTACTTAACAATCAGTAATCATGATTTCAATATTCATAACAATTATCTTAATTATTACTTTGGCCATAATTGGCAGCCCTAGATCTCATACATGCACACTATATATATATATATAAATATATATATATCTATATATCAGTGACGTGCAGTCACTAGAGGCAGGTGAGGCGGGGCCTCACCTGCCATCATGGAAAGAAAAAAAATGTAAAAATAATTTTTTTTTATCAAATTGCTATATGTATCCAGTGATTATACTATAAAGTTATTTTCCATTTAACTTCACACGTTTTAGATTATTTTTATTTAAAATCGATGAATTTTCACATTTGCCGTTCAAATACTGAGAAGAGATGGTGCGGTGAACAGCAGCCAGTTGAGGCACGTCACTGCGTTGTGCCTCACCATGGATTGCGGACTCGGCTAACTGCTGGCCTGCTGTGCAGTGAGACCGTATTGCTATAAGAATTATATTATACATTTCCATAGTTTAGTTAGCTGAGGTATATAATGTACAGTGTATTTTGTCAACAACTGTATGTGTGTAAAGTATTTCTTGTGCTGAGCGATCATAAAACGGATGCAAAAGACTCACTGGCTGAGGCTCGCCTCCTGCACCCCCGCCGTAGAATGCACGGCAACCTCTGACGGGAGTGTTATATCAACTAAAGGCCACACTTAAACTTTCCACGTGCAAGATTGAATCTATTTAAAAAAGTTATTTCATAAGAAGCCAAAAAGTGCAAAAACAATAATGTTCGTGTTGGAGGAGTTGTGAATGACTGCAGGGCCACAACATTAGGTACACCTGCAGACTGTAGGTGTACCTAATTCACAACTCCTCCAACACGAACATTATTGTTTTTGCACTTTTTGGCTTCTTATTAAATAACTTTTGTAATCTATTTTCATGGGCTTTCCTCTTTGTGATGTTAAGTTCCTGTTATGCGCTGTTATACAGTATATGCCTTGAGCTCTTATTTTGAAGGCGCTAAGAGCGGAAGTGATGACACGTTGGAGTTGAGCGGAAGTTTTTGAAAGAAGGTAAATAAAGTGGTCCTCGTGTAAACTGGAGCCTCTGTGTTTGTTATTTTGTAGTTTCATACAGTATAGGTAAACCCTCGGTTACACTTTTTTAAATAGATTCAATCTTGCACGTGGAAAGTTTAAGTGAGGGCTTTAGTTGATATAACACTCTCGTCAGGGGGTGCATTAATCCAGCACAACAGCGGCTCATGGACTTATTTTATAAGTAAAGGTAAGACCATAGAAACGTTTTTTTTTTAAATTAAATGTGCTTTTTTGTGTGCTACAGTTTGTATGTGTAAAGTTAAAGTTAAGTTAAAGTACCAATGATTGTCACACACACACTAGGTGTGGTGAAATTTGTCCTCTGCATTTGACCCATCCCCTTGATCACCCCCTGGGAGGTGAGGGGAGCTGTGGGCAGCAGGGGCGCCGCACCTTGGAATAATTTTTGGTGATTTAATAACCCCCAATTCCAACCCTTGATGCTGAGTGCCAAGCAGGAAAGAATGCTGGTATGAGCTTTTAAACATAACCCGTTAACTGCTATATATATATATATATATATATATATATATATATATATATATATATATATATATATATCAGTGACGTGCGGTCACTGATATATATATATATATATATATATATATATATATATATATATATATCAGTGACGTGCGGTCACTAGAGGCAGGTGAGGCCATCATGGAAAGAAAAAAAATGTAAAAAGAAAAAAAATGTATTAAATTGTTAGATGTATCCAGTGATTATACTATAAAGCTATTTTCCGTTTAACTTCACCAGTTTTAGATTATTTTTATTCAAAATCGCTGAATTTTCACATTTGCCGTTCAAATACTGAGAAGAGACGGTGCGGTGATCAGCAGCCAGTTGAGGCACGTCACTCAATTGTGCCTCACCATGGATTGTGGACTCGACTAACTGCTGGCCTGCTGTGCAGTGAGACTGTATTGCTATATGAACTATATTATACATTTCCATAGTTTAGTTAGCTGAGGTATATAATGTACAGTGTATTTTGTCAACAACTGTATGTGTGTAACGTATTTATTGTGCTGAGCAATCATAAAACTGCTGCGAAGACGCACTGGTTGAGGCTCGCATAATCCCGCCTCCTGGTGCCGGTTATTGCACCTCCGCCGCAGACTGCACCCCCCGACGGGAGCGTCACACCAACCAAACCCCAAACCCAAACCCTCCACGTGCAAGACCGAATCCACCCAAAAAAAGTCACTTAACAAGAAGCCAAAAAGTGCAAAAACAACAATGCTCGCGCCGGAGGAGCCGTGAACGACTGCAGGGACACAACATTAGGTACACCTGCAGACTGCAGCACGGATTTCATATTTCATTCATTCACAACTCCTCCAACACGAACAGCACTGTTCCCGCACTTATAAGTAAAGGTAAGACCATAATAATGTTTTTTTATTAAATGTGCTTTTTTGTGTGCTACAGTTTGTATGTGTAAAGTTAAAGTTAAGTTAAAGTACCAATGATTGTCACACACACACTAGGTGTGGTGAAATGTGTCCTCTGCATTTGACCCATCCCCTTGCTCACCCCCTGGGATGTGAGGGGAGCAGTGGGCAGCAGCGGTGCCGCGCCCGGGAATAATTGTTACTGATTTAACCCCCAATTCCAACCCTTGATGCTGAGTGCCAAGCAGGGAAGAATGCTGGTATGAGCTTTTAAACATAACCCGTTAACTGCTGCCAATCAAATGGTGAATAAGATACTCTTTAGGGTTCATATGTTTGTAAATCTGACTGTGATGAAGTCAGTGCCTCACCAGTCATGAACCTCACCGCACGTCACTGATACATATATATATATATATATATATATACATATATATATATATATGAAATCTCCTGCCTCAAAAGAAAATAATGTTTGACTTGGTGCCATAAAATATGAGCCCTCCTTTAAGGCCACTCTTGCCTTGACCTTAAAAAGTAAAATTTCGAGGCCTGCAATCATCATACAGAAGCACAGCGTCCAGGGCAAATGAGGCCAAGCCCACTTTCTACACTTCCAGAGAAGCCAAGCATTTATCCAATGACTATCTAGTGCAAAGACAAACTCTACGCTCCCCCATTGAAGTTAATTTAAAAATATGTGTTTCTCAGCATTGGTCTGTATGGGCCGTAGCGGTACTTACTTGTAATACACTTTTCCACCATTTGTAGTAGTAATGACAATATCAATTAAAACAGGAGTCTGGAGCTAAAGTCATTGGGAGAAGTTTCTTCAACGTAAAAATTTTGATTGAAGTGGTGAATCTGTATTTTCATTTGTACTTAAATTTTATTGACAGCTTAGTTAAGAAACATATTTATTATTAATTTATTTTATTTATTTCAACACTAAATGGTTGTATGCAAGTGTATTTTTCATCAGTTATTTATGATAGAGTATATTTGGTTAGTACTTAAACCCTAGGTGTATGTGTTATAATAATAACAAATAATAATATTTTTATTAAACACATTGTTTTATATAGGGTTTCCAAAGGGGATCATCTGTATATAAAGATAAAAGTACAGGTTCTGTATCGAGCTGTCTAGGGACTGACATTGTCCCGTATTTCTTTATACCGTCAAAATAACAAATAATCTAAAATATTTGTAAATTCTTTAGAACGGCAATAACTTCACATCCGTCTGCTACAGGCTAAGTCAATGGATGCCAGCATGACTGATCGCTCACCTGTCAAACTCATTGCCGCTCGACTTTTCTGGCATCTCTTAGTTTGGCTTTGGCTGCGGTCACTGCCTCAGCTTGGCGCCAGCAAGCTCGCTACAATTATCTGCCCACTTCTAGTAATCAGACTCCAAATGTGACTTTTTACCGCATGACATTTTTCTTAAAAACAAAACAAAAAAAAACAATTTGGGAAGTTCAAAGATAGTTTTTGTCTAACAGGGACGCTACATGTGGCTACCACGTCAAGGGGGTACATGCAAACTTAGTATTATTATTTAACAAATCTGCTTTCTTGTTAGTATAATAAGGTATTGTTCTCTAAACACTAGTGGTTTAACTAAATCAGTGATTCTCAATATGTTTTCACCAAGTACCACCTCAGAAAGCACTTGGCTCTCCAAATACCACCATAAAGACTAAAATTAAATTACAGTAGCGTAGTAGGCCCAAGCATTCATTTAAAACAAGGCAGAGGTTTTGTCTAACAAGTATATTTCATATTTTTGGCCACTCTAACATTACACACAATGCACACACGTCATCAACAATACAGACAGACTTATTTGGTGTAACACTAGATGGAGCCTGTGTATGATTAGTGGTACCACAGTTTGAGTATCACTGATCTAAGTTGTTGAACATAAACATAATGTGTCCAGCTTTATAATAGTGACACTACAGAAGTCTAACAGGTAGCTGGTAATACAGAAAGTTTTTCAAGGGTCAAATAATATTTGCTTAAACTCTTAGTTATTTTAGAAGTGTTCACTCCTGACATTATAACACAGTATAGCATAAAGACAATAAAAAGTGAAGATTTACTTGATAAATAAAGCACAATTGAAATGTCGCCTGTCAAATTAATTTAGAAATAGCTCACCTCTCTTTTTACCAAAGTAGTTCTCATAGTGATGGAATTAGGAGATGGACGCTATCACAAAGCTGCATACTGAATGTATGCTGTTTTAAGCAGAACAGACTTATGTTAAAAACTAGGGATGTCCGATAATGGCTTTTTGCCGATATCCGATATTCCGATATAGTCCAACACCTTAATTACTGATACCGATATCAACCGATACCGATATCAACCGATATATACAGTCGTGGAATTAACACATTATTATGCCTAATTTGGACAACCAGGTATAGTGAAGATAAGGTACTTTAAAAAAAATAATAATAAAATAAAATAAATAAATTAAAAACATTTTCTTGAATAAAAAAGAAAGTAAAACAATATAAAAACAGTTACATTGAAACTAGTAATTAATGAAAATTAGTAAAATTAACTGTTAAAGGTTAGTACTATTAGTGGACCAGCAGCACGCACAATCATGTGTGCTTACGGACTGTATCCCTTGCAGACTGTATTGATATATATTGATATATAATTTAGGAACCAGAATATTAATAACAGAAAGAAACAACCCTTTTGTGTGAATTAGTGTGAATGGGGGAGGGAGGTTTTTTGGGTTGGTGCACTAATTGTAAGTGTATCTTGTGTTTTTTATGTTGATTTAATAAAAACAAACAAAAAAAAAAACGATACCGATAATAAAAAAAAACGATACTGATAATTTCCGATATTACATTTTAACGCATTTAGCGGCCGATAATATCGGCAGGCCGATATTATCAGACATCTCTATTAAAAACATATGTTTATTTCCATTTAATCCACAATAAATATTGATTTTATTCTTTTAATTTAGTTAGTTTGCCCCCAAAAAATAATTATTGAACAATTTGTTTCCTATGTATTTGTATTAGTCCAAAACCCGTGGATCAAATTTAATTCTGCTTGAAGTCAAATAGATTGAAAACATGTTTGTGTAGCTTGTAGGTCATCAGGTCAGCTAATCCACAAACGTTGAATGGATGCAACTCTGAAACATCTTCAACAAACAAGAAGTGTCCAGTTGCCTCCATTCAACCTTTGCAGCGAGTATAAAACTTTCCACACAAAAAAGGCCAACATAAATTAGGTCGACTACCCCTGGAAGGTGTCCCTTTTTTTTTTTTTCCAGGAAGTTGGCAACTCTAGTTTCATATCTTTCGACAAGGTTGTTAACCTGTTAAGCTGTAAGTAGGTTAGATATAATTATTTACAATACGATTAAAATCAAGAGTAAGATCCCTAATTCAATGTTAATATTTGCGTGGGACCCGAGCACCTGTGTAGTGGAAAAGTTGGGCCCCAAGGTCAAAACGGTTAATAACCCCTGATTTAATGCACAGTGACGCTACCACAATCAATGAGAAGAAAGTAGTGTCAGCTGTCATATCTGCATGCATAGATAGTCAATGAAATGTAAATACAAAAAAAAATAAAAAAATTGACCACTTGAACTTCCCTTGCAGTCTTGGAGCAATTGCCACTAAGACCCAATTAGAAGGATAATGAGACATGTCCATGTGTGGTGAAACTGCGGTCACCAAATGTCATTTAGAGTTGCAATTGTTTGCAGTCATTTTTCAGCACATCCAAAGCCCTTTGCTCGGATATCGCTATTTTCTCTAAAGATGCTATGGCCACAATCAGCATAGCATGTTGTATTCTCACAAACTGACTTGCATGAACTATCAAAAAAAAAGGAATAAATGATTTGAATGTGGAATTTTCTACTTCATTTGTGCTAAGATGGATTTGCAACTTAAAGGCCTACTGAAACCCACTACTACGGACCACGCAGTCTGATAGTTTATATATCAATGATGGAATCTTAACATTGCAACACATGCCAATACGGCCGGGTTAGCTTACTAAAGTGCAATTTTAAATTTTGAGCGAAATATCCTGCTGAAAACGTCTCGGTACGATGACGCCTGCGCCTGACGTCACGGATTGTAGAGGACATTTTGGGACAGCATGGTGGCCAGCTATTAAGTCGTCTGTTTTCATCGCAAAATTCCACAGTATTCTGGACATCTGTGTTGGTGAATCTTTTGCAATTTGTTCAATGAACAATGGAGACAGCAAAGAAGAAAGCTGTAGGTGGGAAGCGGTGTATTGCGGCCGACTGCAGCAACACAAACACAGCCGGTGTTTCATTGTTTACATTCCCGAAAGATGACAGTCAAGCTTTACCATTGGCCTGTGGAAAACTGGGACAACAGAGACTCTTACCAGGAGGACTTTGAGTTGGATACGCAGACGCGGTACCGTGAGTACGCTTCCAAACATTTGATCGCTTGCCCGTACGTGCGTGCTGCTATGTGCATGTCACGTACGTAACTTTGGGGTTTTTGGGGAAATATATGTGCTGTATGAACTTTGGGGAGGTGAACGGTACTTTGGGCTGTGGGATTGAGTGTGTTGTGCAGGTGTTTGAGTTGTATTGGTGGGTTATATGGACGGGAGAGGGGAGGTGTTTGTTATGCGGGATCAATTTGTGGCATATTAAATATAAGCCTGGTTGTGTTGTGGCTAATAGAGTATTGTGTTTATTTACTGTTTTAGTCATTCCCAGCTGAATATCAGATACCACCCGCCTCTCACAGCATCTTCCCTATATGAATAGCTCCCACTGCCCTCTAGTCCTTCACTCTCACTTTCCTCATCCACGAATCTTTCATCCTTGCTCAAATTAATGGGGAAATCGTCACTTTCTCGGTCCGAATCGCTCTCGCTGCTGGTGGCCATGATTGTAAACAATGTGCGGATGTGAGGAGCTCCAGAACCTGTGACGTCACGCTACTCGTCTGCTACTTCCGGTACAGGCAAGGCTTTTTTATCAGAGACCGAAAGTTGCGAACTTTATCGTCGATGTTCTCTACTAAATCCTTTCAGCAAAAATATGGCAATATCGCGAAATGATCAAGTATGACACATAGAATGGACCTGCTATCCCCGTTTAAATAAGAAAATCGCATTTCAGTAGGCCTTTAATAAAGTGTATGTTACATATTTATATATATACATCATATTGACAACATGCAGTAACTTTTATTAACTCCAACAGTGCCTGCTGACCTACATGCTATTCTAATGAAGATGCCATTAATAATTAGGGGGGAAATAGGGGCAGAACAACTGCATGCCGCAAGGCACTAATGGGTAGACTATGCTCATGTATGCCTGTTCATTTTGAAGTGGTAATGGGCTTAAGGTGCGTGTAATTTCCTGCAGATAGCGAATGTGGAAGAGGGCTGCACCTGGGTGCCTCGGATAAGGAGGTGGAACTTGGTTCTCTCCCAGTGGCACTGCTCACTAGGCGTGCTATCTTGTAGCTGATAAAGAAGCAGGTGTGACACAGAACTCGGATGCTGATATTACCAGTGGAAGGAATATCCTTTAATGCATATAAATGATCTAACTAGTTTTCAGTAGTTACTCTACATTGGACCAGATAATAAATTACTGGAATTTGACACAAGTAGGTCTTGAAATAGCCAACAGGAAAAATTATCAACAAATCCTATCATTGTTTTGGTTATTGGAATGGTAGAATGTTGAATAATGTAGTTTCCAAAGATGTCTGACCATAGCGAAAGTGAAACAATAGTCTCTCATCTACCTTGTGTTTCTAATGAGGCCAATATGTGAGTCTGACAAGTTAGAGAAAAACATAAAATGACAAAAGTTAATGCAAATATTAAGCAAACAAATACATTGGCTCTACAATAAGATTAGGTTTGCTCAGGTGGCAAGGATGGATGACGGTCTCTGTGTCCTCTAAAGTCTCTTGTAGGTCACAGCTGAGCTCACCTTCATCTATCAGCTGCATCGCTGTGACCACTATAACTCATCACCAACACAACACGATATGGAGGGTGAATGCAGAGGTAGGGAGCGAGGACAGAAAGGGACACAAAATAAAGATAAAGATAATGGAGGAGAGAGAGTGTCACTGGTGCCCTTGATTCAACACTATAAATGTTAGTTTTATTAAACAGATGTGCCGATTACTTTTCCACATGAAGACATATAGTGGAGGCCCACACAAATGTTTAAGAGTTACATCAAAGCCAACCCAATTTGATTACCTGAAGACACACTGTCTGTCTTTATTGCAGAGGCCCTCTTTGATTAAAGTCACGGGTAAATTGATTATGCCTCAAAACCAGCTGCTGGCCACTGCCTGAAAACTATCAGACACAATACTAAATCCATATCACATAAACCAGTTGTTAGCCATTGTGACTTTATCCAGATATATGGAGATAAAGATCATGGCTCGAACCCGCTCAAACAAAAAGAAGGTTCCTAAAGTCTGAATGAATTGAATGGAAATTAATGAATTGATACAGGCACTATATAACAATCCTATGCTAGGATTAAAGTCAATGGATACTTATCAAACAGTTTTACCCTAGAAAGTGGCTCTCGACAGGGATGTGCATGGTCACCATTACTCTTTGCATTATATCTGGAGCCATTAGCTCAGTCTATCAGACAAAATGAAGATATTAAGGGAATCATGATTTAAGGAAGAGAGTATAAATTGGCCTGCTATGCGGATGACATTTGGGTTTACCTCCGACACCCAACATATTCGCTCCCTAAATTAATGCAGTCATTTGAACTGTATGGTCAACTATCCGGATATAAAATCAATATAGGTAAAACCCACCTACTCTCATATAATTATAACCCACCAGGGGAAATCAGAAGTAGCTACCCTCTGATATGGCAAACAGAGTCTTTTAAAAACCTGGGCATTCATTTGTCAAAAGATCTAACAAAATTATCAGAATACAATTATCTACCCATTCATAAAAAAATAAAAGATGACATAACAAGATAGAACTTAATTCCTTTTTTCAGCCTTAGTTCTAGAATTGATTCCTTTAAAAATGAATGTACTGACAAGACTGCTGTACCTATTTCAAACCCTGCCAATAGAGATGAACCAAAACCAATACAATGAATGGGACAGAATGCTATCAAGGTATATATGGCAAAGTAAAAGGCCAAGAGTTTGTCTCAAAACTTTACAATTGGTCAAACAAAAGGGAGGATGGGGTTTACCTTGCCTCCGATATTATTTTGCAGCCCAGATGAGAGCAGTGGTACGCTGGTGCAACCCGTCATACATTGCTCAATGGAAAATTATTGAAGAAGAAATGCCCTCCATCCCAATACAAGCAATCCTGGCGGATAGCAATTTACAAACCCACATAAATAACATTGATAAACCATGGGTGAAATGGACCCTTAAAGTGTGGAAAATGATCCTAAAGGAATACAAACTCAAGAGTGATATTGCAGTTCTTAAATGGTGTGCCTATGATACAGAGTTTACACCTAATAAATTAGACTCAAGATTTAAGGACTGGATAGCTAAGGGTATAACAGCTTTATGTAGTGTAATTAAAGATAAAAAAAATGCTTAGTTTTGAAACTATTAAAAGGACATATATATTAGAAAACCAAGACTTCTATCGATATTTGCAGTTGCGGCATTTTTTTTAATATGAAGGTGAAAAGTGTCAAAGACAAGTATATGTTTGATTGAACTCTTTACAAAAGCCTACAATTCAGAAATTATTGATATAACTGTTTCATGCTTGTATAAGGGTATGTTGAATATGAAATCATATTCAACTTCATATATTAAAAACAAAATGGGAGAAGGAAGGAGGGATTACTATATCTGAGGAAGAATGGACGATAATATGGAAATATCAATGGACTTGTACCAGCTCACCCAAGTGGAGGAGGGAGTTTGGCTGGAAAAATTTGATCAGATTTTTTATTACACCTTCTCAGAAGTCTCACTATGATAACAACTCCCCTGCCTGCTGGATACATTTTGGGAATTCAAATGCAAACCACTACCATGTTTTCTGGGACTGCTCCACCATAAAAGACTATTGGAAAGAGATACACCAAGCTCTACAGGATGTTTTCAAACGTGAAATACCCCTCGAAAGTAAAACTTTGTTTTTTGGACATGTACCTCAGGACTGGCTGAAGAAAGATAAACACTAAATGAATATCCTATTGGTGGCTTGTAAAAAGACCATTACTAGGAAATGGATATCCCAGGAGAGCCCAACTTTGAAGCAATGGATGGAAACAACAATGGACATATATAAAATGGAGAAGATAACTGCCTTTATTAATTATAAATTGGAGAAATTTACTTCATACTGGTAAAATTAGGTCAATTATGTCACGCCCCATAAACCTGACTTTAATTTTTCGAATTAGTGATTGTACTGCAAAAAAAAAAAAAAAAAAAAAAAAAAAGGGATTACTCCCAAAATGTGCATATGTATGTATGTATATATGTGTATATATACATATAAATATATATATATATATATATATATATATATATATATATATATATATATATATATATATATATATATATATATATATATATATATATATATATATATATATGTATATATCTGTTTATATTTTATTTTATTTCTGATTATTATTATTATTAATCAATCAATCAATCAATGTTTATTTATATAGCCCTAAGTCACAAGTGTCTCAAAGGGCTGATGTATTATTATTATTTAAAAAACAAAAAAGAAAGAAAATTAATGAATAGATAAACATATTATATCGTATGAAAGTGGCCATCAAAACCTTGCAGACCTACCAACCTTGAACAACTGTTCTAAGAACTGCAAACATCCAATACCTTGATCAAAATGAGTGATCTGAAATTGTAGGAAAATATATGTCCTTTGAAGCAACTGTTGTTCTACAAGCCTATTAATCCACAAGGTTAGATTTCTTTGGAAGTGCACGTCACGCTATACAAGAGGGTTTGCAGAGGGAGTGTAGCCAGTGTAGCTTACCCTGTTGCCACGACATGGGAGTATAATCAATGTTTTTTAGAGGCTGAACTCAAAACTGAAACCGGCAAAATGCAACAAAACATGTAATAGGAGAGCAGCAAATCATACAATTCCTAATTGTACTGTGAATTAGAGAACACACGATAAATGTATTTTGTTTGTTTTTAACAAAAACTCCTAAAGTCATCTTGGAAAGATTGTTAGACGAGGGAAGGTAAAAACCCTTTTCCATGACCTTCAGCCTTATCTTCTAAACCACACCCTTCACTGCCCACTCTTGCGGGGGTTCATTGGCAAATATTTTAGAATCTGAATCCGAATCAGACTGATTGGCCAAGTCTGTTTAACACACAATGAATTTGACTTGTAGACTGTTTGTTCAAGAGGAAGGCTTTGTGTTGACATGTATGTATGCAGGCATCCCTCGCCCAAAGCAGGTGTTCCTGATCTCCGGAGATGTGTTTCACATACAGTCACCTTGAGCCGAGTCTGTGTCCTGATACTGAGTGCAAAGCATTGGGACAACCTGACCCGCAAAGAAGCTTGTGCCCTGCGTATTCTCAGTGACAAATATATAAAGTGAGAGATCATAATAATGATGATGATAATAGTTAGAGACACAATACAAACATACTGGTAGCTCAAAAGGATAACCAAATGATAGATATCAACCAGTGAAGTTATTTTTGTGTAGAACAGCCTACATTATCTGTGCAGTTCTTCCAGGATTTTGCAGGATTGTTACGGTCTAAAATGCTTGCATTTTTCAGAAAGGTGCGGTAAAAGTTGCAATATTTTGAGGCTTATTTTTGTTCGATAACATTTCATCAATTTGTGATTTTATGGGCGTTGTATAATTGTTTGAAGTGGTCCTTGTAACCTGGACCTCAAAAAGCAAAGTATTTCAACATAATTTGGAAAACAAATACTGTATTGATGTTTTTTCTCATTTTATATGATACAGACTTAAAAGAAAACATAATGGCAGTAAAAGTTCATACTCAGAGCTCATTGTCAAATTGCTGTACTGTTTTAATTCATGATAATTAATACAAGTAATCATCATTACAGACAAAAACACCACTAATGGCCTCCATATTGTTCACTGGCTGCTCTAAACATGCTTCATGTTTATTTTGTGCTGGAAAGTGTTTGTCGATCTCAAACATTCATTTATAGTCGACATTTGCCCACGAACGTTAACAGCATATGTGGAATGTTGAGAAATTAATAGCGATGAGTTTTGTTGGTAAATGAGAGAGGATGAGAAATTATCTTCACACTTCAACATCTCTGTCATGTAAATGCTGCTTCTTTGCTATTTGCATTGCAAATTAAAATGCGTTCTTAAGTGCCTAACCCCGGATAAATAAAGGTATATATTAGAGATGCGCGGTTTGCGGACACAACCGCGGAGTCCGCGGATTATCCGCGGATCGGGCGGATGAAATTAAAAAAAATAAGATTTTATCCGCTCGCGGGTCAGGCCGGGTGGATTAATTAGATTTTTTTTTTTTTTTTTTTTTTTTTTTTTTTGCGGGTGGCAGTTAAACCAATTCGGAAATATATATACATAGTTAAATGTTGTTACCCACATACGAAAAACGAGCAGGCACCTGCTGCATATGCCACAACAGAAGAAAAAAAAAGAAAAGAGATGGACACTTTTACGGAGCGGAGAAGGGACGCCTCGCCGGGGTCCGGAACCGAGGCCCCTTCCCCCGAGAGGGCCCCACCGGGAGCCGTAGCTGAGGCGATCCGCGAGAAGGGCCCGACGCACGTCCAGGGTCACTACCGCGCCCACCGCACCGACACCCCGCCTCGTCCGCCTTCGCCGCGGCCGGCGTCACGTGCAGCAGGTAAGCAGCTTACCTGCCCGCCACCCCCGTGGCCGGGGGCTCGTAACAGGGGTCACTCCGCGCGCTCCGCCCGCGCAGCTTACCTGCCCGCCACCCCTGTTGCCGGGGGCGCGTAACAGGGGTCACTCCGCGCGCAGTGCGCTCACGAAAGGGGTGGGGCTCACCCTGGTTGATATAGAGAGCAGGACGGTGGCCATGGAAGTCGGAACCCGCTAAGGAGTGTGTAACAACCCACCTGCCGAATCAACTAGCCCTGAAAATGGATGGCGCTGGAGCGTCGGGCCCATATACCCGGCCGTCGCCGGCAGCGAGACGCGCTTGGAGGTGCGCTCAGCGCGGCTCCCATATGATTGCGCACTGGTGTGCGTCTGGGTCGTGACAGCGTGGCACGCGAAAGTCTGTGCTGCGTTGGATCAGTCTCCTTTCTTTAACAGGCAAAAGCTTTATAACCTCAGTGAGGTTATAAAGCTTGCGCACCAAACACGAAGCAAGGCCATGGTGCAGGAGAACAAAGGACTTCTTTCATTTAAGGTTTGTGATAAACCATCAAACTCATTCGTTAAAAGGACTCTATAGTAATATAAAGCAAATTTTTCTGGACATTATCATGCAAGAAAAGTTTATTTTTGGGACCGCGATCACCGCGTAATGATTTTTAAAGGTTCCATGACAAACATTTAACTGTCCCATGTGATCAGCCAGTGCGATTGGAAATCCATGCTCAATTATTGCCTCCGTAAATAAAACTTCGGCATTTATCACATCCAAAGAATCTGTTTGGGCGACGAAAAACGTTGAAAGTGTTCCACTTGTATCGCTAGCAACGGCATTAGACTTGTGTTTTTTTGTCCCAATGTGGTCTTTTACATTCCTAATTCCTCCGTGTCCGATCGAAAAATCTTTTCTGCACAAGGTGCAATTCGCGTAGTTTTCACCCTTTTTTTTTTTTAATTAATGAAAAACCCGGAATAGGTTGATGAAAACCGTACGAATTACGGGAAAACCGGAGTAGTTGGCAGGCTCACTAATGCCTTGCATCATCTATATTAGATCGGGCGGATGGCGGGCGGGTGCAGTTCTGATCAAACGTTACATCGGGTGGATGGCGGATGGTTGACGACTTTCTGACGCGGTTGCGGATGAGATAAATTGCCTATCCGCGCATCTCTAGTATATATACATATAAACTACAAATTATTTGTTTATATACTACAATACCCACAGGGCTTAGCGCTGAAGACAGGAACCAGAAGTAAATGGTAAATGGGTTATACTTGTATAGCGCTTTTCTACCTTCAAGGTACTCAAAGCGCTCTGACACAATTTCCACATTCACCCATTCACAAACACATTCACACACTGATGGCGGGAGCTGCCATGCAAGGCCCTAACCACGACCCATCAGGAGCAAGGGTGAAGTGTCTTGCTCAAGGACACAACGGACGTGACTAAGTTGGTAGAAGGTGGGGATTGAACCAGGAACCCTCAAGTTGCTGGCACGGCCACTCTGCCAACCGCGCCACGTCGTCCCCAGTAGGTTTAAAGGCCTACTGAAACCCTGGGTTAGCTTACTAAAGTGCAATTTTAAATTTTGCGCCAAAATATCCTGCTGAAAACGTTTCGGTATGATGACGCCTGCGCGTGACGTCACGGATTGTAGAGGACATTTTGGGACAGCATGGTGGCCAGCTATTAAGTCGTCTGTTTTCATCGCAAAATTCCACAGTATTCTGGACATCTGTGTTGGTGAATCTTTTGCAATTTGTTCAATGAACAATGGAGACAGCAAAGAAGAAAGCTGTAGGTGGGAAGCAGTGTATTGCGGCCGGCTGCAGCACAAACACAGCTGGTGTTTTATTGTTTACATTCCCGAAAGATGACAGTCAAGCTTTACCATTGGCCTGTGGGGAACTGGGACAACAGAGACTCTTACCAGGAGGACTTTGAGTTGGATACGCAGACGCGGTACCGTGAGTACACAGCTGCGGCTTCCAAACATTTGATCGCTTGCCCGTACGTGCGTGCCGCTATATGCATGTCACATACATAACTTTGGGGACTTTGGGGAAATATATGTGCTTTATGAACTTTGGGGAGGTGAACGGTACTTTGGGCTGTGGGATTGAGTGTGTTGTGCAGGTGTTTGAGTTGTATTGGCGGGTTATATGGACGGGAGGGGGGAGGTGTTTGTTATGTGGGATTAATTTGTGGCACATCAAATATAAGCCTGGTTGTGTTGTGGCTAATATTGTGTTTATTTACTGTTTTAGTCATTCCTAGCTGAATATCAGGTCCCACCCGCCTCTCACAGCATCTTCCCTATCTGAATCACTCCCACTGCCTTCTAGTCCTTCACTCTCACTTTCCTCATCCACAAATCTTTCATCCTCACTCAAATTAATGGGGAAATCATCGCTTTCTCTGTCCGAATCGCTCTCGCTGCTGGTGGCCATGATTGTAAACAATGTGCAGATGTGAGGAGCTCCACAACCGGTGACGTCACGCGCATATCGTCTGCTACTTCCAGTACAGGCAAGGCTTTTTTATCAGTGACTAAAAGTTGTGAACTTTATCGTCGATGTTCTCTACTAAATCCTTTCAGCAAAAATATGGCAATATCGCGAAATGATCAAGTATGACACATAGAATGAACCTGCTATCCCCGTTTAAATAAGAAAATCGCATTTCAGTAGGTTTAAGGTACACAATTGTGCAGTTTGAACAATAAAGAGTTGATATATTGTTACACATCCCTGTTACTGCTTTGTCTACACAAGAAACTTACAATGTGTTTTGATTAGACAGAGTTGATATGTGCAATTGGGCGCTACTCAGGTATGAAATCGAATGGCCAAAATTACGTTGATTGGCCAATACGTGGGCATTGAACAAAGTTGCGAGACTACACATAATTCAAAGGGATTGGTTGAATTTGTGTGAACTGGAGCGATCGCGACATCACAAAATTCTGGAGGGACTGAGCAAGGCTTGATTGGGCTTTAAACAGAGAGAGGGACTGATGACCTACAGTCCCCCCTCCAACTTCCATTCTCTTCAACCACCACTGTCAAGACCAAGGAGTGAATGTGGTGATTGTAGCAGAACCACGGAACAGAAAAAGCAAGCGATGGGGAAAGCACAGCGAAATTAAACTTAGTTACACATTGGGTGTCATTTATGTACAGTGTAAATCCTAGTTTAATTAAGGGGAACTAAACATTAGTGCCAAATGAGCTGTGATAATTCCACCTGCTTCCATCATCTTGTTTCACAGCAGTACTGCTTTTTGTTTAGGAGTAGGGGAAATTGTGCCATGCAGAGTGGGGGTTTTAAACGTGAAACCAATTAAACTAAAGACTAAGAAATGAGTTAATGGTGCATACAGTGCATCCGGAAAGTATTCACAGCGCTTCATTTTTTCAACATTTTCTTTATGTTGGAGCCTTAATCCAAAATGGAATGCATTCATCTGTGTCCTCAAATTCTACAGACAATAATGACAATGTGATTTTTTTATTTTTATTTTGCAAATGTAATAAAAAAAAAATTAAAAAAATTAAAAAAACACATGTACGTAAGTATTCACAGTCTTTGCTTCAATACTTAGATGATGCACCTGTGGCAGCAATTACAGCCTCAAGTGTCATGATCTGGCAAGTCTGCTGCCGCCTGTCTGCTTTTGTGCTGCATTGCCTGTTTTTTGGGCTAAAAGCAGAGCCACCTGCGCGCACACCTGATACCCTATTCCTCCTGACTCCTTAAGCTCTTCAGTCCATTCACTCGGCGCTAGTAGATTCCTGATGGTTCTCCCTTTCAGTCGTGTTCAGCTCCTCTGCCCTGGCTCAACTCATGCTTCTTGTTCCTGTGGCTATGCTCCAGCGGTGCCGTGGAGTGTTAACGGTTTCCTCTCCACACCTTTTGTGTGTGTTTTCAGTTTCTCCACACTTTTTGTGTGCTTCTTTAGTTACTTTTCCTCAATAATTTTTTAGCGCTTTTTGTTATTATTCTTATTATAGAATAATATAATATTATTTATATTACTTATATTATTCTTATATCTAAAACATCTGGTTGACTGGTGCAGAACCAACAACCTGGTCCTGAATGTCAACAAGACCAAGGAGATCATCGTTGACTTCAGGAAGCACCAGTCTAGCCACGCTCCACTCTACATCAACGGCACAGCGGTGGAGATGGTAAGCAGCACCAAGTTCCTGGGGGTGCAGATAACTGACAATATAACCTGGTCCCTACACACCAGAGCTCTTGTAAAAAGAGCTCAGCAGCGCATGCATTTTTTGCGTCGGTTGAAAAGAGCACAGCTCCCTCCCCCCATTCTCAGCACATTCTACAGAGGCACTATAGAGAGCCTACTGACCAACAGCATCTCTTTCTGGACTGGAGCCTGCAATGCCTCAGACTGGAAGTCTCTCCAGAGAGTGGTGAGGACGGCGGAAAAGATCATCAGGATTCCTCTTCCTCCTATCCAGGAGATCGCAAAAAGCCGCTGCCTGACCAGGGCTCAGAAAATCTGCAAAAACTCCTCCCACCCCCACCAAGGACTGTTTTCACTGCTGGACTCTAGAAAGAGGTTCCGCAGCCTCCGAAGCAGAACCTCCAGGTTCTGTAACAGCTTCTTCCCTCAAGCCGTAATAATCTTGAACGGATCATAATCAAATTATCCCCTCAACTCCCCCCAAAATGGATTAACTCGCTGGAATAAAAATAGACAATATAACATACATCCATAAACGTGGACGCATGTGGAAAAAGTGCAATATATTTATCTGTACAGTAATCTATTTATTTATTTATATATATTTAGATATATTTATTTATTTTATATATATATATATATATATATATATATATATATATATATATATATATATATATATATATATATATATATATATATATATATTTATATGTTCTTTATATATATTTATTTATTTATATATGCACCTTATTGCTTTTTTTATCCTGCACTACCATGAGCTAATGCAACAAAATTGCGTTCTTATCTGTGCTGTAATGTTCAAATTTGAATGACAATAAAAAGGAAGTCTAAGTCTAAGTCTAAGTTATTATTTATTTTTAATGTCGGGGTCCTACTCTGCCATTAGCGCACAGCTGAAAGATGGAAACATCCCCTCGTGTCCCAAACAGTTTATCGCATTGTCTACTTTCTCATGTGGATTAAAGATTTGATCCATGTATGATGGCTCAGGTGTGATTCACTACAATTGGGCCCCACAGCACACTGGATTCCAGTTAATTGAGATACCATAACACTGGATATTGTTCAAAGGAGATACCTTTTAATTTAAAACTTGCACACCGAACACAGCAAACAAATGTAAAATGCACAGCAAACTATTTACAATATAGCTCTTTTAAATAAATTCACAATGAAGTAAAGTCATCTACCGGAGAGCTTGGAGCAGATGGACGCTTTTTTTTCTTTTTGCGCATGAGTACTAGGTCGCGTTGCGCTGGCGGACGGAGGGGTGAGGGGGTCTTAAATGGTGGCATTGTTGTGTGTGGACACGGATAAGGTTTGTGTGATTCACCCTGGATAACCTTATCCGGCTTAGTGTAAACGGGGCCTCAGACTCCATGTTTGCTTGTGTGTTGTTGTTGTTGTGGGTCAGTGCAGTGGGTGGGAGAGGGCAAGCACGTCTTGGAAGGAAGAGTGGGAGGGGGTTTAATAGCCCATGGAGTGTTAAGAAGGAGTGGGAAGCGGGGGAGAATCAAGGAACACAACAAATAAGCGGCGTTTAGTCATTTTAACGTGAAATAAATTATATCGCTTTTAAGATATTTTCTTAATTCGTATGTTCTTTAAAAATATATCGATACATCTTACAAACTCGGTCCATCGCCCAGCCCTATGCACTGTAAATAGAAAGGGGAGAGCATGCAAGTGTTGCTTCATGCACTGTGTTCCTATGAGAATGTATCAATGTGTCAAGCAAGTGTTATACAGTCAAACTGGTCTATTTCTGAGTAGCATGACTGTCACTCTGCATGTGCATTGTGAGGGAGTGCTGTTACCACACAATTGACATGCATGCCACAGCAGACATGTGTGCCAAACACAGGCAAAAAAAAAGTTTTTCAGGCCACCATCGCACACTACGCTGTATGTAAAATTGTATTAATTCTCTTGAGAAGAGGTTAGAGTGGGTGAATAAAGTGAAAACCTGGACAAAGCAGCAAATTATTGTGCATTTGCAAGCATGCTTAGAAGGGACACGCAGTGAGTAAACATGTGTGCATTAAAGGCCTACTGAAATGCGATTTTCTTATTTAAACGGGGATAGCAGGTCCATTCTATGTGTCATACTTGATCATTTCGCGATATTGCCATATTTTTGCTAAAAGGATTTAGTAGAGAACATCGACGATAAAGTTCGCAACGTTTGGTCGCTGATAAAAAACCCTTGCCTGTACCGGAAGTAGCAGACGAGTAGCGTGACGTCACCGGTTGTGGAGCTCCTCACATCCGCACATTGTTTACAATCATGGCCACCAGCAGCGAGAGCGATTCGGACCGAGAAAGCGACGATTTCCCCATTAATTTGAGCGAGGATGAAAGATTCGTGGATGAGGAAAGTGAGAGTGAAGGACTAGAGGGCAGTGGGAGCGATTCAGATAGGGAAGATGCTGTGAGAGGCGGGTGGTACCTGATATTCAGCTGGGAATGACTAAAACAGTAAATAAACACAAGACATATATATACTCTATTAGCCACAACACAACCAGGCTTAATATGCCACAAATTAATCCCGCATAACAAACACCTCCCCCCTCCCGTCCATATAACCCGCCAATACAACTCAAACACCTGCACAACACACTCAATCCCACAGCCCAAAGTACCGTTCACCTCCCCAAAGTTCATACAGCACATATATATCCCCAAAGTCCCCAAAGTTACGTACGTGACATGCACATAGCGGCACGTGTGACAGGATGTAAATTTAGTTACTAGTAGAATACAGTGATAGTAAGTAGCAAAGTAAGCTCTTGAGTTGTATTACTATGCCATTTTATATTTGCAACTTAAAAATGTTTATTGTTAATGACAACAGTAAAGCACCGTTATTTGTAGAATATGGAGCTAATGTTATTGTAATGCCAGCATTAATAAGAGCCATTGTAGTACTGGATGGCTCCAGCAGGGAGCGCGTTGTGCTGGGAGCTATACTAGAGGACACCTGACTTCCTGCTTGCAGTCAATACAGACGTGAGCAGAACCAAGTTGTGTCCTCGTATCTGTATACTGAAACATCTCCCTTCTCAGGTACAAGTGTCTTTATGTAAATAGTTTTACCCCCGAATGTATCTTTATAGAGTTTAAACATGTTTGAAAGAGTATATTTTTATGATATGTGTCTTTTCAGTCGACAAGGCTTTATACATGACCAAGCTAATGCTAAAGCTAATAGCACTGCCGATGACAAAGCAGATGCTAACTGCATCAACAGTGTTAAATATATAGAAAGGTACTGTGCGTAGTTAATTATTAATCTGTGTATATTGCTGATGAAATGTGTAGTAAGGTACTGTGCGTAGTTAATTATTAATCTGTGTATATTGCTGATGAAATGTGTATTTACTACAGTTTCTGGGACTAATTCAGTGTAGTTTGTTTAATCTTACGTAATGATAATTGACTTTTGTTACTAAAACAATATAAGCTTACTGTAGTGGGTGAACCTTTGTATTTACTTGTTGAGACATCTTCAAATACTGTTGCACTAAGGTAAAGTCTATTAGTGCAAAGAACAGGAAAACCTACTCGATTATTTGAATGTAAAATATGTATGATAATACTGGAGTGCATTTTATGTTTGTTGCAATACTGTGTACTTGTACATGTTTGGTGTTTGATTTGTTGGCAGTCAATACAGACGTGAGCAGAACCAAGTTGTGTCCTCGTATCTGTATACTGAGACATCTCCCTTCTCAGGGCGATTACACACGCACGTACGGGCAAGCGATCAAATGTTTGGAAGCCGCAGCTGCGTACTCACGGTACCGCGTCCGCGTATCCAACTCAGAGTCCTCCTGGTAAGAGTCTCTGTTGTCCCAGTTCTCCACAGGCCAATGGTAAAGCTTGACTGTCATCTTTCGGGAATGTAAACAATGAAACACCGGCTGTGTTTGTGTTGCTGCAGTCGGCCGCAATACACCGCTTCCCACCTACAGCTTTCTTCTTTGCTGTCTCCATTGTTCATTGAACAAATTGCAAAAGATTCACCAACACAGATGTCCAGAATACTGTGGAATTTTGCGATGAAAACAGACGACTTAATAGCTGGCCACCATGTTGTCCCAAAATGTCCTCTACAATCCGTGACGTCACGCGCAGACGTCATCATACCGAAACGTTTTCAGCAGGATATTTTGGCGCGAAATTTAAAATTGCACTTTAGTAATTGGCATTGTGTTGCAATGTTAAGATTTCATCATTGATATATAAACTATCAGACTTCGTGGTCGGTAGTAGTGGGTTTCAGTAGGCCTTTAATGCAACCTATCCAAAAGGGTGGTCCCCGTAGGTCCTCATGTCGTCACTGGGTCTCAGAGGCTGTTAGGATTAAGTATTACATGATAACGTTGGCCCAGGAGATATACTCTCGCATAGTGAGAGGTGCCTGTGAAGATGCAGAAATACAAAGTCTGTAGAGTGGAGATATGAGTGTGGAGATAAGGAGCAGAGAGGAGATTGGTCCTTTATCAAGCTTCAGAGGAGTGAGAGATGAGTGGCAATGTCTCCGGGACGAGACCTATCTACTCTCTCTGACACACCTGTCAAGTGGTGTCTCTTCAGTGCTTCATCCAACACTTCCGAGCACTAAAGTATCTTTGTAGTGTGCTTTGGAAGTCTGTGCATGTACAGCATATGAAAAAATAACTCCAAAATGAACTGTGAAAAAAATAAATACATAAATAAAAATAATAAATAAATACATAACTTATTCTGCGTCATTTATAGGGCTGGGTATCGTTTTAAAAATGTCAATACCAGTACCAATACCAGTACCCTTAAAACGATACCGAAGTTTGATCATACTGGCTCACCTGCACTGGCTTCCTGTGCACTTAAGATGTGACTTTAAGGTTTTACTACTTACGTATAAAATACTACACGGTCTAGCTCCAGCCTATCTTGCCGATTGTATTGTATATGTCCCGGCAAGAAATCTGCGTTCAAAGAACTACGGCTTATTAGTGATTCCCAGAGCCCAAAAAAAGTCTGCGGGCTATAGAGCGTTTTCTATTCGGGCTCCAGGACTATGGAATGCCCTCTCGGTAACAGTTAGAGATGCTACCTCAGTAGAAGCATTTAAGTCCCATCTTAAAACTCATTTGTATAGTCTAGCCTTTAAATAGACCCCCTTTTTTAGACCAGTTGATCTGTCGTTTCTTTTCTTTTCTCCTCTGCTCCCCCCTCTCCCTTGTGGAGGGGGAGTTACAAAGGTCCGGTGGCCATGGATGAAGTGCTGGCTGTCCAGAGTCAGGACCCGGAGTGGACCGCTCGCCTGTGCATCGGTTGGGAACATCTCTGCGCTGCTGACCCGTCTTCGCTCGGGATGGTTTCCTGCTGGCCCCACTATGGACTGGACTCTCACTGTTGTGTTGGATCCACTATGGACTGGACTTTCACAATATTATGTCAGACCCACTCGGCATCCATTGCTTTTGGTCTCCCCTAGAGTGTGTGTGGGGGGGGGGGGGGGGGGTTACCCACATATGCGGTCCTCTCCAAGGTTTCTCATAGTCATTCACATCGACGTCCCACTGAGTGAGTTTTCCTTGCCCTTATGTGGGCTCTGTGCCGAGGATGTCGTTGTGACTTGTGCAGCCCTTTGAAACACTTGTGATTTAGGGCTATATAAATAAACATTGATTAATTGATACCAACTGAGTACTTCATTTGATATTAATCATGTAAAAAGAATGCAATGGGTTGCGTAATTGTCACCACTCCTCCCCATTCAAGATTTTTACATGAATACATTTTGAAAGTGCTCAAATATTTAATAAATAACTGTACAAACATGTACAACAAAGTATTATTTCGGCTGTGTAATTAGCGAGCAACACAACGCATTCAGCAAGCAGCTTGGTAGCCGAAAGTGAAGCGGTGAAACAAAGAAAGCACTTTGTAAATTTGATAAGACTACAAAATGTGTTGAAGAAGGAACAAAGAAGGCTATAACGATAGGAAGAATATGAACTAAATTACGTCAACATAACCAACAAGAACGGAGGGGGAGTAACTCTGTATGTGATGAAGAACCTGAACTACAAAGTGGTAAAACATATGTCACTAACTATTGATAATATCTTAGAATGTATTACCATTTAAATATTTCTTGAAAAAAGCAAAAACCGTACCGATCAGTTGTACAAATAGATCACTTAATGATACGTTTGAGAACTGGATTAAGGCAAATTTTACTGAAATCAATCAAAAAATAACTTACTTTTGTGGAGACTTCAACATTGACCTCTTGAACCCTAACAAACAAAAGCCCATAGATGACTTTTGACCTAATGCACAGCCTGAGTTTATATCCTAAAATCACAAGGCCAAGCAGAACCTCAGGACACAGCACCACACTTATTGATCACATTTTTACTAATGATTTTGATAATATTACAATTAATGGCCTGCTGACATCCGACATCAGTGATCATCTTCCAGTTTTCATAATCTATGACGGAAACTTCAAGAAGACGCACATCGATGACAAAAAGACATTTCAAAGAATATGTACAGAACAAAGTGACAGCTTTCAAAAATGATCTGCGAAAACAGAGTTGGGACAATGTATACAGTGAAAATGATGTAGATGATGCATATAATATTTTTTTTTATAACTTCGAGATGATTTATGACAAACACTGTCCTTTGAAACAACTTAGTAAGAAGCAAAAGAAAAACAATCAACTATGGATGACAAAAGGACTGAAAAATGCTTGCAACAAGAAAGATATGTTAGACTGAACATTTATAACACAAAGATCTACAGAGGCAGAAAGCAAGTACAAAACGTATAAGAATAAGCTAACTGGCATACTACGAACACGGAGGAAAGAATATTACAGTCACTTATTGGACCGGAACAAAAACAATATAAGAGCAACATGGGGCATCCTAAATAGCATTATTAAAAATGGTGCTAAAAAGGATTATCCTAAATATTTCTCAGAAGGAAATGTAAAAAATGATAATGGAGGAAAAGATTCCAGATCCCGAGTCAGTTGAGGACTTGAATGACACCATATATAGAAACCCCAACTCTATGCTCCTCGAAGGAGTAACAAAAGAGGGAATAATCAATAATCAGGTAAGTCCAATACCTCAACTGATTGTAACGGAATTTATATAAAAACGATAAAAAAGGTTTTTGAAGAGATTTCAGAACCTTTAACATACAGTATATTTCAAACAGGCACATTTCCAGATAAGATGAAAATAGCAAAAGTCGTACCAATTTATAAGACTGGAGACAAACACCAGTTTACAAACTACAGGCCTGTTTCTCTACTTCCACAATGTTCCAGAATTACTGAAAAACTGTTTAACAACAGATTAGACTAATTCATAAATAAAAACAAAACACTTACAGACAACCAATACGGATACAGAGCCAACATCTCAACATCAATGGCATTAATCGAAATAACGGAAGAGATTACCAATGCAATAGATAGCAAAAAATGTGCTGCTGCAGTGTTTATAGATTTAACAAAAGTATTTGACACAATTAATCATAATATATTAATAAACAAATTAGAAAGGTATAGAATCAGAGGGTTGGTCTTGAACTGGGTTAGAAACTACTTAACCAACAGGAAGCAATATGTGCAGATAGGCGAACACACTTCTACAGAGCTGAAAATATTTTGTGGCGTACCTCAGGGATCAATACTTGGACCAAAATTGTTAAATCTTTATATAAACGACATTTGTAAAGTTAAAATGACTTCAAGTTAGTATTATTTGCAGATGATACAACGGCATTTGGTTCAGGAGAGAACACACAAAAGCTAGTACAAATAATACCAGAAGAAATGAACAAATTAAAAAGGTGGTTTGACAAAAACAGACTATCTCTAAATCTCAGTAAAACTAAAATAATGCTATTTGAAATAATGTTATTTGTAGAAGGGAAAGTCAAACACAATTACTAACAGACGGAGTAGACATTGAAAGGGTAAAAAAAAAAAAAAAAAATAGTTGGTGTAATAATAGATGATAGAATGAATTGGAAACCGCATATAAAAATATTTAACATAAAGTAGCAAGAAACACGTCAATAATGAATAAAATAAAACATGTTCTGGACCAAACATTACTTCATATTCTTTACTGCTCGCTAGTGTTACCATATCTGAGTTATTGTGTAGAAATATGGGGGTACAACTACAAATGTGAGCTTTGTTTACTAACGATGTTACGAAAAAGATCAATTAGAATAATACATAAAGTTGGACATGGAGAACATACAAACACTTCATTTATTGAATCAAAAATATTGAAATTCAACGACTTGGTGCATTTGCAAAGAGCTAAAATGGTGTACAAAGCAAACTACAACCTGCTACCCAAGAATGTGCAACAATTATTCTCAACAAAAGAGGAGAAATATAACCTTAGAGGAAAATCTAATTTAAAACATTTGTATGCTCGTCTAACACTTAAAACCCTTAGTATATCAGTATGTGGAATTAAATCATGGAATGGATTAACCAAAGAAATCAAGAAAAACACTTATGATGAATATCTTGAACTCCTGTTTTTTGGGGGGTTTTTTTTAGATAAAGATGATTTATTTATGTAATATTGTTTTACTTACTATGGTATATTATGTATTTATTATTTAATTATTCACTGTTCTGTTACAGAGAACAAGGAAATGGGATACAATTGCTATGATGCGAAAAGGGGTAGGATTAATAAGCTCAGCTTCTTCCTACTCCTTTTTGGACGTGCTGTAATGAAACAACTGGAATTATGTAATGCAGGATTGTATCGTATGCATGTTCGAAATAAACTGAAAATGAACTGAACTGAACTATAAAATATATGTGGAATTAAATCATGGAATGGATTAACCAAAGAAATCAAGAAAAACACTTATGATGAATATCTTGAACTCCTGTTTTTTGGGGTTTTTTTTTAGATAAAGATGATTTATTTATGTACCGGTAATATTGTTTTACTTACTATGGTATATTATGTATTTATTATTTAATTATTCACTGTTCTGTTACAGAGAACAAGGAAATGGGATACAATTGCTATGATGCGAAAAGGGGTAGGATTAAATAAGCTCAGCTTCTTCCTACTCCTTTTTGGACGTGCTGTAATGAAACAACTGGAATTATGTAATGCAGGATTGTATCGTATGCATGTTCGAAATAAACTGAAAATGAACTGAACTGAACTATAAAATATCTAGAAGCACACAAAATAGAAAGATAGCACTTTAGATTTGACGATGAAAAAGCAAGAAAGAGCACAGCCAAACCAACAGCAGAGTGAACAATTTTATTTTCTTTGTCGGAAAAAATAAGGATTTCTATATAATGCAATATCGGGAACAATGTGATTGGTATTTCATGGACCCCAATGTTACATAAAATGTTGAGCGTAGTAATGGAGACTACTGACAGTGCAGTAGTGGGGTTTGAAACAGAGTCAATTGTTCTGAATAAAGCTTGAGGACGGTTGCTGCTGTTTTAAATAATACCAGAGAGATGTTCGGATTTAACCTATTTTACAGCCCTTTGATAAGTCCATTAAACTGCCCCGCAGAATATCCAGTGACACACTGGATGGAGTCTGTCCTTTTTCCACTTAATGCTCAGCCTGTCGGCATTGCTGCCTGAGTGCGCGAGTGTTATACCAAGGGTCAGATTTGGGTTTAGAGGAGGTGGATTTATATGGTGCAATAGAGTCCAGAATATCCAAACAGGTGGAGTTGAAACAGGAGATAAAATCCCCAGGGGAAACAAAAGAAGCCTGTCGTGCGAGCCCGTAAATGCAGCTTCAAAAGCTCCAGATGTAAAGGAAATGATGATACAGCGGCGGCTGATGAATTCAAATCTTACAGGTGAATGGTCTGAGAAATTGATTGATTGATTGATTGAGAAGTTTATTGACATCTTAAAGAATTGAATCCATGTAATGTTTTAAAAAGACAAATGGATGACACAAAAAGCCAAAAGTAGGGATGTCTGATGATGGCTTTTTGCCGATATCCAATATACCAATATTGTCCAACTCTTTAATTACCGATACTGATATCAACCGATACCGATATCAACCGATATATACAGTCGTGGAATTAACACATTATTATGCCTAATTTGGACAACCAGATATGGTGAAGATAAGGTACTTTTTTTTTAAATTAATAAAATAAAATAAGATAAATACATTAAAAACATTTTCTTGAATAAAAAAGAAAGTAAAGCAATATAAAAACAGTTACATAGAAACTAGTAATTAATGAAAATTAGTCAAAGTAACTGTTAAAGGTTAGTACTATTAGTGGACCAGCAGCACGCACAATAATGTGTGCTTACGGACTGTATCCCTTGCAGACTGTATTGATATATATTGATATATAATGTAGGAACCAGAATATTAATAACAGAAAGAAACAACCCTTTTGTGTGAATGAGTGTGAATGAGTGTAAATGGGGGAGGGAGGTTTTTTGGGTTGGTGCACTAACTGTAAGTGTATCTTGTGTTTTTTAAGTTGATTTAATAATAAAAAAAACAAATAAATAAATTAAATTAAAAAAACGATACCGATAAAAAAACAAAACAATACCGATAATTTCCGATATTACATTTTTACGCATTTATCGGCCGATAATATCGGCAGGCCGATAATATCGGCAGGCCGATATTATCGGACATCTCTAGCCAAAAGGCTTGTTTCCATTGTGGACCATTAAATATTCATCACATTTGATACATTCAATAATAAAAGATATATAACCTGTAACATGTATAAAAAAATTGCGTTAAAAAATTGATAAATTATGTACATGTACACAGTATACATGTTAGGTGATTTGAAAAATGGGGGCGGGGGGGTATGTAAGCTATGTACATGAGAAAAGGGTATAAAGTGCGTCACTGAGTGACAGGAAGAGGCCGCTGGAAATGACTAGGTCCAACGTGTCTTCGTGCTGCGTGGGGAAATGTACTGATTCTGTCAAATTACAAGAGTCAAGTAAACTTATAAAATCATGACCTTGTTGAGCTGACTGACAACATACATGTATATTAAAATCCATCCATCCATTGTACTACCGCTTGTCCCTCTCGGGGTGCTGGAGCCCATCCCAGCTGCATTCGGGCGGAAGGTGGTGTACACCCTGGACAAGTCGCCACCTCATCGCAGGGCCAACACAGATAGACGGACAACATTCACACTCACATTCACACACTAGGGACCATTTAGTGTTGCCAATCAAACTATCCCCAGGTGCATGTCTTTGGAGGTGGGAGGAAGCCGGAGTACCCGGAGGGAACCCACGCAGTCACGGGGAGAACATGCAAACACCACACAGAAATTCCAGGAAAGGCAGAAGTATCTTAGACTCGCTATCGTGGCGATAAATAGGCAAATGAACCAAGAGTCACGAATGTTTATGAGTGTCAAGCGATCATATACTTGTGAAGGTGACACAGTTGGAATAACATAGGAAAAATACAACATTAGCATTAGTACAGCCAGGATTGGGAGCCAGGTGGACCAAACACAGCGGCGCCATCTTTAAGTACATAATACTCTTTTAATATATGTAAATTAGGGCTGCAACAACTAATCGATTAAATTGATTAAAATTGCCGATTAATTTAGTCATCGATTCGTTGGATCTATGCTATGCGCATGCGCAGAGGCAATTTATTTTATTTTATTTATTTTTATTTTTATGAACCTTTATTTATAAACTGCAACATGTACAAACAGCTGAGAAACAATAATAAAAATAAGTATGGTGCCAGTATGCTGTTTTTTTTCAATAAAATACTGGAAAGGATATAAATGTAGTTTGTCTCTTTTATCCAATTATTAGTAATAATCGACAGATTAATTGATTATCAAATTAATCATTAGTTGAAGCCCTAATGTAAATACTTCAATAATATTAATCAATGCATTCATTTATTCACGGTGCCCCATATTTCTCCATCCATCCATCCATTTTCTACCGCTTATTCCCTTCGGGGTCGCGGGGGGTGCTGGAGCCTATCGCAGCTACAATCGGGCGGAAGGCGGGGTACACCCTGGACAAGTCGCTACCTCATCGCAGGGCGAACACAGATAGACAGACAACATTCACACTCACATTCACACACTAGGGACAATTTAGTGTTGCCAATCAACCTATCCCCAGGTGCATGTCTTTGGAGGTGGGAGGAAGCCGGAGTGCCCGGAGGGAACCCACGCAGTCACGGGAAAAACATGCAAACTCCACACAGAAAGATCCCGAGCCCGGGATTGAACCCAGGACTACTCAGGACCTTCGTATTGTGAGGCAGATGCACTAACCCCTCTTCCACCGTGTTGCCCCCCATATTTCTCAATAATGTCAATTATACGGTCATAGCATCTAGCGCCACACCACTCTAACCTGCAACTCAGCTCCACAGATAACATGCACACCCCCATGGTATACTGTAAATAAGGTCTTAACAAAGTAATACATTCAGCAATTTGGAAAAAAATCTGCAATTTGTTTTTTAATAATAATAACAGCTAAACCTGCTCAGTGGCCTTGTGGTTAGAGAGTCCGCCCTGAGATCGGTAGGTCGTGAATTCAAACCCCCGCCGAGTAAAACCAAAGACTATAAAAATGGGACCCATTACCCCCTGCTTGGCACTCAGCATCAAGGGTTGGAATTGGGGGTAAAATCACCAAAATGATTCCCGAGCGCGGCCACCGCTGCTGCTCACTGCTCCCCTCACCTCCAAGGGGGTGGAACAAGGGGATGGGTCAAATGCAGAGGTTAATTTCACCACACCTAGTATGTGTGTGACTATCAGTGGTACTTTAACTTAAACCAGCAGTTAGGGCTGGGCGATATATTGAATATACTCGATATAGAAAATGACTATATCGTGATATTCGAGTATACGTTCTCACGCAGTTGCTTTTAGCTGCGTAAACCGCATGCGTTTCTCACTCTTTCCTGTCTCTCCTTCTCACAGAGACTTAAAACAAGCGCACCTTATTACATACGTCACACGCTACCGCGGAGCGAGAGTATAGCGACATGGTAACGATAGCTGTGATGCTAACAGCTAACGGTGTGGTGCGAGCGGTAATACGAGAGAAAGAAGGTGTGAATCTGGTAACAAATGAAGGAATAGTTAATTCCCAAGAAAAACAGCACGGGGTCCATCGTCTGACGGTGGTTTGGCTTCAAGCGGGAATATATCTTTACATCATGTCAACATCTCCGTTCGGTGCCACACCAAATAAATGCCGAAGCAACTATTTCCACATCAACACCGTAGGACATATACTATTTGATATGCAGCTCATTTTTATGTGACACTTATTGAAATATATTGTGTCATCATGCACAAAAGTGCACTTTATTTGTTTTAAAATGTCTCTGACAATCTTGCACTTTCTGTTATGGAAATTACATGAATGTTTGTGCCACCTGCTTAATAACTGTTTAATAAATACAGTTTTGCTAAATTGACTTAGTTGTGATTTCCCTCTCTGCATGAAAGTTTAAAAGTAGCATATATTAATGCAGTATGAACAAGAATGTTTTAATGTAGACACATACAATCATCATACTGCCGTGATTATATGCATCAAGTGTTCATTCAAGGCTAAGGCAAAATATCGAGATGTATATCGTGTATCGCGATATGGCCTAAAAATATTGAGATATTAAAAAAAGGCCATAACGCCAAGCCCTACCAGCAGTAGTACAGAACAAAGGGGATGTACAAAAACAATTGCAAGATTTTACAGCTGCCATGTTGTTGCTCTGTGGGCATACATGTTAAGTAAACAAAGGTCATCTGCTTGTTGCACATCAATCAATCAATCAATGTTTATTTATATAGCCCTAAATCACAAGTGTCTCAAAGGGCTGCACAAGTCACAACAACATCCTCGGTTCAGAGCCCACATAAGGGCAAGGAAAAACTCACAACCCAGTGGGATGTCACATCCATCCATCCATTTTCTACCGCTTAAAAAAAATCATCATGACGTCTTTGAAAATAAATCTTTCTGCTCATTTTAGTGTACAAATTAAACATGGACCATATATAACCCTGAACATTTGCTTCCAATATGAAATACTATTTGTCAACAACTGGTGCATGTACCGTATGAGCCTGTTGTATACATATGCATGTCCTTGAGCACAGAAACCCATCCTGCATCTCCTCAATGTCAAGTGAACTGTCATTATTTGTTATCAATTGCAAATCAATGCAATTATGTTGCCAGTCTGCTCTTGGCCCTTTTCTATGATGCATCATTTGCAAACTCATAAATTACATTAGTGGTATGGTTCCTTCAGTGCTACTTGCTTTTAACCATTGATTTTATGACCTTCTCTGATGGAAAATTAATTACTTTATTTCCTGTTGATGTATGAACACTTGTTCTGATTGTCTACAGTGCTATCAAAGTATGAGTTGACGCTACAATAGTAGTGTCTGACAGAGAGGAGTGTATGTTCATATTCTGAGGTGAAAGGTTAAGATATACATTCATCCTCAACTAATATTTATTATATAGTAATATCCAGTGGAGTTCCCTTATCTCGACACTCCTTGGACTGGCTGACTGAAATCGAGATAGAGTAGTTTGTTGTTGTTGGTGGTAGTTGTGTGTATGTATCAAGGACAACATGCGTCCTCAGTCTTCATAAGTGTCCAAGCATGCACTGCAAATTATTTGCCAATTGACACAAGGTTTAAAATGTTATTTCTAGAAATGTCCCCAGTTTTAAGAGCTACTTATATATTTTAGTCATTGACTTTAAATCATAATCTTAATTTTAGCATGAATAATTATAGTTTGTCTATTCAAGTTTCAAAAATTATGAAATTGAGAAACGAAAAAAGAAAAAAAAGATGTAATAAGGTTTGGTTTTCCCCTCATAGAACATCTTGTTTAAAGAGATTAATAATTCTCGTTTTTAGAATAAAATACTTATTTTTTTAGCTTAGTAGTCCTGCTGACTTCTATACATACATATCTTAATTTAGGATGTCTTACAGTGCATTCGGAAAGTATTCACACTTGTTCCACATGTTGTTATGTTACAGCCTTATTCCTAAATTGAGCATATTTCATTTTGTCCTCAAAATGTTATACACAATACCCCATAATGACAAAATGAAAAGGTTTTTTTAAAACATTTTTGCAAATGTAATAAAAAAAATATAAAAAATCACATGTACATAAGTATTCACAGCCTTTGCTCAATACTTTGTTGATGCACCTTTGGCAGCAATTACAGCCTCAAGTCTTTTAGAATATGATGCAACATGCTTGGCACATCTATCTTTGGGCGGTTTCACCCATTCCTCTTTGCCCATCTGTCTTTGTAGCACCTCTCACGCTCCAACAGGTGTAATGGGAAGTGTTGGTTTTCATCCAGGGTGTCTCTTTACATTGCTGCATTCCTCTTTCCCTCTATCCTGACTAGTCTCCCAGTTCCTGCCGCTGAAAAACATCCCCACAGCATGATGCTGCCATCACCATGCTTCAATGTAGGGAAGGTATTGGCCTGGTGATGAGCGGTGCCAGGATTCCTCCAAACATGATGTCTGGCATTTACGGCAAAAATGTTTTACCTTTGTCTAATCAAACCAGAGAATTTTGTTTCTCATGATCTGAGTCTTTTTTGCAAACTTTTTACAAAAAATGGCTTCCGTCTGGCCATTCTACCATACAGGCCTGATTGCTGCAGAGATGGTTGTCCTGCTGTAACGTTCTCCACTCTCCACAGAGGAATGCTGTAGCTCTGACAGAATGACCATCGGGTTTTTTGTCACTTCCCTGATTAGATTAAGATGAATGCAACCAACGAAACTAACGCTTCCCATCCAATCTGAGGGAGCTTGAGAGGTGCTGCAAGGGGGATTGGGTGAAACTGCCCAAAGATAGGTGTGTCAAGCTTGTGGCTTTGTACAAACCCCGTTTCCATATGAGTTGGGAAATTGTGTTAGATATAAATATAAACGGACTACAATGATTTATAAATCATTTTTAACCCATATTCAGTTGAATATGCTACAAAGACAACATATCCATCCATCCATCCATTTTCTACCGCTTATTCCCTTTGGGGTCGCGGGGGGCGCTGGAGCCTATCTCAGCTACAATCGGGCGGAAGGCGGGGTACACCCTGGAAAAGTCGCCACCTCATCGCAGGGCCAACACAGATAGACAGACAACATTCACACTCACATCCACACACTAGGGCCAATTTAGTGTTGCCAATCAACTTATCCCCAGATGCATGTCTTTGGAAGTGGGAGGAAGCCGGAGTACCCGGAGGGAACCCACGCAGTCACGGGGAGGACATGCAATTTGATGTTCAAACTGATAAACATTTTTTTTGTTGCAAATAATCATTAACTTTAGAATATGATTCCAGCAACACGTGACAAAGAAGTTGGGAAAGGTGGCAATAAATACTGATAAAGTTGAGGAATGCTCATCAAACACTTGTTTGGAACATTCCACATGTGTGCAGGCTAATTGGGAACAGGTGGGTGCCATGATTGGGTATAAAAACAGCTTCCCAAAAAATGCTCAGTCTTTCACAAGAAAGGATGGGGCGAGGTACACCCCTTTGTCCACAACTGTGTGAGCAAATAGTCAAACAGTTTAAGAACAACGTTTCTCAAAGTGCAATTGCAAGAAATTTAGGGATTTCAACATCTACGGTCCATAATATCATCAAAAGGATCAGAGAATCTGGAGAAATCACTCCACGTAAGCGGCATGGCCGGAAACCAACATAGAGTGACCGTGACTTTCGATCCCTCGGACGGCACTGCATCAAAAACAGACATCAATCTTTAAAGGATATCACCACATGGGCTCAGGAACACTTCAGAAAACCACTGTCACTAAATACAGTTGGTCGCTACATCTGTAAGTGCAAGTTAAAGCTCTACTATGCAAAGCGAAAGACATTTGTCAACAACATCCAGAAACGCCGCCGGCTTCTCTGGGCCCGAGATCATTTAAGATGGACTGATGCAAAGTGGAAAAGTGTTCTGTGGTCTGACGAGTCCACATTTCAAATTGTTTTTGGAAATATTCGACATCGTGTCATCCGGACCAAAGGGGAAGCGAACCATCCAGACTGTTATCGACGCAAAGTTCAAAAGCCAGCATCTGTGATGGTATGGGGGTGTCTTAGTGCCCAAGACATGGGTAACTTACACATCTGTGAAGGCACCATTAATGCTGAAAGGTACATACAGGTTTTGGAACAACATATGCTGCCATCTAAGCGCCGTCTTTTCATGGACACCCCTGCTTATTTCAGCAAGACAATGCCAAGCCACATTCAGCACGTGTTACAACAGCGTGGCTTCGTAAAAAAAAGTGCGGGTACTTTCCTGGTTCGCCTGCAGTCCATACCTGTCTCCCATCAAAAATGTGTGGCGCATTATGAAGCGTAAAATACAACAGCGGAGACCCCGGACTGTTGAACAACTGAAGCTCTACATAAAACAAGAATGGGAAAGAATTCCACTTTCAAAGCTTCAACAATTAATTTCCTCAGTTCCAATCGTTTATTGAGCGTTGTTAAAAGAAAAGGTGATGTAACACAGTGGTGAACATGCCCTTTCCCAACTACTTTGGCACGTGTTGCAGCCATGAAATTCTAAGTTAATTATTATTTGCCAAAAAAAAAAAAGTTTATGAGTTTGAACATCAAATATCTTGTCTGTGTAGTGCATTCAATTGAATATGGTTTGAAAAGGATTTGCAAATCATTGTATTCCGTTTATATTTACATCTAACACAATTTCCCAACTCATATGGAAACGGGGTTTGTATTCCAAAAGACTTGAGGCTGTAATTGCTGCCAAAGGTGCATCAACAAAGCATTGAGCAAAGGCTGTGTGAATGCTTATATATGTGTGATTTTTTATTTTGAATATATTTGCTAAATCTTTGTAAAACATTTTCACATTGTCATTATGGTGTATTGTTTGTAAAATTTTAAGGACAAAAATGAATGTATTCCATTTTGGAATATCGCTGTAACATATGTAACGGGGCACAGCCAGGCAGTGCCAGATGTAGGTTTGTAAACCTCACTCTCCGACAACTTCAAATGTAGTGCTGGTTGCTGGGATGCCAGATCGGTCTTTTTAGTCCAGTGGTCAGCACATTCCTCTCCCAATACAAACAACCAGGGTTTGAGTCCCAGTGCAGAATGTGATAAAAAGGCACGGAGGCCGAACCAACTGGGTTTCACATAACAGAATGTGGAAGAAGTTAAGTGATGTGGATACTTTCTGGGTGGACTGTATCAAGTCAAATTAACTGGCTGCAAGGACGAATAATTTCACAAGTTTTTAGTATTTTTTAAACCTTTTTATCTTTTATTTTGTCAGTTCTTTTAGCAGTGTATGACTATTTCCAGCTAATTTAAAGCTGTTACCAACCATTTAGCGATTGCTGTGTAAATTTCACAGCATGGTCTGCGAGAAGTGGCTACAATTACTCCACTCTTAACCGAAATCACAGCGACAGTAGATGGAAATAACTGCGACCTACGAGTGCTTTGAAGCTGAACTTGCCATCTAATTCAAACTTTTTTTTGTCCTTTTTTGCTCGCTATTCATGGCTCAACATTAGCTAGAACTTGTTTCAACTTGTTATTATTGCATTATCTGATAGCTGTAATTAATAAATATTTCTACTCATATACATATACTCCAAATAATCACAATTACCGTAAATTCTGGACTATAAGCTGCTACTTTTTCCCTACACTTTGAACTTTGCAACTTATGACACGGTGCGGCTGATTTATGGATTTGACTTCGCTGATGACCATATTACAAATAGTTTTCATTAAACACATGCAAAGACACTGGAATAGTGTGTTAGTGTTTGTGCTATGGCACCATCTTTTGAACGTGTTCGCTCACTACAGGTACTGCTGGGTGAATGTCTATAATGTTTTCAACCGGAAGTACAAGTGCCATTCTGTCTTCTAATCATCCATAGCGTTTCTACTCCTGTGGATTCTTCATTCATCACCCCAAGCAACGTTTGGAAGTTTTACAATATAACAAACAATTTTTACTTACTAAACTGTCCCATGCGTGATGTCTGTAGGAGTGTTTTCATATGAATTTGTATGTTCTATCGTAATGTAATCAAGCTAGCGTCATTTGCATAAGCTCATATGCTAACATGTTTCCAGGTGTCTGTGTTAGTATTAATAACTAATGGCATTATTTATATATTGTTTCAGTTTCATAAATTCCTTAGTATATTCACCAAGACGTCACCGTGGAGTTATTGAGTCTGTTTAGCTGGTTGGAGAGCTTGCTTCCGCAGCTAGTGGGTCCATGACAATTACGTCTGTTTTGTTTGTTCAGTCGTTAACTATCGTGTTACAGACACCGTTTGGAAACCATTAAGGTATGTAAATGAACATTTACAAGATTGTTCTATGTAAATATCTTATTTCACAATGTATAGGTATACCTGCTGCTTTTATTCCAGTGTGGCTAATATGTGGAAAAATACTGTTTTCTTTGAAATTTTTGTGGGTGCAGCTTATATACTGGTGCACTCTACAGTCCGGAAATGACGGTAATACAAATTGAAAAGTGTGATTAATCTGATTTAAGAAATTGCATTTTTGAGATGTTTTGCTGGGAGCCTTAGTAAAGGTAGTCTCCAGAGAAAATAGCGCTTTATAAATATAATTCACTTCACTTTCAAGGGGAACTGCACTTTTTTTAAAATGTTGCTTATTGTTCACATTCATTATTCATTCACATTCATGACGACGGATGTTTTTTCTTTTTTTTTTCTTTTTAATGCATTCTACTCATAAATAAATGTGAGTAAAAGTAAACTTGCAGTGCAGCCAGTGGAAGGTCGTTTATAAAACACAAAATTAAAAACATCCAAAAACTGCCAACAATATTCTCTCTGACATTTCTTGACTTGAATATTTCCCAAGTATTAATGATATTGTTATTATAAGAGCTAACGCAGACAAACTATTTATAGCAGCGCCGCGATTACAAACTTGCGTGCCAATGTTAACATCATCGACTGATGAGCTGCTTCCTTGTTTACTTAGTCGTCAAACTTTATCTTAGATCATAAATCATGCCTCCTACCTGGAGAATAGAAGGACAAGGATGTAATCAGACAAGTTGGTACATTTTGACAGCCAATTTAGACCCGGGAATGGCGACAACAACACAAAAAGACACATGGTTCTGTCTCCACACCCCTCTTTCCTTCGCAAGGATTGTGAGTCATTATTCATCTAAATGGGCATATATGAACATCCTAGCAGTCAGCATCCTAATGACAACAGACCTTGTACAATAAGTGATGTTTTTATTATGTTTGTTGGCTCTCATAATGTCTTCAGTGAGCAGAAATCAGTGATGAAGAAAAAAAGCAAACATTGTGATGCGTTTTTTAAATTAATGCGCCATGTATGCTCAAAATTAGCAAAATATGTTAATATTAAATGTTATTATGAATGTGCTTGTGACATTTAGCAACAATTTTTTGCTGTCAATATTAAATTGAAACAACAAAACAGTCAAATTCATTACTAATAGGTAATTTAGCAGAATTGTAAATGTGATGGGCTGTTCTTAAGACTGCTGTTGGTATTTTCACGTCCTCAGAAACAAAGTGAACGGACATGAAGAAATTAAATTGAGGGGTTGGACAGGCTTGTTTTGTTAAATCTTCGATTTGCTGGAAAAAACACCTTTTGTAAACACATCATCTGACCCACAGCCTGTCCCGTCAAAACAAAATCCCATCTCTGCCCCTATTTCCTCTAAAGTGTGTCCTCAGATAGGTAATGTAATCCGTGAAAAGGTTACGTCTCCAAAAACAGGACAATCATTTTATAAGCCAATGCGATACATAAATTCCAGAGCTCATGGTTGAGGATTAATCAACTGCTTAAATGTACTTGATTTAAATCAGGTTAGACAGAATTAATCCCCAGCCAGCCACTGTTCTACTCCTTGGGCAATTTAGTGACAAAATACAATTATGGCCTATACGTTACACCTCACTGGTTCATCTCAACTCTTGTTCCTCTGGGATATCACACTACGTCTATGTGTCTGTCAAACCACTCTCTCCAGAATGGGATGATGGGAGTAGCAGTGCCAACTTACAAGATAAGGATGGTATTTTCAAGTAATTGTATTCATAAAGGAGCCTATTCACAACCAACCGTCCCAATCCAAGTGAACCCCACCTACAAAATAAAGTTGGTCTGCGTACATTTAATTATTATTATCAATTTAAATGAATATAGTCAAAGTGGGAATGAATGAGTGCCTGTTATCTGTTCACTGTTTTTTGAGATGACCACTGAGGGTTGGAGAGTCTCATAAACTCGAGTGGACATGAAAATATAGTTTGTGAATAAAAAAGAGAAGGGCAGATAAAATAGATATAATTTGATTTACTGCCCATTGTCTTCATGTCTGATACAATGTGGGAAAAGTTAGATGGCGGGTATGAAATGTTGATGTCGAGATTAAAGAAAGATCTTGCTTTTGAAATGCAATCCAGTGGATGTAAACAGCACATTATGCGATGTATTGTTTAGGCATTTCCAGTAGAAAAAAATGATTGATGTTCATTCATGAGGTCAGTCATTTTTTTGCATAATTTTTAATTGAATATATATTAATATATTGGGGATGTGTGCTTATTGATGTTTTAGCATATTCCTGCTGACTTGTTCAAAAGCTAAACAGCATCCATGGTCTACTTGCAAAGAGGTGATGCAAACACATATTTGATGGACGTCAAAGGGAGAAAACTCCCAGCATGCTGTTTGAAAACGCTGAGGAGAGACAGGAGTCAAATGGTGAAAGTAGCCTTACAGTATATAGTTTATGTCCAGTAAACTGAAAAATAAAAAACAAGGGACGATCCACGGGTCAGTGTTTGTTCTCCTTTGAAGTGTAAATGCTGGAATTTTTAAATGTTAAGGCAACATTTCCAAATTACATTCTCAATGAAAGAAGAGAAAAACCACCAATTTTAAAGTGGCTGTTTGCAACCTTTATGGAGATCCCTAGAGGGCACCAACATTTCAATGTTTTTTTAAGGATTATATTCCCCTCTTATGGCTTTTAAATATACAACAACAAACACGCTCATACGTAACACACATACGCGCATTAGCTTTGTGTGTTGTTAGCTGACAGCAATTTGGCTAGGTAACACTGGCTATCATTAAATGTACACCTCAAATCACGAGTGCCCCATTTTACGGGTATTTTGAGATACGAGCTGCTTCTCGACTTTGTGTTGTGCTTTAGTTTGCAAGTGTATAGTTGACTTAAAAGGGTTTTTTGGGGTTTGTTTTCAACCCTGCTCTCCAACATTGGGAACGGAGTAACCGAGTTCAAAGGAGAGCCCAGCGGATCACAAAAACAAACCATTAAAAACAAACCATGTCCCACCGTTTAAGGACCGGGAATGTTCAAATCACAAGAAGTCAGAGCCAGCCTCCATAGCATGCGACCAAAAACGTCGACACGACGGACAATTATTCATGTAAATAAAGAGAATCTGCCGATGGTGTTCTTGACGTGTCTCCTGACTCAACACGGTTACGTATTACCCTTACACAGCGACAACTTGCAGTCAACTCTGACCTCTAAACCATCACTGTGCAATATAAACAACAATATACATTTCAATTGCTATACAACAAAGAACCAGCCAGTAGGAGATATTGATAAGTCCGCTCCTCATCTTATTACATTCATCATCGGAGGTCACTCGAACGAGTATGACGATCCTCCTGATAGGGGTGTATCCCTTTATGGAGGATGCCTGTGCGTTACTTTGTTTAACGTGGGGAGACTGGTGCACAGACAGTCACCACACGATCCTTGACAGAATCGGGTCAGGGTCCAGTGGGTTGGAGTCCAAGACGACTGGGGGCCCTGTGGTAGTTCTTAAAACTATCGTCCTCCGCCTGCTCCGCCGTTCAGGTCTTCACCGTATCCCTGGCTAATAATAACTGGGATTTATATAGCGCTTTTCTAAGTACCCAAAGTCGCTTTACATGTAGAACCCATCAATCATTCACACCCGGTGGTGGTAAGCTACTTTCATAGCCACAGCTGCCCTGGGGTAGACTGACGGAAGCGTGGCTGCAATTTTGCGCCAACGGCCCCTCCGACCACCACCTATCATTCATTCAATTCACCGGAGTGAGTGGCACCGGGGGCAAAGGGTGAAGTGTCCTGCCCAAGGACACAACGGCAGCGATTTTTTGGATGGTAAGAGGCGGGGAGCGAACCTGCAACCCTCAGGTTTCTGGCACAGTTGCTCTACCCACTACGCCATGCCGCTAGGGGGCAGTCAGGTACTAGGCCTTTGCCAAGGGCCACCTGGGGTAACATTTGTAAAGGGGTTAACCTCCTAGTGCCCCAAGACCCCATAGAGGAGCCTCCACTGCCGGATGCACTTTAACGTCATGCCCAGGACACTTTTAACTACAGTAGTTGTTCGTAGTACATTTTATTGTATTGTTTTTCAAACATATTTCCTATTTAAACTTATATTGTTATTTTTTTAAAGATATGTTACATTTTAACATTGTGGCATTAAGGGGGCCAAGCATTGATAAATGTTTGGATGAAATACATTTATTTCAATGTATTTCAAAGGGTGGCGCTGTTTTGAGATAAGAGTGTTTTGAGTTACAAGCTTGGTTGTGAATCGAATCATGCTAATAATTTGAGGCGCTACTGTACAGTGATACCTTGGCTTTATGTGTCCCAGATGACAAGTGTTTGGGGATACGAGCGGTCTCTTGGCTAACTGTTATGCTTTAGATTGCCAGCCAAGGGTGTAAAATCATTTCCAAATTGTGGACATTTATCCATGAAAATATGGAAGAGGTGCTAATGGTGTTTGACTGCTGATGGTGTTTGACACTCACTCCGCTCTCCATGATAAATACTGGATTTTGTCATTATTACATGACTTTATAAAAGCACTGCAGTTGTTTGTAGTGCATCCTGTTGTATAGTCTTTGATAAACTATTCCCTTTTGAGAAGTTTGCTTTTTCTATTACATGTTAAAATTGGGTTGTTGTTGCATTTTATGAGGAAGATTGATTAGCAATTTAAAAGTTTAGGAGCGCCGTCAGAGAACCAATTACAACTATACAACTATACATTAAAAACATGTACTTATTTCAACTCATGGTGTACACATCACCATCCCAACATACGCCAACCCCTGCTGTGGTTTTGTTGCCTTCTATTGTATATTTGTTGTTGATAAAAGGTACCCCATTAGTCCTCAACGGAGACTGCCACAAGTGACGATGATCGATCGATGGAAGTGAATACATGCTAGAGTGTTATGGTTTTCCAATTGCAATGTGTGTGTTTTTGTCAAACGCGGTCTAATTAAGGTGTTTCAATTTGTTTTAAAAAGCTAGTTTAAACTGAACTAGCAGTGTTTGGTCATGTTTGGAGTGTGCATCCAAAGTACCATTCAGCTCAATTTCATCCAGTAAGCAATAAGTTGCAAACACGTTCTGCACCATGTCCCACATTTGGAACATTTGCATAAACTGCCACTCTAAATTATTCACAGCTGCTGTCTTAGCTTTTCTGACTCATCATGTTTCAATCATCCATGCTTTTTTCCTTGCGGTTTGGAGTCAAAGAGAGTCTCTACATTCTAAAAGCATGCCTGTAAAAATGTTATGACTTTGCCCAAAGTTTATGTTGTATTTGTGTTAAGAGTGAATTATGGTATTGTGAAACAAATGTGTCAGGTTCGGGGTGCTGTGTGAAGACAAACGACCAATGACATCCCCAATTACAGTTACAGAAGCAAATACAAAAAAAACACTTAATGTAATCTAATGGTACATACTTACTAAGCTTACTAAGAAATAATACCACATAACAAAATAATGTCGCAATAGGTGCTAACTATAGCTTTGCTTCCACCCTCACTGATTTCTGCATTGCCACCATTTGTCATGAACACTTAGTTAATTACCTCTTTATGCCTTTCAGCAAACACTAATATATACTTTCATTAGAAAACATTAAGTAGCTGGCGCTTCCTTCCTGTGCTTGTGAGACCCTCTCCCTTGTGTGCTGATAATGAAGTACCCGGACATGCACGTTACATTTTAATTCTACAGTGTATTGCACACATAGTGATGTGTCAGCAACAAATGTGTCAGTGAGAAACATTATTATCCCATTGTTCATCTTCAGGAAGTCGAAAAAATAAACAACCACGCAGACCATCACACTGTTGTCTCACACATGGTGCAAACATGGTTACATGAATGCATTGCCAGGAAGCCCTCAGGATAATTCGGGATAAACTCCAATGTATAATTCATATAGTGTCTAGGGATGAGACTCGAAACCGATTTTCCCGCTTGTTCGATAAGAAAAGAACCGCGTCCTCGGACTCTAATCCCTTTTTGAGAACCGGTACCCGTTATCGAGACCACTATATTAAAGAAAAAGAGTTGGTTCTTTATTCGAATCCCTGGGAACGAATCCCGTCCCGACCAGATATGCTCCGTGGGACATCACAAGAAATGACGTCACATAGCTCAGTCAGATAGCGAAAGCAGGAAAAACAATGGACCGGAAAAAGCGCTCCAAGGTGTAATAAAGTTCAAAACAAAAGGTATAATCCAATGAATAACTTTACTGAGAGATTTGAGCAGGATACAAACACATGACGAACACTTTTATGACCAACCGGAAACATAGCAACCAGTCTAGCAACGCACCTCCTTTACGGCAGCTGTCGCAACGTTCTTAAAGCAACCGCAGCACATACATATATATATACAACATATATGACATGATCTCCCTTTTGTAACTTTTGTTTTTATTTCCTTGTAAACAAAACAAAATCACACTGAATATGTGTTGTCTGTCTAATTATAAATAATGCAGTTGAGGCGTGTTGGCTGAGTTCTTGACGTTTACTTTCACAACGTACTCATAACCTCATTCTTAGCTGCCGGGTGGTGACATGCAACAACACTTTTCGGGGCTACCGCGCATGCTCGTCACTCCCGTTGCATGCTGGGTAGTGTAGTTGTTATATTCCCTAGCTCATAACATCACATATTTCCTCCCCCTATAAAGAAATAATGTTAACTCAATAAAGTGTATTTCTTTTTTTAGTTTTAACTTTTCATTTTTTAGCATTGTAACCACATTTGCAAACAACTTTTCTCTTCATAGAATTTTCTTTCAATAAAGAAATAAAGTGCAAAAATGTCAAAGCATCATAACAAATAGTTATATAGTCAAATAGCAGCAGAAGTGCACTTTTTGGAGAGCTGTATTGTTTTCAGTTTTGTGCCCAAGGGACTGATTTTATTTAACACTATATTATTATTTATACACCTATAGTGATCACAGAGACATGTTGTTTTTGTGCTACTGTATATATTTGTTTTTCTGAAAAATCCCACTAAATATACTTTGGGTAACAACCGTCAATATTTATTTATTTTATTTTATTTTTTTAGGGGGTAACAGTCAATATTTATTTATTTATTAGATTTTATTTTTTTCTTATATTATAAAAGTAAGCTTTTGTTAAATCAAATATATATATTTTTTTCCATATACAACAACCTATCTGGACTCGATAAGAGAATCGATAAGGAATCGGTTCGATAAGAGGATTCGATAATAGGCTCGAACTCGATAATTTCTTATCAAACATCATCCCTAATAGTGTCCATATTAGCAAACATGACAGTTTTTTATTTCCCACGTTATGCTACAAGCGGTAGAAAATGGATGGATGGATGGACGTTATGCTGCATTTTCTTGCAACTGATTTATCGTAACACTTTCACACAATTACTAAGCATAAGGAGTCATCTAGACCAGGCCTATTTAACTGGCAGCCCACGGGCCACATCCAGCCCGCCCAAGCTATTAATTTGGCCCACCAAACATCACCCTGATAGGTTTGATGAAACCATTCAAACGAGGGTGGCTCATGTATGCAGTACTCCCGCCAAATCGGACTTTAAACAACGACTGGACAACAAAGTATGAATGTTCTGCCCCGAGACACTGCTCGAGTCATTCTTTTCTGTCGGACATTTTAAGCGGCGGACACACTGTTCCAGACCAGCAACGATGGTAGAAATCCACAAGTGTAAGCTTCATCACGAAACGTGGTTAGATCTGTGTAAGGATATATTGTGCATAAAGATATTGAGTTAATTTTGTGTTGAAATTGCTGACTTTGTGATGTCTTTAGTTTTCGTGGTCGTGTTTTTATTTGTCTGAGTATCTCTCTGGCGAGCAAAATCGAATACATTTGACCAGTAGAAGGCGATAACGCTACACCTTAGGTTTAATTGTGTTGAGCCACATTCATGGACGTTGTTTAAATTCTATATGCGTAAACATATGCAGTTTATTGTGTGATTGTATTAACACTAAACTTATTTTATTTATGTAAAATACACAAGTGACATTATGTATACTTTTGTAATGTTTATTTCATGTTTATATTTTCAGTCTTACAAACTTAAATGAAAGAAAAAGGGTAAAGAAACAAAACTCAGGTGGTAAAAGAGGTCAAAAAAAGGGACATCATAACGCAACAAAGAAACGTCTGTTTCTTTATGCTGTTAACTATCTGCCTAGCTGCACACGCTGAAAACGAATAGCGAGGGCAGAATAATACATTTATTGACAGTGCAGTGTGAAAGCCAATATACTTACTTTGTAATTATTTAAAAACAGTCTCAAATGTATTCAACCCGCAGAAGCACTTCCTGACAAAACATCCAAATTTCAATGTTCGGCCGCTGAGACCTTGGGCTCTCGAAACTGCAGCTCTCTTCATTATATAGTTGAAAAACCCTGATCTTAACTTTATCATCTATATTTTCTGAATCAATACTAAAAAAGACACCTCAGATAAAAATATGAGTCACAGTTAAAAAAGAGAATGTAAAACACAGTTTGTTATCCAGGGAGTCGTTTTGCTGAATAACTATTTCCACATTAACATATTGTATTGCCCGCTTACCTTCTTTGTTATGCAGGAGCCAAGCACTGGTATTAAATATTTAACTCAAGTGCCAAGGAGAGAAGATATGTCACCTCTCTAATTGTAGATACGGATGAAATAAATTTGCATGAGCACATTCTATGCCTCCAATCTAGATAAATATTAGTGAAGTATGAAGAGCAGATAGAGGAAGTGTGAGTGAAAGCACATCAGGATTCATAAACCACACTGTTTACCCATGATGGCGTGCCTCTTTCATCAGGCTGACGAAGTACAGGATGAAGTGTGTCGGAGTGATGATAAAGCGGCAACCTTGTTTGACAAAGCTGGAGTGGTTCTTGGTAGTGGAATATACCTTCATTTTCTATTCCTATTTTGCTTTTCACCTGCAAAGGTCTGATGAATATTTCAGTTGAAATTGCCAATCAGACAGCTCATGTTCAGAGAGTTGCCTGGCTTTCCTACTAAATATGGACATACGGTCAAATCCAGAAAATGGTGTAGGCCAGTAAAAATTCAGACGTATGAAAGTGTTCGCACACGCAAATGCAAGCACATTTCTTTGTTGCATTGCAATCTACTTGGAATCGACCGCAGACGTCTGCGTGGCTTAGCACGCCCAGACCACGCTCCCTTATAAATACGCAAATCATTTTGAAAGTAACCATGTGACTGAGAACGACATGCGCTGCCCAATGAGGACTCAGTAGGAGGTGCTTCCTTCTCCTGCTACAGAAAACAGCCCACAGGCTAAAAAAAAAATGCCCCCGCACTCCCTCCGACCCCCCCACGGATGACCATCCCCGGTATGATACGTAAAACTTTAGAAGGGTAAGTGACTCTAATTCCCCCTTATAGAAATTTGTGTAATTTAAAACAAAATGTGTTCACGCAGTACGCCTGCTGGCGCCAGCGAGATTATAGTTTTGTAAAAAAAAAAAGAAAAAAAAGAAAAAAAAAAGCATTCAACCATGCAAGGACTATAAAAAAAATAATACGAAAGACTTTGACCCTTGTTTGATCCTTGACATTGTCTCTGATGTGCACATCAATCAGTCCGAGGAGTAAAAAGTTGGCACTTTTTTATGTGAACTGTTACCCAGCATCACTTGTGTGTAGCTAAAGTATCCACAGCCTGTAGAAACCTGCGTATGCCAGCTATGAAATTGTCGAGAGGCAGCACACATTTAGAAGCATTTAAGTCCCATCTTAAAACTCATTTGTATACTCTAGCCTTTAAATAGCCCCCCTTTTTTAGACCAGTTGATCTGCCGTTTCTTTTCCTTTCTCCTCTGCTACCCCCTCTCCCTTGTGGAAGGGGAGACACACAAGTCCGGTGGCCATGGATGAAGTGCTGGCTGTCCAGAGTCGGGACCCGGGGTGGACCGCTCGCCTGTGCATCGGTTGGGAACATCTATGCGCTGCTGACCCGTCTCTGCTCGGGATGGTTTCCTGCTGACCCCACTATGGACTGGACTCTTACTATTATGTTGGATCCACTATGGACTGGACTCTCACAATATTATGTCAGACCCACTCGATATCCATTGCATTCGGTCTCCCCTAGAGGGGGGGGGGGGGGGGGGGGGGGTTACCCACATATGCGGTCCTCTCCAAGGTTTCTCATAGTCATTCACATCGACGTCCCACTGGGGTGAGTTTTTCCTTGCCCTTATGTGGGCTCTGTACCGATGATGTCGTTGTGGCTTGTGCAGTCCTTTGAGACACTTGTGATTTAGGGCTATATAAATAAACATTGATTTATTGATTGATTGACATTTGCACGTCAACGTCAGATTTGATACATCTCCTCTTTGCCGTGAATAAGGGCGTCAGGCAGGTTTTTGTGTGTACACGATATTGTACATAAGGCCCCATATGTTTTCTCTTTGCATATCAGATCTAAAGTTACTTGTGGTCAGCTCAAAAAGTTAATAATGTCTTTGTATGACCTCTGTCAGGAGCAGGGATGTATAGTATATGGTAAAGATTGTATCAATATGATCCCCTTATCGATATTTGTAATCAATACCGTATTTATCGGCACTCTTATCGATACTATATGAAAAAAATCATTTTTTTTTTTATTATGTTTTATTAGCACAACATGATGTAACAGGCAGCGCGGTGGAAGAGAGGTTAATGCATCTGCCTCACAATACAAAGGTCCTGAGTAGTCCTGAGTTCAATTCCGGGCTCGGGATCTTTCTGTGTGGAGTTTGCATGTTCTCCCCGTGACTGCGTGGGTTCCCTCCGGGTACTCCGGCTTCCTCCCACCTCCATAGACATGCACCTGGGGATAGGTTGATTGGCAACAGTAAATTGGCCCTAGTGTGTGAATGTGAGTGTGAATGTTGTCTGTCTATCTGTGTTGGCCCTGCGATTAGGTGGCGACTTGTCCAGGGTGTACCCCGCCTTCCGCCCGATTGTAGCTGAGATAGGCTCCAGCGACCCCCCGCGACCGCTAAAGGGACAAGCGGTAGAAAATGGATGGATGGATGATGTAACATGCTATTTAAGTGGCCTAGTGGTTAGAGTGTCCGTCCTGAGATCGGTAGGTTGTGAGGTCAAACCCTGGCTGAGTCATACCAAAGACTATAAAAATGGGACCTATTACCTTCCTGCTTGGCACTCAGCATCAAGGGTTGGAATTGGGGATTAAATCATCTATCTATCTGTCTCTTTAGTTTCTTAATTTATTCTATAATTATTTGTACTACCTTATGTGTGTTCTCTACTGAACAAAACACAGTTGTGTCGTCTGCAAATAAAACTACCGGTAACTTTAAGTCATTTGTAACTTTACAAATGTTGTGTATAAAGATATTGAACAAAGATGGTCCCAATATTGATCCCTGGGGTATTCAACAGGATATATTTAGTGTTGTAGACGTGTGTTCGCCTAGCTTCACGTATTGTTTCCTGTTGCTTAGGTATCTTCTCACCCAGTTTAAGACCAACCCTCTGACGCCAAATTGTTCTAATTTGTTAATTAAGATAAAATGAATAATTTTGAAAGTGATCTGGATTGTCTCTACTACGTTACCATATGTTCATGTTGCAAGGCTGAACTTCTCTGTGTTTGTATGCTATCGTTCCTGCCTCCACCCACAGAGACAAAGAGAGTGGATGACTGACAAGAGGGTTCACTCTGTTTTTTGAATTTGCTGAATCACTATCTAGAATTAAAGAATAAAAACAAAAATCCTTTACATTTGGGAGACAGCGACTGGCGAAGGTCTGCGCTCCCCCCGTAGTTTTCTAATTGAATAAACTTGTGGTTTTGCCTAGCCAGACAAGATTCAGGTATTGTAGCCAACCAGATAGCTCAGACAGTTCTACCAAATTGGCCACGCCTATAAGAAAAGCTGATATGCGACGCGCCACAGTGGTCACGGGACCCTTCTGAAAAAGACTGGAGACCACAGTTGGAACATGTCAAGGAAAAAAAATCATCTACTATATCTACATCTTGACTGACTAGAAGAAACTAAAAGTATTTGTGGAGCATCTTGTTCGAGAGCTTAATTTTATATCATTATCACTTTTATAAGCTTTGCTTTTTCCTACTCCTTTTTTGGACATGTAGAGGTGAATAACTGGTAACTAGGTCTTTGCTACAATATAATCTGGTAGGTCTGTCCGCAATAACATAAAATATAAAAAATAAAATAAAGATTTTCAGCAAAGAGCAGCAGCTGTAGCACATCTGTGGTAGCATTGTTGGAGAGTGAATGTCAAGAAAGCCTCAATTTGCATAGCTGCCCGTTGACATGAGCACAAATGGGATGCCAGACAGATGACAGATGGGTACCACAAAAAGGAAGTATGTGTTCAAACATTTTAAATCAGTGCTGGTCAACAACCAAGTGCATTTTTCCTGCAAACAATGGTATTTTCAGTAATGTATTAGGAATACAAACCTATGTATTTTGCAGGTATCATTCTGGATATAACAGTATCTGACTTAGCCTAGTCTATAAAATCCGCTACACCTCCCTGATACCGAAGTACATGTCAAACTAATTCCTTAACGTAAATGACCGCCATAACCACAACACCAGGGGGAGCTCCACTAACCACGTTAAACCTAGATTCCGATCCAACAAAGGTCTTAACTCATTCTCTTTCTATGCCACATCAATGTGGAATGCGCTCCCAACAGGTATAAAAGAAAGGGCATCTCTATCCTCCTTCAAAACTGCAATAAAAGTACACCTCCAGGCAACTTCAACCCTAAACTAACACCCTCCCCGAATTGTTAATAATCAAATGTAAACAATCAAATGTAGATACTTTTCTTATGACTTCTGATCTCTCTCTCTCTCTATGTCCACTACTTGCTGTACATATCCTACCAAGTCAGACCTACACTGTTTCAATATCCATTTCTCTGTTCTCAATTGTTGATGACTGATGATAACAACCAAACTTAACCCCCCCTCCACACCCCGAATTGTAAATAATGTAAATAATTCAATGTATACACCCTGATGATTATCTTGTGTGATGACTGTATTATGATGATAGTATATATGATAGTATATATCTGTATCATGAATCAATTTGGACCCCGACTTAAACAAGTTAAAAAACGTATTCGGGTGTTACCATTTAGTGGTCAATTGTACGGAATATGTACTTCACTGTGCAACCTACTAATAAAAGTCTCAATCAATCAATCAATCAAAAACTTATCTTAGAATGCTTTGTGACTCAGGTCATTTCCAGTGCACAATGAATGGATGCACACTTTGACGCAAAGAATAGGCTTATATAAACCCTTTTTAATACCGGCATTAAAAATAGCATTCAAAGAATGTGTTATTATTTTCAATACAGAGGATCCTCGATTTATGAACTTAATTATTATCCTGAATAATTATCTTAATTAGGTTGATCGCGAGCTCCTGGTCGATCGTGGACGGTGTGGTGCGTCAGCCAAGCATAAAAAAAAAAATAAACCTAAAAATTAGCGATCATCAATCTTTACTATGACGTCACTTGATTAACAAGCCAAGGACCTTGTGAGATGACGCTGGCTAGTACAAGTTCAGTATGAAGAAAAAAAAGACCGGCAGGAACGTGAGAAGCACTTTTCAACTTTAATAGACTCTCGCGCAGTCAAAACTGTAAAGACCGACCGCACAGTTCCTGTCTTCACAATAAAAGTGCTGCTCCATCCTGCCTGCGCTAACAAAATAAGGGTCTCAGAAAACTAGCCCACATAAGTTAACGAGCTACAGAGTTTGTCTCCAATTCATGAAAATAACGAGTATAGACGCTGGACAAATAAGAAGCTAAAAACCAACCATCTTCATGTAATAATGGAAAGTGAAGGGGACTTGTTTTCCCCTTCACAATGTGAATTCCGAAATGTGGAACTTATCAGTAGTACTGTAAATCATGTCTGATTCCAATCAATGTCATGCTGTGCATCTGAATAGTTTGCTTGTTTTTAACATAATGCCACAAGCTTGGCACACCTATCTTTGCAGCACCTCTCAAGCTCTATCAGGTTGGATGAGAAGCGCTGGTTTTCATCCAATATGTCTCTGTACGTTGCTGCATTCATCTTAGTCTAGTCAGGGAAGTGACCAAGAAGCCCATGGTCACTCTGTCAGAGCCACAGCCTTGTGGATGAATTAGAACCTACCGAAGGACAACCATCTCTGCAGAAATCCACCAATCAGGCTTGTATGGTAGAGTGGCCAGACGGAAGCCATTTCTTCGTAAAAGGTTTGCCAAATGCACTTAAAAGACTCTAAGACCATGAGAAACAAAATTCTCTGGTCTGATGAGACAAAGATTGAACTCTTTGGCGTGATTGCCAGGCATCATGTTTGGATGAAAACCAGGCACTGCTCATCACCAGGCCAATACCATCTCTACAGTGAAATATGGGTGTGGCAGCATCATGCTGTGGGGATGTTTTTCAGCTGCAGGAACCAGGAAACATGAATATGAATGCAGCAATGTACAGAGACACCTTGGATTAAAACCAACGCTTCCCATTACACCCGTTGGAGTTTGAGAGGTGCTGCAAAAAGGAATGGGCGACTTTGCCCAAAGATAGGTGTGCCAAGCTTGTGGCATCTGATTTTAAAATACTTGAGGGCCGCCCAAATGAAAAGCTTTGACGGCCCGGATGTGGCCCGTGGGCCGACAGTTGAATAGACCTGCTGTAATTACTATGTGCATGTGATTTTTTTCACATTGTCAATATGGGGTACTGTCAATAGAATTTTGAAGAGGAACATTTATTTATTCCATTTTGGGAAAAAGCTTTACCATTAAAAAAATGTGGAAAAAGTGACGTACTCGAAAAACTTTTTGGGATGCACTGTGTGTCAGCATATTTGAATGGTCTTTCAGAAATAAAATAAAAATCCAAGCCATATTGTCTATTCAGCAACATCCTTTAACTGAATGACTTAAGGGGCTAACTAAAACAAATTCAATTGATGCATTTTGTTGTCTGCTGGCAGTTTTTTAAATGTGAACAAATCTCCTATATGAAAAAGTATGTTTTGAGTTTGCATTTTTTTGCATCTTGAGCACAAAGGGGCAGCCTCTTTATGATGAGCACACGTTCAGCTAGCATGTAGCAAACTAGCAGCTCACCTGCAACACAACGCAAATGCACCTTGTAGGAACCCAGGGTGGTTACTTCTCCCACATCAGCGCAAAAGAAAATACTGTACTGCCAAAATCACGTGATCAGCAACTAGTCGACGTCAGGCTTATTGTGGCGCTTAAAGGGGAACTGTATTTTGTGGGGGCAATTTTGCCTATTATTCACAATCCCTATTCAAGACAATGTTTTTACATATGTTTTTATGCATTCTAATTTGTAAAATACAGAAAGTACTAGTTGGCTAACAATGCCGCTCATTCTGCAAGCGCTAAAGCTAAAGAACTACTTTTAACGGCGCCGTGATCACAAAGCAGTAAATGCAGCTACAGTATTGACATACTAAGCTACTGCTGCTGCATCGCCCCTCAGTTGTTAATTATATATTATAAATCATGCCTCTCACTTGTATAGTAAAAGGTTATTGCTTTGACATTTAAACTTTGACTTGGAGATGGCGAGAAAGACATGACTTTTTTTTTTGTTTTATCTGCATGGGAATTATGATAAATTCTTCATCTAAACGGGAATATATAAACATCCCATCAGGCGGCATCTCTAATGAGAGCAGACATTGTACAGTAAATGATTGTTGTATTATGTTCGTAGTTTAAATATCTTGTTTACTACTTAGCAATAGTGCTACATGCTATAGTGTTTAGCTAAAGCTGCATCTGCTTATCACTCAGCTTCTAAAACTTGTAGCTCATCTTCCTTATTTTCATGCTCAAAAAAATAAGGTTCTGGATAATCGTTTGTCCCAAAGTAATCGTTATTGGCTCTCCTAAAGTCTGCCATGAGTAGGAGTGTTGTTATTGTTGAAGGCAAAAGTAATAATAATAATAATAATAACTGGGATTTATATAGCGCTTTTCTAAGTACCCAAAGTCGCTTTACATGTAGAACCCATCATTCATTCACACCTGGTGGTGGTAAGCTACTTTCATAGCCACAGCTGCCCTGGGGTAGACTGACGGAAGCGTGGCTGCAATTTGCGCCAACGGCCCCTCCGACCACCACCTATCATTCATCATTCAATTCACCGGTGTGAGTGGCACCGTGGGAAAGGGTGACGTGTCCCGCCCAAGGGCACAACGGAAGCGATTTTTGGATGGTATGAGGCGGGGAGCGAACCTGCAACCCTCAGGTTTCTGGCACGGTTGCTCTACCCACTACGCCATGCCGCCCCAAAGTGAACATTGTGATGCATCTGTGAAATGAATGCCCTGCCGTATGCTTAAAATGACAAAAATATGTAAATAATAAAAAAAACTTGGAAAAAAAAAAGTAGGCATGGTGTTCTGGGATTAAAGGCCTCACCTTTTCTCCTCCAAACACATTGCTGGGTATTGTGGCCAAACAGTTCAATTGTTGTTTCATCTGACATCACATGAACAAAGATAAGACCTTCTGGAGGAAAGTTCTGTGGTCAGATGAAACTAAAATTGAGCTGTTTGGCCACAATACCTAGCAATATGTTTGGAGGAGAAAAGGTGAGGCCTTTAACCCCAGGAACACCACCTACCATCAAGCATGGTGGTGGTAGTGTTATGCTCTAGGCCTGTTTTGCTGCCAATGGAACTGGTGCTTTAAAGAGAGTAAATGGGACAATGAAGAAGGAGGATTACCTCCAAATTCTTCAGGACAACCTAAAATCATCAGCCCGAAGGTTGGGTGTTGGGCGCAGTTGGGTGTTCCAACAGGACAATGACCCCAAACACACGTCAAAAGTGGTAAAGGAATGGCTAAATAAGGCTAGAATTAAGGTTTTAGAATGGCCTTCCCAAAGTCCTGACTTAAACGTGTGGACAATGCTGAAGAAACAAGTCCATGTCAGAAAACCAACAAATTTAGCTGAACTGCACCAATTTTGTCAAGAGGAGTGGTCAAAATAATTTAACCAGAAGCTTGCCAGAAGCTTGTGGATGGCTACCAAACACGCCTTATTGCAGTGAAACGTGCCAAGGAACATGTAACCAAATATTAACATTGCTGTATGTATACTTTTGACCCAGCAGATATGGTCTCATTTTCAGTAGACCCATAATAAATTCATAAAAGAACCAAACTTCATGAATGTTTTTTGTGACCAACAAGTATGTGCTCCAATCACTCTATCACAAACAAATAAGAGTTGTAGAAATTATTGGAAACTCAAGACAGCCATGACATTATGTTCTTTACAAGTGTATGTAAACTTTTCACCACAACTGTATATACTTACAGCGTATATATAAAATGTTGATGTTTTGATGATTGGAGGTTTTTTAGAGTGTTGTATAGGCGAAATAGAGCGACTCCCTTTGGCTCCATTATTAGCTGACTTTCGCAAGCGTTTATTTACGAGTTAGATTGCTTTTAAAAAAAATTATATTTGTGCTTGTCTCACGTAAGGATTAAGACTGATAGACATAATTCCAAAAAAAGTGCAGTTCCCCTTTAAAGTCTGCAAGTCTGTTCAACCCCAACTATCTATTGCAAATATTTGTAAGTTTATTTAAACAGTTTGTCTGCAGAACCATATAGAATAATAGTCAACATTGAGTCAACACAGAAACATGTATTGTAATGCAATATGTGATTATTCATTGTGACATACAGTAGATCATTGGAGCAAATGGTGATAAAATGGTGAAAACAGGGTAGTGGTACCAAACTATTTTTTGTGTTCGTATGTGTAAAAGTAGATTGAGTAGATTTGCAAACAGCATATATGTACAGTATGTCCAGTACAGCTGTATGTAAATATGTACAGTACTATCAAAAGTATTATTGATGAATTAACACTACTAGTGAAGCACTTGAACAGCGCATGCTTACCAATAGAAATAAATAATCCTGAAATGGATTACCCCCCATTCTTATCCCATTTCTGACATTTGCTGAAAGTTCAATCAAAATCCGCCCATAACTTTTTCAGACATGTTTCTAACTAACAGACAGAAAAACAAACAGACAAACCCCAGCGAATACATAACTCCTGGCGGAGGTAATTAATCAAAGCACAGACGGCGTGGCGAAGTTGGTAGAGTGGCCGTGCCAGCAATCGGAGGGTTGCTGGTTACTGGGGTTCAATCCCCACCTTCTACCATCCTAGTCACGTCCGTTGTGTCCTTGGGCAAGACACTTCACCCTTGCTCCTGATGGCTGCTGGTTAGCGCCTTGCATGGCAGCTCCCGCCGTGAATGTGTGTGTGAATGGGTGAATGTAGAAATACTGTCAAAGCGCTTTGAGTACCTTGAAGGTAGAAAAGCGCTATACAAGTATAACCCATTTATTTATTTATTAATTGCCATGTCCATACGTGTTAGTTTTCTTCATGTCTCGCTTCCAAACAGGCTACATGAGGGTTTACTCTTTGCATCAGTTTTAGCACTTGGGGTTGTTTTTCTTTAGCGGGATTATATAAACAGAGTAGGGCTGCAACAACTAATCGATTAAATCGATTAAAATCGATTATAAAAATAGTTGGCGATTAATTTAGTCATCGATTCGTTGGATCTGTGCTATGCGCATGCGCTGAGGCCACGTTTTTTTTTTTGTTTTTTTTTTTGTTTTGTTTTTTAACCTTTATTTATAAACTGCAACATTTACAAACAGCTGAGAAACAATAATCAAAATAATAGGGGTGTAACGGTACGTGTATTTGTATCGAACCGTTTTGGTGCGGAGGTGCACCGAACGAATTTCCACACGGACATATTAAGTAGCGTACTGCACGTTGTGTAAACAATACTCAAAATGCCGGATATTTGAGGCATTTAAGAAACTGCGCCCTGACAGCTCCACAAAAGAGGACATGTCCGGTGAAAAGAGGACGTATGGTTAGTCTCTCCTAGGCCGTTAGCTGCTAGCATGCTAGCAAAAGAGGACATGTCCGGTGAAACCGATCGCTAGCATGCTAGCAGCGACCGGGCTAGGTCCTGACCATACGTCCTCTTTTCACCGGGCATGTCCTCTTTTGCCGAGCTGTCCGGGCGGTGTTTCTTAAATGCCTCAAATGTCCGGTATTTTGAGTTAGGGTTGCGTGTATTTTCAATGTACGTTCAGGGTTAAGAAGGATAAAAACAGAACAAATTGTGCGCGCAGCAGCATTGGTGAGGGAGGGGGAGAGACAGGGAGAGTTGTGATAAATACGCAAGCGTTGCCAGGCTCTGCTTTTTATCAATAGATTTATCAGATTTAAGTTTTTATTATCTATAGCAGGGGTGTCAAAAGTGTGCATTTTTGTAACATTTTCCTTGTTTTATTTGGCAAATTGAAAGAACATGGCGCCAGTATGCTGGGTTTTTTTTCCAATAAAATAATGGAAAGGATAGAAATGTAATTTGTCTCTTTTACCCGATTATTAATTGATTAATCGAAGTAATAATCGACAGATTAATCGATTATCAAATTAATCGTTAGTTGCAGCCCTAAAACAGAGTGAAAGTAGTAGAAGAGATACGGATCACCCCCAAAATCGAATGACTTGTTCTTTATCCCATTTCATAAATTTCTTGAAAGTTTTATCAAAATTACCCAGCAACATTTTGAGTTATGCTGCTAACTAACTGACAAGATTACATGAACTTCTGGTGGAGGTCCTAAAGATTATTGTTTTATTAATTTACAAATTATTTGGGAAAGCGTTCTTCCCGAAAGTTCAGATCATAGATTATTCCCTTGGTCCCAAGTCAGTTTACATACGATGTCACTGTGTAGTGTCTGTGAATGGGGTAGTGGCGTATAGTGCATTATCTCAATCACAGCTAAAAGTTAAGATGGTTAACCCATCGTAAGAAAATGAGAACAATATGTTGATTATAACAGTTATATTAGCATTTTACTTAATGTTGTATTTGAGTCCGTAGCAAATACTGCAGAAGATCTAGCAAGATATGCAAGGTCAGTATTGTAACAACTAATTACATCTTGTCCCAAACACTTCACTTTATACGATAAAATAACGGGCGTCCTGTAACTTGCTGTTAGGATCAGAGTTGGCTCATAACAACACATGATGAATAGCATTTAAAAGAGGATTAACATGAAAAAGACTTGTTCCCTCGCAAGTCACTTCTGAGTGCGGTACCTGCGGGGCGTATTATTTTAACCTTAACACCTCTCATAAAAATGGCTTAAAAGCAACTTTTCCCAGCTCTATAAAATAAATGGTGAAGGAAGCCCACTTGCTATGCAGAAAATATTAGCCTTTAGGGCCATCTTCAAATTAGGCCCTCTATGTTGCATATCTGATTGACGGGACCACTCTCTGCTGAGAATATTGCGTATACGGATAAACACTTGACTTTCAGTTGCCACTAAAGTGCATCTTGACTGTTTCCTTGCAATATCATGTTTGTACAAATACAAGCCTTATAAGGATGTTTCCCCCTATAGTAATACAGACTATAAGACTACATGTTTTTAACAACACATATCTAATACACACTTACTACTGACACAAGAAAGCACACTGATGCTGAACATCAAGGTATTTTTTCTAAGATCTAAACAAGCCAAAACGACTTATTCTCAGGCCTATCAAGAATGTGCACTGCTGTCAGCATTAATATGTGTTTGCTTTTCAATTGTTGCCATTTGGCTTTTCACTGACATACAGGACAAAGATAGAGGGCCATCAGGAATGACTGGTACTAAAGAGCCTGAAATATTGTAGGCTTACCTTTTTGGAGGACACCAACACAACGGAGTGAAGACATGTAAAAGAGGCAAAACAAATAGTATGTGTGAATACAATTATTAACACAGGAAGAAATGCATTTAAGAATAATAAGGAAAAAAGGGTGGATAAGCAAAATTCCTAAATATACATTTGGATTGTATTCCCTCAACCTCATTTCTTGCTGTTTTTTCCATGACATTCATGCTCAATTTCACATTAATCCACAATATGTTGTTTACTTGCAGTACAAGGTTTCTCCTTAATGTAACTGAATGTGGCGCACCGGCACGGCATTTTCCTTACCGCCACACCTTGAAAATATAAGTTTTGTTTTTACGTGAAAATAAATAAAAGTAATATAATGTATCGTAGCCAACTTTGACGCAAAGAATAGGCCTATATGAACCCTTTTTAATACAGGCATTAAAAATAGCACTCAAAGAATGTATCATTATTTTCAATTCAGAAGAACCTCGTTTTACGAACTTAATTATTATCTTAAATAATTATCTTAATTAGGTCGATCGTGGATGGTGTGGTGTGTCAACCAGGCATAAAAAAAAAAAAACCTTAAAAATGAGCGATCATCAATCTTCACTATGATGTCACTTGACTGATATTCATGACAGTCAAGGATCTTGTGAGATGACGCTGGCAGCTACGAGTTCAGTATGAAGAAAAAAAAAGACCAGCAGGAACGTGAGAAGCACTTTTCAATTTTAACAGACTCTCGCGCTGTCAAAACTTTAAAGACCGACCGCACAGTTCCAGTCTTCACAATAAGAGTGCTGCTCCATCACAATGGAGTGAAGACATGTAAAAGAAGAACAACTAAATAGTATGTGTGAATACAATTATTAACACAGGAAGACATACATTTAAGAATAATAAAGAAAAAAGGGTGGGTAAGCAAAATTGCTAAACATACATTTGGATTGTATTTCCTCAAGCTCATTTCGGGGTGTTTTTTTCCATGACATTCATGCTCAATTTCACATTAATCCAGAATATGTTCATTAATTGCAGTACAGGGTTTATACTTAATGTAACTGAATGTGGCGCACCGGTACGGCATTTTCCTTACCGCCACACCTGGGAAATATAAGTTTTGTTTTTACGTGAAAACAAATTAAAGTAATATAATGTATCGTAGCCCCCAGAAGAAGTCAAAAAAATCTGAGGCTACTTTTAACTTATATTGCCAATCTTATGAGAAAAACAACAGCACAATTCCAACAGGTTTTACCTCCTGTGCACACACTTTCATCTACGTGCTTTCACAGACGCACAACAACACATCCACCAATCTGCTTTTAGACACGAATGTAGTGTTTGTGATCATGGGAAAAATTGACATAAAATCAAAACCAACACAAACATAAAATATTACCACCAGAATATATATATATATATATATATATATATATATATATATATATATATATATATATATATATATATATATATATATATATATATATATATATATATACATATATATATATATATTAGGGCTGCAACAACTAATCGATTAAATCGTTTAAAATCGAATATAAAAAAACATTTTCGATTAATTTAGTCATCGATTTGTTGGAACTATGCAATGCGCATGCGCAGAGGCAATGATTTTTTTTTTTTTTTTTCTTTGTTTTTTTTTTATTTATTTATTTTTTTATAAACCTTTATTTATAAACTGCAACATGTACAAACAGGAAAAACAATAATCAAAACAAGCATGGTGCCAGTATGCTGGGCTTTTTTTCAATAAAATACTGGAAAAGATAGAAATGTAGTTTGTCTCTTTTATCCGATTATTAATCGATTAATCAAAGTAACAATCGACAGATTAATCGATTATCAAATTAATCGTTAGTTGCAGCCCTAATATATATATCGTATATTACCAAATAAACGCCCTTGGGCAAATAACCGGCCATGTCCTAATAGCCGCCCGGGGTCTGACCCCATTTTGTGAATTAACCGCCTCTTCCTAATAACCATCTATGTCCAAATAGCCGCCCATGGGCTGTTATTTGCATAATTTAGATTAAAATGCTACTGGGATTGAGTTTGCTGCAGTATTATTGTTTTGATGGTTTTATAGAGTACTTGGTACCATCATTTTATTTTTCCTGTAAGCTGCTTTATTTAAAACTTGGAGTACTGTAGCCTTTATTTTATTTAAGTGACAGTATTATTGTTCTGTTTTGATGGTGGGTTTTATACTTGAGTACTTGGTACCATAATTTTATTTTTACCGGTAGGCTGCTTTATTTAAAAAGTTTATTTATTTTTAGTATTGGTATTCTATTTGACAATTGTTGCACTACTGCCATGTAGAGGCCTTGTTGATCTCGTCTTTTGATAGCCTACCTCATGTTGATCTCTTATTTTTTTGTTTGTATGTTTACAATAGCTTTTACATTTAAAGTTTTTTGTACGAAAAAAAAAATACTGGACAGTAACCATTGTAACCAAATAATGGCCTGGTGCAGGCTGGTGCAAAAATAAGTAAAAGCCTTGTGGAAATAACCGCCTGCTTCTTTTAAACGCCTGTCTCCAAAATCGATTTTGTGAAATAAACGCCCGGGCTACTATTGGGTAATATACGGTATATATATATATATAGCCTATTATGTGTGCACAATTGACAAGTAATGTACCGAAAACTCAGCCACCAAAAACATATTTTCATCACCGAAAACAGCACTGCCGAAACTGGATGTAAACAAGACGCACGCCATTGTCTGAAGCGTAGTCAGCATGTTTACGATGTGAATGTAACTTTACTATATCCCAGATATACTTGCGGACGGTCATCTACAAAATGTGCAAATATTAAGAGGAGAGTGGCGGCTTTTGAGGAGAGAAATTCCAACTTGAGCAGCAGCTCACCTCTTTCTTCAGGGATATCAAGGGACAGAAGTTGTCTCTAAACACGAGTACAGTCTATAATAACAACAGAAAAAGAGGCTAGATTTGTTGCTAGTTGTTTTGAATAAAAAAGTCATTAAAAGTCTCTAAACACTTGAACAATTCCCAAAGTATATTGTACAAAAAGCAACAACAATTAAAATATGCCAAAACGATACAAAAATGTATGTTTATACTAATAATATAAAATGGATTTGTTTTTAAAAGTGTGTATTCATTTTATGAGCCTTTTTAAAGAAAAACAAAAATCCATCCATTTTCTACCGCTTGTCCCTTTCGGGGTTAGGGGGGTGCTGGAGCCTATCTCAGCTGCATTGGAGAGAAAGGCAGGGTACACTCTGGACAAGTCACCACCTCATCACAGGGCCAACACAGATAGACAGACAAGATTCACACTCACATTCACACACTAGGGACCATTTAGTGTTGCCAATCAACCTGTCCCCAGGTGCATATCATCATAATAGCAAATCATGCAAATTACCCGATGACATCATGGTGACCACGCCCATAACCATGTCTCCGCCGCCACAGGTATTTTGGCAATCCAGGGAAAACCCTGCAAACTGGATTTGGTGAGAATGTTTTTGCGATGAATTAATGACGTTGTAGCGTAACGTTAAAAAGTGCATAACGGTGAATAGGAACCACTACTCCAATGAAACAAATACCCTTAGCCAATAACGCTCGCTTAGGGATAGTGAATTTATACATCAGGTAAATTACTCACTTTGCTTGGGAGACACACATGCGTAATCTACTAAGATCCAAATAAAAAGGGTTAAACAGCAAGGTAAAAAAAAAACGTGGGCTATTTGTGGGCATGTAGTGATTTACCAAGACTGTATGCATAATTGATATTAGGTGCAAAAGTTGTGCAGATGGCCTATTTTATGACAATGTTGTGTTATGTACCCATGGGGACACTCATTTTCATCCCCATTCATGACATCATATGTTCCAACAGTACAGCCGGTGCTGTTTCATTATGTTGTGGAATATGCATTAGACATATACAAATATGAACCGGCTTTTTAGGGCAATATAGACGTGTGATATAGACAACGGAACCTACTTTTAGCATGCCAAGGTGTGCCCTAGATGGTTCCGGTGTTGTTAAATCAAACCAGACGCAAGCAAATGCATATATCAAGAGGTTTATGCACCTACTATATGCAAAAAGCTGCATTAAAAATGCAAGCAGACACCATGAGGAATCCATTTGTTTTAACAGCCCCTTAAGTTATCCAGTAGCTTTAAAATCATAAAATGATATTGCTGAATAGAGGATTTGACTAACACATTTAATATCTGGCAATCCAAATATGTTAACACACAGAGAAATTACTTTCTCTCCAATATCCCCTGCTTTTTCTCACATCCGTTTATGCGTATCTATGCCAGTTTGCATGTACTTTCTAGATGTGCTAAATAAAGATGCAAAATAGCGGCTGCAGAACAGTTTCAGCCTTGATAAATCACATTGCTTGTAATGTAAATAGGACGTAAACAGGAGCACCCACAAAACGGCGCATCTTGAAGAGACGATCAGAAAACGTCTTAAAGATGGTCTGTAAAACCTAATCTGTGCAACATTTTGAAAGAACCACCATTACATGTCATGTAGACCACAAAAAAGTGTTTTAAAAGTAGAAACACATAATAAAAATATGACCTTTTTAAGTGATATTTAATTAAACAGAAGTATTTACAAATGTAATAATTCAACATAATTTGAAGTATTTCAAATATCATTGATATTACGCCAAGTACACATGTCCGAATGTTGTCCTTCTTTATTAACCTGCATGTTTTTTAAAGGCCTACTGAAACCCACTACTACCGACCACGCAGTCTGATAGTTTATACATCAATGATGAAATCTTAACATTGCAACAAATGCCAATACGGCCGGGTTAGCTTACTAAAGTGCAATTTTAAAATTTGCGCGAAATATCCTGCTGAAAACGTCTCGGTATGATGACGCCGGCACGTGACGTCACGGATTGTAGAGACATTTTGGGACAGCATAGTGGCCAGCTATTAAGTCGTCTGTTTTCATCGCAAAATTCCACAGTATTCTGGACATCTGTGTTGGTGAATCTTTTGCAATTTGTTCAATGAACAATGGAGACAGCAAAGAAGAAAGCTGTAGGTGGGAAGCGGTGTATTGCGGCAGGTGTTGTGCCGGATAACGCACCCCCGCTGTAGAATGCACCCCCTGACTGTTGTGCCGGATAACACAGCCGGTGTTTCATTGTTTACATTCCCGGAAGATGACAGTCAAGCTTTACCATTGGCCTGTGGAGAACTGGGACAACAGAGACTATTACCAGGAGGACTTTGAGTTGGATGCGCAGACGGGGTACCGTGAGTACGCATGCAGCTGCGGCTTCCAAACATTTGATCGCTTGCCCGTACGTGCGTGCCGCTATGTGCATGTCACGTACGTAACTTTGGGGACTTTGGGGAAATATATGTGCTGTATGAACTTTGGGGAGGTGAACGGTACTTTGGGCTGTAGGATTGAGTGTGTTGTGCAGGTGTTTCAGTTGTATTGGCGGGGTATATGGACGGGTGGGGGGAGGTGTTTGTTATGCGGTATTAATTTGTGGCATATTAAATATAAGCCTGGTTGTGTTGTGGCTAATAGAGTATATATATGTCTTGTGTTTATTTACTGTTTTAGTCATTCCCAGCTGAATATCAGGTCCCACCCGCCTCTCACAGAATCTTCCCTATCTGAATCGCTCCCACTGCCCTCTAGTCCTTCACTCTCACTTTCCTCATCCACAAATCTTTCATCCTCGCTCAAATTAATGGGGAAATCGTCGCTTTCTCGGTCCGAATCGCTCTCGCTGCTGGTGGCCATGATTGTAAACAATGTGCAGATGTGACGAGCTCCACAACCTGTGACGTCACGCGCATATCGTCTGCTAATTTCGGTACAAGCAAGGCTTTTTTATCAGCGACCAAAAGTTGCGAACTTTATCGTCGATGTTGTCTACTAAATCCTTTCAGCAAAAATATGGCAATGTCGTGAAATGATCAAGTATGACACATAGAATGGACCTGCTATCCCCGTTTAAAAAAGAAAATCGCATTTCAGTAGGCCTTTAAGACGGTGGTCCATAAAAAATTGCATTTCCTGCAGGGGTTTGTCGTCCAAAAAAGTTGAAGAACCCCTGCATTCAGCGATTAGCAAACTAATAGTGTGTCTGATTTCGGTCTTCCTATCAATTCACTTGATTGTTCCCTATTCAACTTTAGCCATTTTAAACTTGTTATTGTGATGCAATTACATCATTGTGATGGCGCGGCTCGGATTACTTGGCACCTTTTGAGCCTTGTGAATGAAAAAAGTAATGCAATAATCATATCATGCAAAAGGCAAATACACTGAAAGCACTGAGAACCTCTATCCAGAAATGTGTGTGCACTTCCTCTGTCAATGACTTATTTACTAGTCACCTGCAGTCTAAGTAGCACAAAATACATTTGATTCGCCTGGATCAGTAAACTCCTAATTCAGTATCCGGGAAAAAATGCAGAGCCACGATCAGCTGAAAACAAGTCTGCATAAATATTTTAGTTCAGGTGTGTGTGTTTGAAATATAAAATATCAATTTAGTCGGCCATAATGTCGGATATTTCCCCCGGCTTGAATGCCTGTTCGTCTCGATGGACATAATTGGAAAAAGCCTTGTGCCTCTCAAATATTCTCCAACATTTCTTGAACAGAATCCACTCACACTTGCCTCCAACAAAATAACTGTATCCCCCTGGCAAAAACAGCTTGGCACCAAAACAGCATAACATACTGATGTGAATAATTTAGAATCTGTAATTGTAAACTCCAGCATAGTGTTTGCGTTGTTACTTTTTATAATGACAGATTTTTAGGTCGCCCCATTTAGCTGGCGCTGGACAGATACTGATTTAACTTGTGCAGCCGTGCTGCACTGTTCTCACGTAAGGATGCAGGCCTAATGGAGGCGCACACAGCTTTTATTAGCTGTGAAATCCAATAGCATCAAATATTAAACACTTCATTATGGAGCGCTGCTTGTCTTGTTGCACAGAACAGCCACTTAAACCTACAACAGCCTGGAGAAAATAAAGGAGAGCAATGGAAGATGACAGCAGTAATTATTGGGAATCTATTATATAGGATATCATGAGAAAATTGCTGTTTTCTTGACACACGTGCATGTTGGTGTGAATATCAGCGTGCCAGTCAACAACATGCACAGTCTTTATAATTAATGTAAACATTAAAACTTGAATTAGTCTTCATAAACCGCATAATGTTTCTAAAGCAACAACAAGGAACAATTGCGGGGCGGTATAGCATACTTGCCAACATTGAGACCTCCGAATTCGGGAGATGGGGGGGTAGCGGGGGGTGTATATATTTTCAAGTATTTCTTATATATATGTATATATATATATTAGAGATGCGCGGTTTGTGGGCACAACCGCGGAGTCCGCGGATTATCCGCGGAGTCCGCGGATTATCCGCGGATCGGGCGGATGAAATTAAAAAAAATTAGATTTTATCCGCGGGTCGGGTCGGGTCGGGTGGTTGAAATAAAAAAAAATTAGATTTTAAATAGATTCAGGCGGGTGGCAGTTAAACCAATTCGGAAATATATATACATAGTTAAATGTTGTTACCCACATACGAAAAACGAGCAGGCACCTGCAGCATATGCCACAACAGAAGAAAAAAAAAAAAAGAGATGGACACTTTTACGGAGCGGAGAAGGGACGCCTCGCCGGGGTCCGGGACCGAGGCCCCTTCCCCCGAGAGGGCCCCACCGGGAGCCGTAGCTGAGGCGATCTGCGAGAAGGGCCCGACGCACGTCCAGGGTCACCACCGCGCCCACCGCACCGACACCCCGCCTCGTCCGCCTTCGCCGCGGCCGGCGTCACGCGCAGCAGGTAAGCAGCTTACCTGCCCGCCACTCCTGTTGCCGGGGGCGCGTAACAGGGGTCACTCCGCGCGCAGTGCGCTCACGAAAGGGGTGGGGCTCACCCTGGTTGATATAGACAGCAGCTAGGACGGTGGCCATGGAAGTTGGAACCCGCTAAGGAGTGTGTAACAACCCACCTGCCGAATCAACTAGCCCTGAAAATGGATGGCGCTGGAGCGTCGGGCCCATATACCCGGCCGTCGCCGGCAGCGAGACGCGCTTGGAGGTGCGCTCAGCGCGGCTCCCATATGATTGCGCACTGGTGTGCGTCTGGGTCGTGACAGCGTGGCACGCGAATGTCTGTGCTGCATTGGATCAGTCTCCTTTCTTTAACAGGCAAAAGCTTTATAACCTCACTAATGCCTTGCATCGTCTATATTAGATATATAACAACGGGCGGGTGCGGGCGGATGCGGTTCTGATCAAATGTTAGATCGGGTGGATTGCGGATGGTTGACGACTTTCTGATGCGGTTGCGGATGAAATAATTGCTTATCCGCGCATCTCTAATATATATATATATATATATATATATATATATATAAATAATCTGTTCATGAATGAGTACCGTATTTTTCGGACTATAAGTCACAGTTTTTTTTCATAGTTTGGCCGGGCTCCAGTGCGACTTATATATGTTTTTTTCCTTCTTTATTATGCATTTTCGGCAGGTGCGACTTATATTCCGGTGCGACTTATACTCCGAAAAATACGGTAATATACGTTCGGCCACCGTGACCAGGCAGCATACCCCTTCCCCTTCGAGCTGTCCTGGATGAACTGAAATTATTTTTTCCAATTATTTTGGAACTTGCAAGCGTATTTCTTCTTACTCGCAGTCGCCATGTCTCTTCTTCGTTCTTCTGCTTCGTCCCTGTTATGTTTTTGGACATTGCTACTTGCTGTAGTTTTGAAGCAATGCATGATGGGAATCCGGATGTTGTGTGTCAGTGTATTCACGTGCCGGCTGGAATAAACACACGCTGAGAAATAGCTCCGTGCCTGCCTACTTTATGGGTTATAGATAAACCTATGGATAACGGAGACATATATATAATAGTCTCCTTTTCAGGTGAGAGAGGACGCTAAAGGCAGCGCCTTTAAGGCACTCCCCAATATTGGTGGAAATCGGGAGAAATTCGGGAGAATGGTTGACCCGGGAGATTTTCGGGAGGGGCACTGAAATTCGGGAGTCTCCCGGGAAAATCGGGAGGGTTGGCAAGTATGCGGTATAGCTCAGTTGGTAAAGTGGCCGTGCCAGCAACTTGAGGGTTCCACGTTCGATCCCCGCTTCTGTAACCCTAGTCACTGCCGTTGTGTCCTTGGGCAAGACACTTTACCCCCCTGCTCCCAGTGCCCCCCACACTGTTTTAAAAATGTAACTTAGATATTGGGTTTCACAATGTAAAGCAATAGAGACACTAAAAGCACTATATAAATATGATCCCCTTCACTTTTTCCGCTACTCACAAGCTCCCTCCCATACCGGGGTCCGGCAACCCGAGGCTCTTCCGCCTCCCTTTGCTGAACTCTAAGATTTTTTAAACACGTATGCAGAGGAAATATGCATGTTGTACAGAATGTAATATTTTTTTTGACTTTCTGTAAGGCAATGTGTCCTTGCTGAGTTCTGACTGGTGATTGGATGAGCATGAGGAAAACGAGGGAACGGGGGTTGTAGGGAGCGTGTGGGACATGGTGTGTGGACATCGGTTAATAGTTGGCTTCATGGACATCCACGGTAAGCTACTAAGCTCGGCTGTGTGTTTGGTCTGTGCAAACAACCAACAATTTAACAATGAAAGACATTTTCAAAACAAGCACTCTGTATTTTCTGAAAAGTAGTACTTTATTTCAAAGTCGGCCTACACATGTGTAACAGTAATCATCCTCACACAGAACAGGATCAAACCAGCTACCACATGATGCAGATGATACAACAGTGTTTTGCTCAGGAGAGAACACACAGAAGCTAATACAAATAATAACAGAAGAAATGCACAAATTAAAAAGATGGCTTGACAAAAACCTCAGTAAAACTAAAGTAATGCTGTTTGGTAACAGTAGAAGGGAAAGTCAAACACAAATACAAATAGACGGAGTAGATATTGAAAGAGTAAATGAAACCCCATTTCCAGGTATAATGATTGATGATAAAATGAACTGGAAATCTCATGTAAAAAAATATACAACATAAAGTAGCAAGAAACACGTCAATAATGAATAAAGCAACATATGTTCTCGACCAAAAATCACTTCATATTCTCTACTGCTCGCTAGTGTTATTGTGCAGAAATATGGGGAAATAACTACAAAAGTGCAGTATATTGTGAATAAATTGAGAACAGGAAGTAAACACAAGTTTTAGCAAATGCTATGTAAAGGAAAAGGGGTAGGATTAACATAAGCTGTGCTTCTTCCTACTCTTTTTCGAACATGTTGAATAGAGAAACTGGAAATTGTGATTTATCATGTTGTATGCATGCATGTTCGAAATAAACTCAAACTCAACTCAACTCAACTCAACATGTCCCCACTGATTGAGAGGTTAGGCGTTAAGGTGTGAGGGAGCTGACCAACCGACACGTGCACACCGCACTTTTTTGTTGTGTTCAATTCTAACAGTTAAAATTAAATTTAATTAATTAAATTAAAATGTTGATACACTGTTACGTCTTGCCGCTCCAGATTTTTTTTCTTTAGTGTAAAATGGGGAAAAAATGGCTTTTTTCACAGTAAAGATAGCCGACCCCTGACCAATATCATCAAAACAAATCTGGTTCTGATATAAATATTGATGTTTAATTTTATGAGTGTGCAATCTGACCATGTGAGATGTTGAGTCTGGTCCACTAATTGTTTTTCTTGGCAAGCAGCTGAGTGTAGCCTAATTTCCTTAATACAGTAAGCACATGTGCAAGGGAGGAAATGCCCCCCACTGGTGTGTACTTTCTATGTTTACTAACTTATTGTTGACAATTATGGCAGCTTAATAGGATAATTATGTTGTTTTTTGTTTTTTTTATGCTGACGACCATAGCTGTACGCTGGACACAACAGTACGTGATCTGATATCACTATGTCAATAACAAAAACAAACATGATTTTGTCTCTGAATCCTCACAGGTAAAAATGGCTGCTTTTACAAAATTAAATGTCCCAGTTAGTTGTAAAATCCTGATACATTTTTAGTAGATTAATGGCCAGGGATGACAGGGTAAAGAAGGATTGAGAGACAAAGAAAAAGATGCAATACTGAGTGAAGGAAAATGAAACAACAGCCAGAGACTGAGATGAAATTGCAGACGACGCAGACAGACATTTGTTTGACCGTATGAGTGACAGCTTCGCCAATGACCGTGGAATGATTTATCTCTGGACATGCTTCTTCTATCAGAGCATCAGAGGACATTAACATGAGAACATGCTGAAAGCGGACAGAGAGGAGCCTCGTCTCATAAGTCATTATTTTAAAAACACAAGGAACCAATCATTCCCTGTTTACCACAGCCCTCTTGTCCTTTCAAACACAATCAGTTCCCGAAAGAACCCTTGTTAAGAGAGGGTTTGGTGGTAGCGGGGGCGTATTTTGTAGCGTCCCGGAAGAGTTAGTGCTGCAAAAGATTCTGGGTATTTGTTCTGTTGTGTTTATTAAAGTTAAAGTTAAAGTACCAATGATTGTCACACACACACTAGGTGTGGTGAAATGTTTCCTCTGCATTTGACCCATCCCCTTGATCACCCCCTGGGAGGTGTGGGCAGCAGCGGTGCCGCGCCCGGGAATTTTTTTGGGTGATTTAACCCCTAATTCTAACCCTTGATGCTGAGTGCCAAGCAGGGGGGTAATGGGTCCCATTTTTATAGTCTTTGGTATGACTCGGCCGGGGTTTGAACCCACAACCTACCGATCTCAGGGCGGACACTCTAACCACTAGGCCATTGTGTTACGGTGCGGATGTTCTCCCGAAATGTGTTTGTCTATCTTGTTTGGTGTAGATTCACAGTGTGGCGTATATTTCTAACAGTGTTAAAGTTTTTTTATACTGGCACCCTCAGTGTAACCTGTATCGTTGTTGATGAAGTATGCGTTGCCTTCGCTCGTGTGTGCGTACAGAAGCCGCACATATCTTGTGACTGCGTCTGAACGATGTTAGAATGGATGAAAAGCGGACGTGACGATAGCTTGTAGAGTACGTTAAAGGTTAATTTGTTCAACCTTGGCCCGCGGCTTTGTTCAGTATTAAATTTTGGCCCACTCTGTATTTGAGTTTGACACCCCTGCCGTAGACGGACGCGCCCAGAAGATATGTGTTCTTGTCTTACATAGGGATTGTGAATGATAGACACAATTTCAAAGTAAGAGCAGTTCCCCTTTAACTTTTGAATTAGGTTTGCATCACCTTTTTCTTCGATGAGTTCAAACAGTATTCGGCAGACCTCGACCATATACGGCCGGTAAAGCTTTTTAATCTGGGCCGTGGGATGTTTCCAAAATTTTCTTTAAAACTTTAAAGTCAAAGCAGTAGCTGGCAATACGATTTGAAATACTATTTTCACATTACCTTAAGTCTTAAACTATTAAAATAATTCCAATAATTTCTGAAGCGAGAGCTTTTGTGTTCTCTAGAGATATTCTGGGTCATTATGGTAATTACAGGGACTGCGTCACAGCAGCTCCAGAAAGACCGTCCGTTTCCAGCGCAAGCAGCAAGCACTATGGTATGTGGCGGAGAAAGACATGAAAGCATGCGTTGTACAAAAGTTGTAAGTGCAAAAAATGTAACAACCATTAAGGTGTTTTTTTTAACCCATTTTTCATGTTTCGTTCTTTGTTGTATTTTTGCTTGAATGCAAAACCTGTTGAGAAGGTCGTCTGGGAAGTAAATCAGGGATGGTCTTACATTCTTATTATTCAACGTTTTATCATTTATAATTAATATTGTAAATCCCACATTCTTTATTTGTGAACATTCTGGCCTTATCAAGTAAAAACCTGTAAAATTCAATTTAGTGTCTAAGGGAGGTGTGTCAGAAAAACTTCTTAATTTCCGAAAAAAATTACACAGGTAAAAATAACTTGGGGCTAAATGAGTTCCTAGTTGCAGGTAGGGTCTCATTTCAGGAACTTTCCAGGGTTAGAGAAACTTTTGCAAGGGCAGTTCTTTAGTTCTTCTCATGCTCCCGGGTGAAGGTATGCAGCATAGGCCCCCAAACTCTCATCTCCTCTTTTTTGACAGTTGAACATCCTGTCCCTGGCATTATCAGCATAGGTACGATGGCCAAATGCTACCTTCCAACATGGGGGCGACATGGACTGCTGTTTCTTCCGCCTACCAGCCATTGTTTTAGTGAAGTGAAGTGAATTGAATTATATTTATATAGCGCTTTTCTTTAGTGACTCAAAGCGCTTTACATAGTGAAACCCAATATCTAAGGTACATTTAAAACAGTGTGGGTGGCACTGGGAGCAGGTGGGTAAAGTGTCTTGCCCAAGGACACAACAGCAGTGACTAGGATGGTGGTATCCTTTGTCGCTTATTGATGCAGTACAGCCTGAGGGATCGAAGGTCACGGGCTTAGCTGCTTATGTGCAGTGATTTCTCCAGATTCTCTGAACCCTTTGATGATATTACAGACCGTAGATGGTGAAATCCCTAAATTCCTTGCAATAGCTGGTTGAGAAAGGTTTTTCTTAAACTGTTCAACAATTTGCTCACACATTTGTTGACAAAGTGGTGACCCTCGCCCCATCCTTGTTTGTGAATGACTGAGCATTTCATGGAATCTATTTTATACACAATCATGGCACCCACCTCTTCCCAAATTGCCTGTTCACCTGTGGGACGTTCCAAATAAGTGTTTAAAGAGCATTCCTCTACTTTATCAGTATTTATTTCCACCTTTCCCAACTTCTTTGTCACATGTTGCTGGCATCAAATTCTAAAGTTAGGCTGCCATCTACATTTGGAGGAGTACATTCCTGGGGGTCCGCTTCCGTTGTAATGGGGTAGTTTTATCGTTCCTCACTGGTGTGAACTCGCGAATAGTGATATGCGATTCCACTGATTCGATACGAGTAAAATTTAGGCTTGTATCGGCGATAACGATACAATAACACTTGACATCCATTGCACTGGTCGCCCGGGGGGGCATCTGCAGACCCCTCCAAGGTTTCTCATTGTCACATTGGGTTGAGTTTTTCCTTGCCCTGATGTGGGATCTGAGCCGAGGATGTCGTTGTGGCTTGTGCAGCCCTTTGAGACACTTGTGATTTAGGGCAACCGGTATATAAGTAAACATTGATTGCTGTGCAAATATACCTAATGTGTCTGGTGAAATAAAAAAAAGTATTGTATTTCAAATGTTGCTTTTGAGCAATGATGTTCAAAAAATATAAAATTGAGTCATTCTGCACTGAATGTGTTATCTTAATGATATTCAACTCTGTATCTAGTGTCTCCAAATAGCCTACAATGAAATGATACATACACTTACTGTTTGGGAATACTGTGTAACTAATTTTAAATGTCAGTATTTTTCTTAAATAAACAAAGTTTGCAATGGCTGTGTTATTGCAATTCCCGCATACAATTTAATGACACAAAGATTATGAATTATTTTGGAAACTTTACCTGAATGCTTATTTTGCCATACACAGTATATTATCTATTTTTTCCAACCAATCATTTTCCATTTTCTCAATGATTTAGTTACTTTACACTAAGTTTATGTTAATAAAATACATTATACCAAATAACTAAAGTATCAAAAGTATCAATTTTTTAATTTGAGAATTGATATTAGAGCATAAAGATCTGGTATCGGGGGTATCGATGTTTCAGTGTTTCACTACTCGCAATAGTGAAGGCAACAGAGTCAGCACTCTCCACATGCCGCCTTCGTCATGTCTTCAAGGTGCCCCGAGTCATCTTTGACACTCCTTAAGGCGCCCCCAGTGGTATAAATGATTCCTCTCGTTGGTAAGCCTCCTGTTTGCGCTGTCGAAAGCAGGGCTCATTCTTCCTATCAGCTGCATCAATAGGTTGTATTCATCTCATGTCACGTCCGGCTCATTAAATACAGTATGTGAGACTCGAAGTGGTGGGCCAGCAAGCATCTGTTGTCATAGCGTAATGGGCGGCATTTTGCCTTTCTAGAAGAAAAATACCCTATGTGTGCATTGTTTTTGGCTGTTAGAACAGTTCAAAATGTGAAAAAGACAAAAGTTTCTTAAGTTAAAGTTAAGTTAAAGTACCAACCCCGTTTCCATATGAGTTGGGAAATTGTGTTAGATGTAAATATAAACGGAATACAACAATTTGCAAATCATTTTCAAACCATATTCAGTTGAAAATGCTACAAAGACAACATATTTGATGTTCAAACTGATAAACATTTTTTTTGATGCCAGCAACACGTGACAAAGAAGTTGGGAAAGGTGGCAATAAATACTGATAAAGTTTAGGAATGCTCATCAAACACTTATTTGGAACATCCCACAGGTGAACAGTCAAATTGGGAACAGGTGGGTGCCATGATTGGGTATAAAAGTGGATTCCATGAAATGCTCAGTCATTCACAAACAAGGATGGGGCGAGGGTCACCACTTTGTCAACAAATGCATGAGCAAATTGTTGAACAGTTTAAGAAAAACCTTTCTCAACCAGCTATTGCAAGGAATTTAGGGATTTCACCATCTACGGTCCGTAATATCATCAAAGGGTTCAGAGAATCTGGAGAAATCACTGCACGTAAGCAGCTAAGCCTGTGACCTTCGATCCCTCAGGCTGTACTGCATCAACAAGCGACATCAGTGTGTAAAGGATATCACCACATGGGCTGAGGAACACTTCAGAAACCCACTGTCAGTAACTACAGTTTGTCGCTACATCTGTAAGTGCAAGTTAAACTCTCCAATGCAAGGCGAAAACCGTTTATCAACAACACCCAGAAACTCATCTAAGATGGACTGATTCAAAGTGGAAAAGTGTTCTGTGGTCTGACGAGTCCACATTTCAAATTTTTTTTGGAAACTGTGGACGTCGTGTCCTCCGGACCAAAGAGGAAAAGAACCAACTGGGTTGTTATAGACGCAAAGTGTAAAAGCCAGCATCTGTGATGGTATGGAGGTGTATTAGTGCCCAAGACATGGGTAACTTACACATCTGTGAAGGCGCTATTAATGCTGAAAGGTACATACAGCTTTTGGAGCAACATATGTTGTCATCCAAGCAACGTTACCATGGACGCCCCTGCTTATTTCAGCAAGACAATGCCAAGCCACGTGTTACATCAACGTGGCTTCATAGTAAAAGAGTGCGGGTACTAGACTGGCCTGCCTGTAGTCCAGACCTGTCTCCCTTTGAAAATGTGTGGCGCATTATGAAGCCTAAAATACCACAACGGAGACCCTGGACTGTTGAACAACTTAAGCTGTACATCAAGCAAGAATGGGAAAGAATTCCACCTGAGAAGCTTAAAAAATGTGTCTTCTCAGTTCCCAAACGTTTACTGAGTGTTGTTAAAAGGAAAGGCCATGTAACACAGTGGTGAACATGCCCTTTCCCAACTACTTTGGCACGTGTTGCAGCCATGAAATTCTAAGTTAATTATTATTTGCAAAAAAAAAAAAAAAGGTTTAACAGTTTGAACATCAAATATATTGTCTTTGTAGTGCATTCAATTGAATATGGGTTGAAAAAGATTTGCAAATCATTGTATTCCGTTTATATTTACATCTAACACAATTTCCCAACTCATATGGAAGCGGGGTTTGTACCAATGATTGTCACACGCACACACTAGGTGTGGTGAAATGTGTCCTCTGCAGTGAGCAGCAGTGGTGGCCGTGCTCAGGAATCATTTTGGTGATTTAACCCCCAATTCCAACCCTTGTGTGCCAAGCAGGGAGATAATGGGTCCCATTTTGTTGTCTTTGGTATGACTAGGCCGGGGTATGAACTCCCCACCTCCCAATCTCAGGGCGGACACTCTAACCACTAGGCCACTGAGTTCCTCATGAGGTAATCAAGAAGGATGAAATAGTGCAAGATTTTACGAAAAACGACAAGAAAAAGGGCAGGCACTCCAGTCCAAGGGAGCACATCGAGTCTAAGAACACACAAGTTTGCAGTGATCACTTTGAAGGTTTGTTTGATATACTTCCAGGGTTTACTACTTCCCATTTGAGCATTATCTTAATATTGCTTGTTTTGGAGTTCTTAAAACATATTTTTGCAACAAGTGTTTCGTAAAGCGCTAACTCAGCAAGTTGAAATAAAAGAAAGCGAATGTGAGCAAAACCTAAAAGAGTTAAGCTTTTACCAAAGACAGCAATCATATATGAAGCTTTCAGCACATACACAATGTTGACATCTATAGTTATATTTTGATAGATGGGGAAAAAAACATGCATATTCGTAAACGGCGCGTGCAACAACAACAAGGCAACAAACATGGATGTGGACGAGAAGTTAAATCATTAAATGCATCCTTGATGCATTTAATGATGACAATGCATGATTTATCCGGGAGAGTCTTAATGATACCATCTTCCTCAAACCAGCCACACACAAAGAAGTTGTAGACCTCAATGCTTTTCCAAGTTTGCATCTGTTTTCTCATGTAGAATAATGTCTGGAGCACCAGATAGTTCAACATGTATTCTTTTTGTTTAGGGATATATTCCATTGAATAGTATCTGCTTTTAGGGGTAAGATCTAGGCCCCTTGTGTACTCTGATACCTACGCACTCTGTTTGCTGCACAGTAGCCATGTTGGTTTGGTGGACAACCACTTTGTTTGCTTCCATTCAAAAGTTACTTGACGGAATACAACCTATTGCAATGAATCCCTCAATCTCTTTGCGAGTCGATGCCATCCTGCAATCCCACTTCTGACACCAATATGGCCATCTTGAGCCATAATGAGACTGGTCAGACGGAAAGGGAATGCTCTTCATTGCATCAGCAATAGGATGACTGACTAACTAGGAGGAAAGGGCAGTTGGGTCATGACAGAACACCACATCTGCAGTCCCTTCCAAGATTTCTTGTTGTTCCCATTGGGTCAAGTTTTTTTTTTTTTTTTTGCACTGATGTGGGATCTGAGCCGAGGATGTCGTTGTGGCTTGTGCAGCCCTTTGAGACAATTGTGATTAAGGGCTACATAAGTAAGCTTTGATTGATTGATTGTATAATTTAGTGTTTTTCCGAACCTAAGCGATTCAGCGTGGCCACTCGCAACAACTTTGCGAGTGAAAACATGTAAAGTGTGGGAAGATTTTCTCCCAATCTTGTTAAAGACAAGAATACCGTGCTCATTTTGTAAAGCTGACCTTTTTTTTTATGGCAGTACATCTGTGACATGGGAACATTTAAAGCGGAAGCATGATGTCGGACATCTACAGGGTGTGATTTCAACTCAGTAAGATAGCTTATTATTTTACTAGCTAGCTGTCACAGCGGGGTCGCATCTTTATGCGGGGTCGTTCTCACAGGAAGGCAGACGGACTACACCGGACAAGGCGTGCGGGTAAAAACATGATTTATTCCTCGAAAATCAAAGAAGCACCAAAAACAGAAAAAACAAGACGGAGGAAAAAGTGCCGATCACACTGGATGCTAGGGCTAACACTTAGCATAGACTAGAGACAGGAATAATCACGTATCAGTTGCGTGTAGCAAACACTTAGCATAAACTATGGACATGGAATACTCAGGGAACTGTGGCATGAAACTAGCAAAACGTACGTGACGATAGCATGAAGCAAACAATGACGCCAGGCCGACTGACCGGCAAAGGCAGGCTTAAATAATGCCTCTGATTAGTGCTCAGGCAGCAGGTGAGCGGGCGAACACTAATCAGAGGCAGGTGGAAATAATTAGTAACCATGGTAACATTGGCCACCATTTCTAGTCCCCCCCAACCCCTTCGCTTTAGTTGTATTTTTCAATTTGTCGCACTTTTATTATTAATATTTTTATTTAGCAAATTTTTACTTTTTATTCGACCCCTTTTACCGTATTGTTTTTGCACTATCTTGTTCAGCTCATTCATTGTTTAAGTTCTTTGTTTTTTTTGTTTTGTTTTGTTTTTGTTTTTTGCTTTATGCTTTTTAAACCTGTAAAGCACTTTGGTTCAATTTAAAAGTTGTCGTAAACGTGCTATATAAATAAAGTTGACTTGACTTGACTAAAACAAACAAGGGTGCACGAAAAAAAAGAACTATTGGAGTCCAAAACTAACAGAACATAACAAAACATGATGCGGGCCACGGATCATGACACTAGCTAAGTGTAATACAAAGTTGTGTAATTGAAGTCTGCCTGCTAAACCTTGTCTATATCAATTCAAGTTTTTATTTGTCGTCAGGAACTTCAGGTGTGAAGCAGCGTCGGCATGATAAGAATATAAAATAATAAATGTACAATATATTAGATAGCTAAAATGTTCCAAAATAATTGGGTCCATTAGATTGCTAAAAAAAACAGAAGTTAATCAATAATATACCTTTGTGCAGCTTTTTAAACACATCATCACAAAATGTTAGATTTTTTTTAGGAAATTAGTGTTTCCTGCTAGTTTTATTGCTGCTAATTTACTGTCCTTATTTTTTTCAGCACTGGGCCTTTTCTTGCTTTTAATTGGACAAAGATTTAGTAATTATTTTTGGTTTTGTAACAGCCTAATGAGCAGCATGGCTACAGTAAAAATAAAATATTTCTGAATGAATTAATCATCTTTGTTACATACCACATGCCTAAAAATATCTTAAGCGGAATTTAAAAGGAGATGGCTAAATTAGCGCCACTTAATGGGTTTATGCTTCATATTTTCATTAGTCGAATAATTGTCAAGATTATTAATTAGTCGACTATCAAAATAGTCCTTAGTTGCAGCCTTATTGCACAGCAAGGCATGACAAGGACAGGGAAGTGTACAGTCGTGGTCAAAAGTTTACATACACTTGTAAAGAACATAATGTCATGGCTGTCTTGAGTTTCCAATAATTTCTACAACTCTTATTTTTATCTTGATCGAGTGATTGGAGCACATACTTGGTCACAAAAAACATTCATGAAGTTTGGTTCTTTTATTAATTTATTATGGGTCTACTGAAAATGTGACCAAATCTGCTGGGTCAAAAGTATACATACAGCAATGTTAATATTTGGTTACATGTCCCTTGGCGAGTTTCACTGCAATAAGGCACTTTTGGTAGGCATCCACAAGCTTCTGGTTGAATTTTTGACTACTCTTCTTGACAAAATTGGTGCAGTTCAGCTAAATTTGTTGGTTTTCTGACATGAACTTGTTTCTTCAGCATTGTCCACACGTTTAAGTCAGGACTTTGGGAAGGCTATTCTAAAACCTTAATTTTAGCCTGATTTAGCCATTCCTTTACCACTTTTGATGTGTGTTTTGGGTCATTGTCCTGATGGAACACCCAACTGCGCTCAAGACCCAACCTCCGGGCTGATGATTTTAGGTTTGTGTTGTTGCAAGTGTGGACAGGACGGAGAGATATGTGTTAGTTGGAGATCTGCTGTATATGCGTTAAGGATATTGGGATATTATAATGCCTCCGTTTGCCGTCATAACAAGGATGTGTGGTTTGACATGATGCTTTAATAGCATCAACAATGTTAACGTAATTAAATAATACATTTGTTTATTTGACAGCTATAAAAATAGTTATAGTTGTACTGAAGGGAATTAAGAGCTGCAAGCAACCTGAATGTAAAAAGGAAGTTGCATGCAGTATTTATTGTTGTAAATAAAACCTTTGTGTAATCCTGGTAGCTTTGTCCTCTATGACACACACACAGCAAACTCTAAACATTGGTGTGTGTAGCCCATACTTGCCAACCCTCCCGGATTTTCCGGGAGACTCCCGAAATTCAGCGCTTCTCCCGAAAACCTCCCGGGACACATTTTCTCCCGAAAATCTCCCGAAATTCAGGCGGACCTGAGTGACGTGTCGACAGCCTGTTTTCACGTCCGCTTTCCCACAATATAAACAGCGTGCCTGCCCAATCACGTTATAACTGTAGAATGATCGAGGGCGAGTTCTTGGTTTCTTATGTGGGTTTATTGTTAGGCAGTTTCATTAGCGTCCTCCCAGCGCGGCAACAACACACAACAATAGCAGTCACGTTTTTGTCTATAGTAAAGCAGTTCGTCTGCCGTAAACAGCAATGTTGCGACACTCTTAAACAGGACAATACTGCCATCTAGTGTACATGCATATGTGACAATAACATCTAGAGCTTTTAGAGTGCAGTGCACAACTGCGCACACAACAAGGAGATGAAGCAGAATGCATCATCAGAGAGGGTGTTCAGCATGGTTAGAAAAATAGTGACAGAGAATAGAACAAGGATGGACAATTCAACCCTTAACTCAACAATGAGTAGATGAGTGTAATGTGTGTGTATATGTGTAAATAAATGAACACTGAAATTCAAGTATTTCTCTTATGTATATATATATATATATATATATATATATATATATATATATATATATATATATATATATATATATATATATATATATATATATATATATATATATATAAAGTTAAAGTTAAAGTACCAATGATTGTCACACACACACTAGGTGTGGCAAGATTATTCTCTGCATTTGACCCATCACCCTTGATCACCCCCTGGGAGGTGAGGGGAGCAGTGGGCAGCAGCGGTGGCCGCGCCCGGGAATCATTTTGGTGATTTAACCCCCAATTCCAACCCTTGATGCTGAGTGCCAAGCAGGGAGGTAATGGGTCCCATTTTTATAGTCTTTGGTATGACTCGGCCGGGATTTGAACTCACAACCTACCGATCTCAGGGCGGACACTCTAACCACTAGGCCACTGAGTATATATATATATATATATATATATATATATATATATATATATATATATATATATATATACATAATAAATATATATATATATAATAAATATATATATATATATATATATATATATATATATATATATAGCTAGAATTCACTGAAAGTCAAGTATTTCTTTTATATATATATATATATATATATATATATATATATATATATATATATATGTATATATGAAATACTTGACTTGGTGAATTCTAGCTGTAAATATACTCCTCCCCTCTTAATCACGCCCCCAACCACGTCCCCGACCACGCCCCCCCTCTCCCCCCCTCACCTCCCAAAATCGGAGGTCTCAAAGTTTGCAAGTATGGTGTAGCCTCTTAACGCATGTGTTATATAACACATAGATGTCCAATAATGTGTTTGGGTGCCCCTGGTGGTTAAATTGTTTTTTTTTTTTCAGTCAATGCTTTGATCTTTCAACCCAAGAAACTGGAACAACCTGAGCTAAGATTGAGATCGCAACCTCGCAGCCGTGGAGCAAAAAACTGAAAGCACGTTTTTCTGTAAACATACAAAAGAAAGTGTGAAGCAGAAGTATCGCAAACATTTGTTTATAGCATGTTTGGCTTTGAGACCGTAACACAAACACTTTATCAAGCTAATTCCATGCTAACACGCCATAAAAAAATAAATAAAATGGATACCTGCAATAAGGCCTTGGGCCAGAGCCAATGTGGATAAAAGTGATGAAAGATAAGGGCATTGATAGTGATAGAGATAAAACAGCGAGACAATAAAACGTTTAAAAAAAAGAAACTCATAATTAATTCCAAAGAATGTTGTATGGCTGACCTACAAGTGATGACAAAGATAATTAAAAAAAAAAAGTTTGTCTTTTATTTGATCTAAAATTAGTGGTTTTAAATGATACTGCATACACTGCCTCTTACCCCTAACAACATTCTAATTCAACTAATATTGTTGTTTTTTTGGGAGCAGATATTAATTGTATTTTTTATGGAATAATTTTCAAATAACTAAATTAAGAGCTTACTCTGGGAAGCAATACTTCTGTCTTGAATAAAACACTTCTGTAACAAAAATGTAACATTACACATCAGTTGGGGACGTCTCTGCGCTGCTGACTTGTCTCCACTCAAGATGATCCCTTGCTGGCCCCACTATGGACTGGACTCTCACACTATTAACTAGATCCACTCGACGTCCATTGCACCGGTCCCCTCCAAGGTTTCTCATTGTATCCCATCGGGTAGAGTTTGTTCTTGCCCTGATGTGGGATCCGAGCCGAGGATGTTGTTGTGGCTTGTGCAGCCCTTTGAGACACTTGTGATTAAGGGCTTTATAAATAAACTTTGATTGATTGATTGATTGATTGCATGCAAATAAATAATGATCTCCAACACTGAGATTAATAAAGTGAAACTAAAACTTCTGTCTTGAATACATTGTGTATGCAAATAAAAGGTAGTATTAAACATTGTGTGTAAATAAAAATGTAAATAAAAAAATCAAGTAAAATATTGAGAATATTGTATTTTTATTAAATCAAGTGATCGTTCTCCACTCTTCTACTTTTTTATCATCATGGTATCATCATCAGTGTTTGAAAAATTACTTTTCAAAAATAATTAATTCTAGTTAATTGTTACTTTGTCAAAAGAGTAATTGAATTGCTAACAGAATTACTCTTTCATAAATGTAATGAATTACTAGGGAAAGTAATTAATGTGTTACTTTAAAAAATATATATATAATATTTGTCTTATGCAATTGAGAGATGTTTCAAAGCAGAGTGTGTGTGTGTGCCTTTAAAAGGCAGTGCCAAGTGACATGTGACGGCAGTGCCCAGACAGAGCAGCATTAGCTCAGTGTTGTTTGTTTGCTTAGTGGTGGCAATTTGCCGAGAGTTACGGCAGCTCTATTGAATGTTTTCATTGGATTGTGTTAACAAATAGATTAAATGTGCTTCCATGGCTGTCATGTCTTCAGCTCCACAAAAGGGGGTACCGTTTTAATTGCAAACTGAAGCTTGTCACTTTAATAATGGATTTGTTCCCTCGTAATTATTAGTAGTGAAGTGAAGTGAATTATATTTATATGGCGCTTTTCTCTCGTGACTCAAAGCGCTTTTACATAGTGAAACCCAATATCTAAGTTACATTTAAACCAGTGTGGGTGGCACTGGGAGCAGGTGGGTAAAGTGTCTTGCCCAAGGACACAACGGCAGTGACTAGGATGGCGGAAGCGGGGATCGAACCTGGAACCCTCAAGTTGCTGGCACAGCCACTCTACCAACCGAGCTATACCGCCCCACAGTAGTGTGTATGTGTTTGTTGTCTGCTGTGTGTGATGTTGCCTCTTTCAATTTAATATCAAGTTTATTTCCGTGTTTAGTTTCGGTTGTTGCTTTCATTAGTAAAATGATATTTCCTGCATTGAACTTGCTGTGCTTCTGACGTTGTCATGTTTACATAACATCACATCAAAAGTAGCGTGCCACGTTACACCAGAACACTGATCTTCACACATACCTGGTGTAAATGATTCCACCACACAGTAAGCTGCTTTTTAGCGGGAGTTTGTTTTTTGGGGTCTTGCTCCCCTCGTAAAGTAGTTGCATTATCCGCACTCGGCTCGAGCCTTCGGTTTCAGATGCAGTAATACGTTTGTTTGCCTTTTTTTTAACATTTTGTCCTGTGCAGTCATTTTTTCCCATGCCTGTACTGACAAACCAAAGTACTGACAACAGTTTTCTTTTCTTTGGAACAAACGTCTCAAACTTGTTAGTGCTAGCATTAGCCATGTTTTGCCAGGTGTGCCGCTAAGGAAGTAAGGGGGGCGGCACCAGCTACGGAAACTCCTGGGGGCAAAAACATTTTATATTTTTACTTTTGAATCTGTTACGGCGCGAGCGTAGGCCGCCGCACAGTCCTCAGTGCGCTCCGCTGAGCGCGCCTTGGGACACGCCCACAGATGTTCATCTCCAATCATTCATCAATCAACACAACTGACGCTGATGAGGCTCCACGTATGGCGTCACATTAGTGCCAAAAATCCGAGCGCATAAAAACTGTTATCGCGCGCTGATTCTCCACTTCGTGCGCGCGCGACACCCTTTTGCGCGCACGCAGTGCCTTTCTGCGCGCGCGTGGTGCCTTTCTGCGCGCGTGCGACGCCTTTCTGCGCGCTCTCTGTGTACTCCTGGCATCTCTCCTCGCGCTGTCATGTTTCTTTTTGGCACTTTGGGGGCGGGTATGCTTAGACGGCCCCTTCTTTCTGATTGGTCTGGCGAAAAATGCTGAAAAATGCTCAGAGCCAATCAGAAGTATAGCAGGGCGGGTCATCGTCAATATGTATCAAGATTTACGGAGGAAGAAGTGGATAAAAAAATGTCGCGCGCTGATGAAGGTTATTTCATACCACATAAACACAATACGGGGTAATACAAAATATGACCCAAATAATAAGATAAGACAACAAACACCATAATCACATCTTTCAGCCAGAACTGGTCCACCAGCAATAACATACATTTTAAAATGTTAAAAATAGCTTTTAATAATGTATTCTGAAACAGTTTAAAATAATCAGAGAACTGACTAACACTGACCCTACACAACTATGTTGCACAATTAAGTCTTTTTTTTTTTTAAAGCGAAAGAGGTAATTTCAACAAGTACAGCATCCTATGTCATATCTACATGTAATAAGATTTGTAACAAGGCAAACCGTTTGTAAATTGGTCGAAAATCGAGCAGTTATGGTAATTTAATTAGTACATGTACCATTGACATCAATGTAATGATTGAGGCTAGATGTCCGAGGCAAGATGGCTACAACGTTGCTACACTGGAGAATGATTGGTCATATGAAAAATGCTCAGAGCCAATCAGAAAGGAGGGGCCGTCTAAGGATACCCGCCCCCAAAGTGCCAAAAATAAACATGACAGCGCGAGGAGAGATGCCAGGAGTACACTGAGAGCGCGCAAAAAGGCGCCGCGCGCGCGCAAAAAGGCACCGCGCGCACGCAAAAAGGCGTCGCAAAAGGGTGTCGCGGGGTGTCGCGCGCCCGCACGAAGTGGAGAATCAGCGCGCGATAACAGTTTTTATGCGCTCGGATTTTTGGCACTAATGTGACGCCATATCTACACTTCTTAAGCCAGTGCAACCTGCGTTCCGGGGCCAGAACGTAGCTCTCTCCTTATGTGCATTCTCTCTCTTTGTGTTTCTCCTCCTCTGTGCTCATCGTCTTGTGTACTGTGTCGTCATCATGCAGCGTTCCTAGTTTCGAGCTGTGTGTCTCGTCTCCCCGAATTATCTCTGGTTCCCTGGCTGCCTTCCTGGGACTCGACCACTCGCCTGGACACGGATCGTGACGCCTCATTCCTGCCTTTGACCTCTCCCCTGCCCGCGGACCTCCGAGCCTGTCTTGCCCTCCCTGGACTTCAGCATCTCGCTCAACACGCATCTTCAACAACTCCTGGTAACACTCAGTTAAACACAACACATAGTCACACCATACGTAACTTGACTTATTGCACACGTCATTTTATTATATTAATAAATACGCCTAGAGCTAAACGACGTCCCTGCCTCTGTGCCGTTTCCTTCTTCCACTGTACCGTAACAAAATCAGCTGCAACAAAAAAACTCTTTTGTATCAATTAAATCGCTATATCGCCCTGGCTTACTTGCTAAGCTAATAGGAGCACACATTCAGCGTTTATGAAGACTACACTCCAAAGTTGGTAAGACAGCAGAAAACCTGTGTTGTACGAGAAAGGTCTTTGGCCTTCGCTACTGTATCCAGCACGGCTCTGCATCGTTCGGATGGATGGTACCCGCATTTGGCTTTGATCGGTTGACAAAGCATGTAAGCACATCCAGACTCTCAAAGTGTCCTTCGAATTGTGAGGCACACACACTAACCCCTGTACCACCGTGCTGCCCGGTATGAAATTGTTTTATTTTTGTTTTAGAAATCAGACAGCCAGGATATCTCCTTTGCACTTTGTATGTTTGAAGAATAATCATGTCCTTGCAATATCACCTATAGGAGCAGCATGAAGGGTGTCCATGAGATTGTCAACTGGAATTTTAAGGGCCTGAATCACCCTAATTTAAAGCATCTGAGGGCGCCAGTCCCCTTTCTTCAAGAAACCCACCTTTAAAGGTCAGATCATTCTTGTTTGAATTATGGGTGGGTTGGGCAGCTTTTTCACTCTACCTTTCAGGCTAAGGCAAGTGTCGTGCCCATATAGTTTTATAAAGTATTTACATTTTACCTCCACTGGTATTATAGGAGCCTCTACCAGTCCCTAAAACATAGCTAAGGACTTATTTCACTACGTCAAAGTTGTATTAGTGAATGTATGAGCTCCTAACTGTGATGATGCCCAGTTTTTCATGTGACTTATTGGATTGCTGCCTGATTTAAATGTTCACTTACTTTTTATTATGGGAGGAGATTTCAACTTTGGATCCTACCCTGGACAGGTCAGTACCTACATTAAGTGGCGTTACATATTCCTTTCTCCAATCTTGTCTCCCAGAACTTGGGATATCAGATATATGATGCTTTCTACACCTAATAAGCAGAGAATACTATTTTTTTTTTACATGTACACCATACATAAAGTAAAATCGACTACCTTTTTTTAACTAATTTTCAGCTGATTCCCAATTTTCTTTCATGTGAATGCCAAAGTATTGTGATATCCGACCATGCACCTTTCATATTAAAACTGGGTTTACTGGAGATGGGGACATCAAGTAGAAATTGGAGGTCTGACTGACAGCTACTATCAGATGAGGATTACGTGGAATTTATTTCTGATAAAAAAAATTTTTTTTAAATCAACACTACCTCTGAGGTTTCTACTGCAACTATTTGAGAAGTGTTAAAAGGGAACTGCACAAGAGCACACATCTTTTTTTGTGTGTGTGTGGCCGGGGGGTTTAAAGATAAAAACGTTTTCAAGATGCAGCTAATTGGAGCCACTGTTGTAGTCTTCAAAGCCCTCTAAAACAATTTAAAAACCCTCCATCAACATGTTATATACACACGGCAAGTCTGTATATAATGTAGTAAAAGACACGTTCATAAAAATATGTAATATGTACAATGTGTACCATATTTTGGTCATTTTAATAAATAGGAAGACTTTATTTTTGTTTCCATAGCAGCGCACATCCAACTTCCAGCATCTACCATGTGTTCATACTTCCGCAAAAAACACGCAAGTGTGTTGTAATCATGACAGACTTGGTAACAGACAACTAAATACGACTATTTTTGGACAAATGAGGATTCACAACCTTTCTTTTTGAAGCTGAATATACTGAGGATGAACTGCTGCTTATATAAGCGAGCATGAAGAAGAGGGTGAAACGTTGAAGCAGATGGAAGCTTTGAGGGTGAGGTTGGTGGGATTTGAGCACGCTGCAGATCTGGAACTTTTGAGCCAAGTTATGCCAAATATTTGGAGTGCCCAAATCAACTGGGAACGTCGCTGGCCAGCTTGACCAAATGGACAACTGTCACTATACTATTGATTATAATACATGCAGCACATCACCGTACAACTACAGTATATAAACTGTCGAGCTAGATGTGTACAAACAAAACATGAAACGTGGGCTAATACGTTTGTACTTTACAGATACTGTGATATGATTGGTCATGTTTTTCAATGAGTACAGATTGGTGTCCTAACGCAGTGTTCTCGTTACAAATCAAAACGCGTTTCGTGCTTATGTCGAAGCTAGCTTATCTCTTTCCGTAGCTAGCTTCTACCGCTAACACCGAAGTATGCCGATGTGTTACTGTGCTAGAAAAAGAGTTCCTCTGTGTTCACTCTTACAATAACAATGTAGCTACAGTTTGGTTATTATACAGGTTACGGAACGTAAATGAAGTATTGTTGGCGGTTTCTGAATGACTTTTTAAAGTGATTTAGAGGTAGAAATGATTGCTCCAATTAGCTGCATTGCTAGCCATCTAGAATGAGCTAATTGTTATATGTTAAAAAGTGAAAAAATAAAAACCCTGTGTCTTCTTGTCTCTCATAAGTATTGTGAACAATAGGCAAAACTCCAAGAAAAAGTGCAGTTCACCTTCAAGAGCCTACTTGCGAGGTGAAATTATTTTTTATTTGGCAAGAGGAAAACATCTAAAATAAAACTCTTGGATTTGGAGAGGAGAATAGCAGAAGTAAATAAGAAACATGCACAATCTCCATCTGCTGATTTGTATAAGGAATGGCTACAACTCAAATGGGAATATGACCGTGTATCCTTATACTATTGAGAACCTATTGCTGAGAAATAGAAGTATATTTTATAAGTACGGAGACATAGCAGGGGCGATCTTGGCCAGACAGCTGAAAGGGATTAAAACAAAACAAACTATTAAAGGCATCTTGCAAGAGGGTAAAACTATAATGGATCAACTATTACTAAGGTAAGATATATGCTTCTGAGGCCCCTTCTAGCACAGAAACCATGGAACATTTTTTTGCGGATTTATAGCTCCCACAAATCTCTTTGGAACAGCTTTCAGATTTAGAAAAACCAATAACTCAACAAGAAGTTACAGACGTGATAACCACGCTGCAAGTCGGGAAATCACTGAGCCTGGATGGCTTTCCTAATGAGTTTGACATGAAATTTTCCATACAGTTGACTCCCGTTATGATGGGCACACTCGAAGAATCATTATCTACAGGACACCTGCTTACAACTTGAAACCAAGCAAGCATAATACTATTGGCAAAAAAAGATAAAGACAATGTGGATCACATAGGCCCATTTTATTATTAAATACAGATTATACAGTATTTTCCAAAGTACTTGCCCAACTTCTAGAGACCATTTTACCAAGTAGTATATCCCCAGATCAGTCTGGGTTTGTTAGACATAGACGTTATTTTTTAATGTACATAAGCTGTTTCCAATTCTGTTAAATCTATTGATGCTGAGAAGGACTTCGACAGGTTAGAATGGGGTTACCTGTTTGAGATTTTAGGGAAATTTGGATGTGGGCGGATATTTATTTCTTGAATTAAAACACTTTATTCTAGACCTGAGGCCAGTATTTTGACAAACAATGTACTTTCTAAACCATTTGAATTGTATTGTGGAACATGCCAATGCCCTCTTAGCCCTCTTCTCTTTGTTTTAGCTATGTAACCCCTGGCTGCATCTCTAAGAGCTAACAATATATTTGGTTCAGAGAGCAGAAAGAAATAGAACATAAAATATCGCTGTATGCAGATGATATACTTCTTTACATATCAGAAGTGGGTAAGTCAATCCATGTAGCACTTAAATTATTACATCTTCATAAAAGCAAATTGAGGCCTCTAAATGTGGATGTTATAAAAATCAGGGACATTGGGTTGCCTTCTAAAGTGCACATAAATAGCTTCTGCTATCTTAGAGTAACTGTTAATAAACAATATAAACTACTTCTAAAACATAATTTTGGAAGGTTAATTGATAGTAACTTCATAGTCGCTTGTGGCCAGAGTCAATGCAGTTCAAATGACAGTGCTCCCGAGATGCTTATACTTGCTTTAGTGTTTACACATTTTATCCCAGGCACATATTTTAAGAAACTACATTAAATTGTATCATCTTATATTTGGAATCAAAAATAACCACGGTTACGCAAATACTTTTTACAGAGAGCAAAACATCGTGGAGGGACGGACCTTCCTAATTCTCTATCATATTAATGTGAATATGAACTGTATGATGCACTGGTCACACGATGACTGAGATAAGGACTGCATTGTTTTGCTACTCTTTGTTACTGCCAGCTTTACTTGGGGCGCCTCCGCCTTTAACACGGGATTTGTCCTTTGGCAACCCAATAGTAAAGCACTCACTACAGATTATTTTTCAGTTTTAGAAAATATTCAATCTGGTTTGCGCAGGGATGCCCATTAGATTAAAGGCGAGCTACCCGTAGTTTGCGGAGGGTTTGTCGGTCGATCGCCGGCCAAGCATTACAAAAATAGACCAAAAAAATTGACATCACTTGGTTAACATTCATGTATATATGTACATATTAGTGTTGTAACGACACCAATATTTTGGTGCCGGTACTAAAATTATTTCGGTACTTTTCGGTACTATTCTAAATAAAGGGGACCACAAAAAAATGGCATTATTGGCTTTATTTAACAAAAAATCTTAGGGTACATTAAACATATGTTTCTTATTGCAGTTAAGTCCTTAAATAAAATAGTGAACATACTAGACAACTTGTCTTTTAGTAGTAAGTAAACAAACAAAGGCTCGTAATTAGTCTGCTGACGTATGCAGTAACATATTGTGTCATTTATCATTCTATTATTTTGTCAACATTATTAAGGACAAGTGGTAGAAAATTAATTATTAATCTACTTGTTTATTCACTGTTAATATCCGGTTATTTTCTGTTTTAGCATGTTTTATCTACACTTCTGTTAAAATGTAATAATCACTTATTCTTCTGTCGTTTGATACTTTACATTAGTTTTGGATGATACCACAAATTTGGGTATCAATCCGATACCAAATAGTTACAGGATCATACATTGGTCATATTCAAAGTCCTCATGTGTCCAGGGACATATTTCCTGAGTTTATAAACATAATATACATTTTTTTTAAACGAAAGAAGATGTTGTGTCTACACACTGTGTCTGCTTGTAAGTACTCCGTGATTGTGTGCCGCCGAACATGCTTGTCTGCTCGTAAATCCAGCAATGTCACGACGTGACGTCGACCCGGGCGCGGGGGGTGCGGGACCGGTACGTTTCAGAGACGGTATTGTACTGAAAATGATTCATTAGTATCGCGGTACTATACTAACACCGCTATACCGTACAACCCTAGTACATATATATATATATATATATATATAATTTAGATGCATTTATTTATTATACAAACGTGTTAAAGGCCTACTGAAATGCGATTTTCTTATTTAAACGGGGATAACAGGTCCATTCTATGTGTCATACTTGATCATTTTGCGATATTGCCATATTTTTGCTGAAAGGATTTAGTAGAGAACATCGACGATAAAGTTCGCAACTTTTGGTCGCTGATAAAAAAGCCTTGCCTGTACCGGAAGTAGCAGACGATATGCGCGTGACGTCACAGGTTGTGGAGCTCCTCACACCTGCACATTGTTTACAATCATGGCCACCAGCAGCGAGAGCGATTCGGACCAAGAAAGCGACGATTTCCCCATTAATTTGAGCGAGGATGAAAGATTTGTGGATGAGGAAAGTGAGAGTGAAGGACTAGAGGGCAGTGGGAGCGATTCAGATAGGGAAGATGCTGTGAGAGGCGGGTGGGACCTGATATTCAGCTGGGAATGACTAAAACAATAAATAAACACAAGACATATATATACTTTATTAGCCACAACACAACCAGGCTTATATTTAATATGCCACAAATGAATACCGCATAACAAACACCTCCCCCCTCCCGTCCATATACCCCGCCAATACAACTCAAACACCTGCACAACACACTCAATCCCACAGCCCAAAGTACCGTTCACCTCCCCAAATTTCATACAGCACATATATTTCCCCAAAGTCCCCAAAGTGACGTATGTGACGTGCACATAGCGGCACGCACGTACAGGCAAGCGATCAAATGTTTGGAAGCCGCAGCTGCATGCGTACTCACGGTACCATGTCTGCGCATCCAACTCAAAGTCTTCCTGGTAAGAGTCTCTGTTTTCCCAGTTCTCCACATGCCAATGGTAAAGCTTGACTGTCATCTTCCGGGAATGTAAACAATGAAACACCGGCTGTGTTTGTGTTGCTGCAGTCGGCCGCAATACACCGCTTCCCACCTACAGCTTTCTTCTTTGCTGTCTCCATTGTTCATTGAACAAATTGCAAAAGATTCACCAACACAGATGTCCAGAATACTGTGGAATTTTGTGATGAAAACAGACGACTTAACTGGCCACCATGCTGTCCCAAAATGTCCTCCACAATCCGTGACGTCACGCGCTGACGTCATCATACCGAGACGTTTTCAGCAGGATATTTCGCGCAAAATTTAAAATTGCACTTTAGTAAGCTAACCCGGCCGTATTGGCATGTGTTGCAATGTTAAGATTTCATCATTGATATATAAACTATCAGACTGCGTGGTCGGTAGTAGTGGGTTTCAGTAGGCCTTTAACATGTTAAAGGTGTTTAATAAAAAATACAAGCACGTTTAAAACAAATAGATTCCTTTCCTTCATGAAGTTGAGAGTATAAGTTGGTGTACTACCTGATTCTGATGACTTGCATTCATTAAATTCCAACCAGATTCATAGTAGTGCTGAGACACTTCCACATTTTCAAATTTACATTGTGGAGAAGGATATGTATGTGTGTGTGTGTGTGTGTGTGTGTGTGTGTGTGTGTGTGTGTGTGTGTGTGTGTGTGTGTGTGTGTGTGTGTGTGTGTGTGTGAAGATGGAGTAGATCACCTCAATCTGGTCATTTGAAAAGTAGCTCGCCTGCTCAAAAGTGTGTGCATCCCTGAGTTAGCGCTTATCTTCTTATGCCCAGTGGCATCGAATCATCGACTTATACCTTCAAAAATTCAGAGCCTTTAGTGTACGGTCTGAAAGGGGCCTTAAAAGCTTTAATGACCTATTAATGAATTATATATATTTGCTTCTTTCACAAATTACTTCAACATTTAATACTCCTCACTTGCATCATTTTACATACCTGCAAATTAAAAACTGTGTTAAAAGCATCATACCGCAGTTCCCTAATAAGACCTCTGGTGACAATCATGGATTTGACTCAACAAGAAAAGGGACAATCTCACAAATACTGAGATTCATGTCTACTAAAAGTTTATTTTCACTTTCTAAAATTAAAAAGGCAAGATGATTGTTAAACAGAATTAGATGCAGGAACATGGACAAAAGTTCTGGAGGGGGTTTACACATATTCAATGTGTGCTCGACATGCTCTTATTCAATTTAAAGTGGTGCATGGACTCGAGTGCATTACTCCAAGCCCAAATCAGCTAACATCTTCCCACAAATTAGCCCAACATGCGATAGGTATAAATTGATGGATGCAACGCTGTCTCATGTTTTGGTCCTGTCCAAGCTTGGAAACTTTTTGAATCCCTATCTACCATTATCGGAATTAAAATTGTTCCGTACCCATTGATTTCTATATTTGGAGTCTGTTCCAGTATAATAGAAAGCTCAAGGCAACAATCCTGCCTTAACCATGCTGTCACCTTGACGACAAAATACGATCACCATAGCGTACCTTTGAATCCAATTAATCTCCTCATTCTATGTGTGTATTTGTGCCTCTGAACCAATTACTAATAGAGCTTGCTGTGTACTGGATCTGGCGAGTAATCATGGGACTGTCAGTAACATGCCATCTTCTAGCGGGTAAAGCAGCGTTAATATTTATGGCACTCAGAATCAGCCCCACATTGAACGCCGTGACAGCAATCAGACCACTTTTTAATATCCCCATCCAGATGAATTGTGATTAGCATTTCAAGCGCTTGCCTACAAATTCTTGGCTGAACATCCCTGAGATGAAGGCAGAAAGTGATGGGGAGGCAAAGTAAAAAAAACACTGATGACACAGTAAATGTAGAAATACAAAATTTGGAATGCAAGAACTAAAGCAGAAACATCTTGTTCACACATTAAACAATGGAGATTAAAGTGTTAGAAATTATGAAATAAATGAGATTAGTTTTCCATTAAAAGAATCATGTGGACAGGTGGTGTGGCCTTGATGTAAAACCTTGACAAAAGCACTTCAGTAAGAATTTGCATGTCTTTATTGCTGATATCGGAAGTGACATTTTCCCAGCTTTAAAGGTAGGCTTTGGCACACTGACAAGCTCAGTTAGGCTTCTCTCCCACCGCAACGCTGCCATTTTATAAACCTTTGTGTGGACTGAGCTCCTTTTGTCTCCTCCGAAACACAAACCAATCTGCTTATCTCGAAATCCAGTTGGAGCGAAGGCGTTTGTTTTTACAGATCGAAATAATACACAGGAGAGGATAGTAACCTTCTAAACGAATGAATGGGTGGGAGGAGGCGTAGTGTGTGTGTGTCTACAGTACAGTGTGTTACCTGTAGTGCCTTTCTGTGAGAGAGCCTTTTCTGGCCTTCAGGACTAGTGATACCCATGTAGCCAAATGAGTAACACTTTAAAACACTTAAAACTTAAAAGTGTGCCTGAACCGGTACTGAAAAAAATCAAAAACATAAAAAAAATGAATAGAATGTTGAAAAATAATGCCCTTTTATTTTTACAGAATGTTTTGACATGCAAATGGGACAGCATAGTAATTTATATAGATTAGAATGTAATTTGAATAGGCTCTGCTTCGTCTCTTTAATATTGTACCTTGTAAAGCACGTCCAAAACAAATGAGCCATACCATGACAAATACTTGATTATTATCAATACATGACAACCACTAAATAAAGAGAATGCAATCATGAAGTTAAAACAATGTCTGACCTTAGTTCAGTTGAAAATTCAAACAGAGACATGGTTTTCAACATACACAGGAATGAGGGTTTCTAACAATCACAAGATGTTTACATTAATATTATCATCCCAGTTATTTAGGTAAGTATTTACTTGTTGTTAATTGGTGTTGTTTGTCACTAAGTACTTGTATGTGTGTACCAATATGCGTGTATGTTGCACGTATGTCCTGTATTTTTGAGCCAAAGTAAAATGAGTAAAAAATTATTGATAATGTATTGCAATAAGACCAGTAAATTAATCATTGTATATAATAATGACTCCTCTCTGAGCTGCCACCTTACCGTGGTAGAGGAGTTTGCGCGTCCCAATGATCCTAGGATCTATGTTGTCCGGGGGCTTTATGCCCCCTGGTAGGGTCTCCCAAGACAAACTGGTCCTAGGTGAGGGATCAGACAAAGAGCAGCTCGAAGACCTCCATGACAAATACAAATAAAGGACGCAGATTTCCCTCGCCCGGACGCGGGTCACCGGGGCCCCCCTCTGGAGCCAGGCCCGGAGGCGGGGCACGATGGCGAGCGCCTGGTGGCCGGGCCTGTCCCCATGGGGCCCGGCCGGGCACAGCCCGAAGAGGCAACGTGGGTCCCCCCTCCAATGGGCTCACCACCCATAGCAGGGGCCATAGAGGTCGGGTGCAGTGTGAGCTGGGCGGAAGCCGAGGGCAGGGCACTTGGCGGTCCGATCCTCGGCTACAGAAGCTAGCTCTTGGGACGTGGAACGTCACCTCGCTGGGGGGGAAGGAGCCTGAGCTAGTGCGCGAGGTCGAGAAGTTCCGGCTAGATATAGTCGGACTCACTTCGACGCACAGCAAGGGCTCTGGAACCAGTTCTCTCGAGAGGGGCTGGACTCTCTTCCACTCGGGCGTTGCCGGCAATGAGAGGCGACGGGCTGGGGTGGCAATTATTTTTTCCCCCCGGCTCAGAGCCTGCACGTTGGAGTTCAACCCGGTGGACAAGAGGGTAGCTTCCCTCCGCCTTCGGGTGGGGGTACGGGTCCTGACTTTGGTTTGCGCTTACGCGCCAAACGGCAGCTCAGAGTACCCACCCTTTTTGGATTCGCTCGAGGGAGTACTTGACAGTGCTCCCCCGGGTGATTCCCTCGTTCTACTGGGAGACTTCAATGCTCATGTTGGCAGCGACAGTGAAACCTGGAGAGGCGTGATTGGGAAGAATGGCCGCCCGGATCTGAACCCGAGTGGTGTTTTGTTATTGGACTTTTGTGCCCGTCACAGATTGTCCATAATGAACACCATGTTCAAGCATAAGGGTGTCCATATGTGCACTTGGCACCAGGACACCCTAGGCCGCAGTTCCATGATCGACTTTGTAGTTGTGTCATCGGATTTGCGGCCTCATGTTTTGGACACTCGGGTGAAAAGAGGGGCGGAGCTTTCAACCGATCACCACCTGGTGGTGAGTTGGCTGCGATGGTGGGGGAGGATGCCAGACAGACCTGGCAGGCCCAAACGCATTGTGAGGGTTTGCTGGGAACGTCTGGCAGAGTCTCCTGTCAGAGAGAGTTTCAATTCCCACCTCCGGAAGAACTTTGAACATGTTACGAGGGAGGTGCTGGACATTGAGTCCGAGTGGACCATGTTCCGCGCCTCTATTGTCGAGGCAGCTGATTGGAGCTGTGGCCGCAAGGTAGTTGGTGCCTGTCGTGGCGGTAATCCTAGAACCCGTTGGTGGACACCGGCGGTGAGGGATGCCGTCCAGCTGAAGAAGGAGTCTTATCGGGTTCTTTTGGTTCATAGGACTCCTGAGGCAGCGGACAGGTACCGACAGGCCAAGCGGTGTGCGGCTTCAGCGGTTGCAGAGGCAAAAACTCGGACATGGGAGGAGTTCGGAGAAGCCATGGAAAACGACTTCCGGACGGCTTTGAAGCGATTCTGGACCACCATCCGCCGCCTCAGGAAGGGGAAGCAGTGCACTATCAACACCGTGTATGGTGAGGATGGTGTTCTGCTGACCTCGAATGCGGATGTTGTGGATCGGTGGAGAGAATACTTCGAAGACCTCCTCAATCCCACCAACACGTCTTCCTATGAGGAAGCAGTGCCTGGGGAATCTGTGGTGGACTCTTCTATTTCTGGGGATGAGGTTGCTGAGGTAGTTAAAAAGCTCCTCGGTGGCAAGGCCCCGGGGGTGGATGAGATCCGCCCGGAGTTCCTTAAGGCTCTGGATGCTGTGGGGCTGTCTTGGTTGACAAGACTCTGCAGCATCGCGTGGACATCGGGGGCGGTACCTCTGGATTGGCAGACCGGGGTGGTGGTTCCTCTCTTTAAGAAGGGGAACCGGAGAGTGTGTTCTAACTATCGTGGGATCACACTCCTCAGCCTTCCCGGTAAGGTCTATTCAGGTGTACTGGAGAGGAGGCTACGCCGGATAGTCGAACCTCGGATTCAGGAGGAACAGTGTGGTTTTCGTCCTGGTCGTGGAACTGTGGACCAGCTCTATACTCTCGGCAGGGTCCTTGAGGGTGCATGGGAGTTTGCCCAACCAGTCTACATGTGCTTTGTGGACTTGGAGAAGGCATTCGACCGTGTCCCTCGGGAAGTCCTGTGGGGAGTGCTCAGAGAGTATTGGGTATCGGACTGTCTGATTATGGCGGTCCGCTCCCTGTATGATCAGTGTCAGAGCTTGGTCCGCATTGCCGGCAGTAAGTCGGACACGTTTCCAGTGAGGGTTGGACTCCGCCAAGGCTGCCCTTTGTCACCAATTCTGTTCATAACTTTTATGGACAGAATTTCTAGGCGCAGTCAAGGCGTTGAAGGGATCCGGTTTGGTGGCTGCAGGATTAGGTCTCTGCTTTTTGCAGATGATGTGGTCCTGATGGGTTCATCTGGCCAGGATCTTCAGCTCTCGCTGGATCGGTTCGCAGCCGAGTGTGAAGCGACTGGGATGAGAATCAGCACCTCCAAGTCCGAGTCCATGGTTCTCGCCCGGAAAAGGGTGGAGTGCCATCTCCGGGTTGGGGAGGAGACCCTGCCCCAAGTGGAGGAGTTCAAGTACCTCAGAGTCTTGTTCACGAGTGAGGGAAGAGTGGATCGTGAGATCGACAGGCGGATCGGTGCGGCATCTTCAGTAATGCGGACGCTGTATCGATCCGTTGTGGTGAAGAAGGAGCTGAGCCGGAAGGCAAAGCTCTCAATTTACCGGTCGATCTACGTTCCCATCCTCACCTATGGTCATGAGCTTTGGGTTATGACCGAAAGGACAAGATCACGGGTACAAGCGGCCGAAATGAGTTTCCTCCGCCGGGTGGCAGGGCTCTCCCTTAGAGATAGGGTGAGAAGCTCTGTCATCCGGGGGGAGCTCAAAGTAAAGCCGCTGCTCCTCCACATCGAGAGGAGCCAGATGAGGTGGTTCGGGCATCTGGTTAGGATGCCACCCGATCGCCTCCCTCGGGAGGTGTTTAGGGCACGGTAGGAGGCCACGGGGAAGACCCAGGACACGTTGGGAAGACTATGTCTCCCAGCTGGCCTGGGAACGCCTCGGGATCCCCCGGGAGGAGCTGGTTGAAGTGGCTGGGGAGAGGGAAGTCTGGGCTTCCCTGCTTAGGCTGCTGCCCCCGCGACCCGACCTCGGACGGAAGAAGATGGATGGATATAATAATGATAAGAAGACTTGTTATGTGATTTATAAAATAAGGTTTGGGAGTAAATAAGTTTAATTTCTTCTCACTCCTTTTTGAATTTGAAAACAACTAACTTTTATGTCTTGTTTTCCTTTTTTATGTGTTTTTATTGTAAAGTATTTGTTTCTATTTTTGTACTTTACTGTACTGTTATTAGGATTATTTCTTTCTGTATTATTATTTTATTTGCTTTCTTTTTAACATATCCAAAATAAACTACTAATATACCACTACCAAACTACTGCCAAGACTACCACTACCACTAAGTGATAAAATCACCAATATGAAGTAAAATCCACAACAAATAGTCATGATTAACACACAAACAGCAGCAATATAGAACACAAAAGAATGTGTTTAAAAAAAATAAAATAAAAAAATAAAAAAACTGCTTTTCTCTTATGTGGATGTTTAAAATTCCAGTTTATAAATTCACCTTGGTGGCCGTGACCGTGATTGGTGCACAATGAGGAAATGCGTTTCTGTTTTGAACAGCACTTTGGCTGTCGGAAATACAAACAAGTTTAAAAAGAGTGTTAGACTCTGTGTGACACTGTCAGAACAGTACATTACTTATAAGATGTTACTTAGACTATATCGTCTTCAAGTATTTGTTGCAGGTGGCTGAGTCTTCATTTAGCACTGAAATGAGGCATCAAAATCTTGTTTTCGGTCTGGTTACCAACGTTTATGTTGGCACCAGTGCCATGATGGAACTGAGCTTCGGATGAAGATGTTTATTTTTTGGGTGATGGTGAGGTTTGTTCTCTCTACTTTCCTATTAATCACACAGAGCCCCATTCAGCAATAAGTTCCTAACTTTTCCTCTTGTCTTTCTTCCTAAGTGATTTCCTAAGATGAGTCCATTCAAATTCATGACGTGTCCTTAAACGGCCAAATTGTTCCCACCTGCTGTTCTTAAGTTGCTGAATGCCAAATGGTTAGCGAGTGTGTGTCTATCATAATTTGCATATAAACACGCCCTTATTTCCCCAATATACATAAGTGAACACCCATAATTCCGTAATTTGCATAGGTAAACGCCTTAATTCCCCATATAAGGGCACAATTCCGGCGGAAAAGCCGAACATCAAACACACGGAGAAAACACAAACAGATTACAGAAGAGAAATTCGTATTATCCCGCGGGGGAAATACATAATGTCAAAACGTAAGTTTAAGAAAGGGGGACTTGCTGAGGTAGCTTAAAGCGTTGAAATAAATATGTGTCACTTCGGGCAAATAGGTCTACACGGTCGTGAAATATGTGCTCCCTACGCAGGGCACGATCTGCAGCATCTTGCAGTAGCAGCAAAACATTGCCATTGTGTGAGAGGCCTGTTGGTCTTTTAAAAAGTCACCAATCACTAAATCAACGCCCCGGTAATTGATGATTGTGTGTGTGTGTGTGTGTGTGTGTGTGTGTGTGTGTGTGTGTGTGTGTGTGTGTGTGTGTGCGCGCGCGTTCCCCCCCACGGTATTTTGAAATGTCTATATATATTAGGGATGTCCCGATCCGATATTTGGATCGGATCGGCCGCCGATATTTGCAAAAAAATGCGTATCGACAAGGCATGGGAAAATGCCGATCCAGATCCAGTTAAAAAAAAAAAAACTCTGCTCCGTGTTTTCCAACGCACCTATTTAAATAAATAAATAAATAAATGGGTTGTACTTGTATAGCGCTTTTCTACCTTCAAGGTACTCAAAGCGCTTTGACACTACTTCCACATTTACCCATTCACACATACATTCACACACTGATGGGGGAGCTGCCATGCAAGGCGCTAACCAGCACCCATCAGGAGCAAGGGTGAAGTGTCTTGCTCAGGACACAACAGTACATTCTACTTTTCTGCTGCTCCCTATAATTTCCGTTCCGCATTTTCCAGCACACCTTCAACACATCCACAGGTCTGTGGATTCAAACGCAGTTGCTTTTAGCTGCTGGCATTACACTACAGGCTCTTCTCTCTCTTTCCTGTGTCTGTGCTTCTCACAGACAGCAAGCGCACCTTCTTACACACGTCACATACTGTCACGTCATACGTCACATACTGTCACGTCATATGTCACATACGTATAAGCCCTCCCCGAGCAGAGAGGTAGCAGAATGGCGTTAGCTGTGATGCTAGCGCAGCCGTGTGACCAACGTTCTCTCTAAGGTGCGCGCTTGTGCAATTGCACATTGTTTAAACGTCCTCTGCGCATAGCAATTATATGCCACGCACAAAATCAAATAAAAAAATAAGCGCATAACAATTTTCGACACACCGACACGACAGAGAAAACAGTTTTCGTCATCATTGTTCAAATATTGTGACGTCTGTCGAGACGCTTATCTCCATTCGGTGCCACACGTCCAAACCATCAAAATGCAGAGGCAAAAATTTCCAGATCAACACCGTATGAAAAAATTTGTGATTTTTTTAGTTGTGATTTCCTTCTCTGCATGAAAGTTTAAAAGTAGCATATATTAATGCAGTATGAAGAAGAATGTTTTAATGTAGACATGCAAGCCTTAAAAGAAAATGTTGAAAATCAAGACTACATTTCCTGCAAATGGATGCATTTCTACCCTATATTTTAACTTTAGATTTATTCTCATATCAAACTCTTTTGGCTGTCTTTTTGACACTTACATCCGGCGCCCCCCTCCACACCCTGGATTATAAATAATGTAAATAATTCAATGTGATTATCTTGTGTGATGACTGTATTATGATGATAGTATATATCTGATAGTATATATATATCTGTATCATGAATCAATATAAGTGGACCCCGACTTAAACAAGTTGAAAAACTTATTCGGGTGTTACCATTTAATGGTCAATTGTACGGAATATGTACTTCACTGTGCAACCTACTAATAAAAGTCTCAATCAATCAATCAAAACACACAGAATTATCATACTGATGTGATTATATGCATCAAGTGTTCATTCAAGGCGAAGGCAAAAAAATCGAGATATATACCGTGTATCGCAATATGGCCTTAAAATATCGCAATATTAAAACAAGGCCATATCGCCCAGCCCTAGTTTCAATGATGCCATTTCTGTTTGTCATGTATAATTTTGTCTATTTTGTGTTTATCCTTGAATAAACAGGTCAGTTTCTTGTTACCAACCATTGTGTATTATTCAAACTCACCTAATTCCGCTGGCTAGTTGTTATCAAGAGTACTAAAACCATTTTCAACATGATTCTGACAACTAAGTAGGCGAAATAACTTTAAACTTTAATACATGCTCGGATAGGCCATTATCGGTCAGTATCGGTATCGGTCAGTATCGTATCGGATCGGAAGTGCAAAAACAATATCGGTATCGGATCGGAAGTGCAAAAACCTGGATCGGGACATCCCTAATATATATTGCTCATTTTGCTATATATCTGTCTGTTTTTCTGTCTTATCTATATTTATCTCTATCTATCTATCTATCTATGATATTAATTTAACATTAGACAATAGAAGCAAGGGAACATGTCACACTTAAGAACAAATAGGCCACCCTAAGAGTGCTCTGGAGCACTCGTAGATTTTGTTCTTACCTCAGAACAAATCCCAGCTAAGAAAACATTGAAGAATACAAAAAAATCTCCTTAAAAACTTCGTAAGTGGGCCTAAGAACAAAATGTGTCCTTAAGAACAGTTGCTGAATGGGGCCCGCTGAGCTGATTGTGAATCAAAGACCAGATGTCATGGAGGGGTTTGCGCTTGCTGCGGTTCGTTTTCTCAATGCAACAATGGACGGCTCCGGACGACAGCGTGAAGGTAGGCTTTGGTTTATTTAACATCAATCACCAAACTACCAAAATGCAGGCAAAACAACAAAAAGGCAAGCGTGCCTAAAACACATGAAGCTAAGACTTAGCATAAACTAGGACATGGAATAAACAAAACTTACGTGGCATAGGTGACGCAAACCATGAAGCTACCCCGAGTGACCGGAAAAGGCAGAACTAAATAGTCTCTGATGAGCAACAGGTGCGCGAAAAGGCAGGTGAAAATCATCAGTAACCATGGTGACTAAACTCAGGAAGTGCATAACCAGGAACTAAAAGGAGTCTAAAACAAACCGATAACACAAAACATGATCCGACCACGGATCATGACACCAGATCATTACAGAGAGGACACAAGCATCACCAATACATATATGAGAAAGCAATACAGCAGTATGAATCCATGACATAATCTATCTGAAAATCAGGCAAAAATTGGTAATATGAGCAAACATATGAGGGGAAGCACACCATGTGCAGGATGTGGAATGTTAATTAAATTCATTTGTATTATTTATGAGGACAGATTTAAGGTGGATTCTAAAATATCATCCCCTGAGCAGAATATGCAGCATCTAAAACGCAGATAGATGATACACATCAGCATTCTGGAAGAAAGGGAAGGGAAGGGAAGGAAAAACCAGGAAGGAGGAGTTGACGGCTTTAGGGAGCAAAATGCTCTTAGCGGCTTTAGTGAAAATAATGACTCACCAAATGGAGCACTTTAAGGATGTTCACACTCAACTCTCTCGGCTCACTTACTTTGCTATTCACTCTCGTCTTGGCTTTGCGCCTCACTTCGCTGCAACATTGTCTGCTCGGCTCCCATGAGGAATATCACAAAGCCTCCAAAAGGCACACCAAGGAACTTTCATCACTTTGTTTCCTAACACACACACACACGCACACACACACACACACAACCACACAAGCACATAGCCAGGCTGCAAACACCTGCAAATCCCCAATGAGGTGACCTTTTGGCACGACTCATGTTCCTCATAAATATCTTCTTTTTGGTGCTCGCTTTTCAATGTGTCTCTATGTGAGCTTATCTGTGTCTCTTAACGTCCACATGCGCAGTGCCGTGCACGTCTCCATCTCTGGCTATAGCGCTGCTGAGCTGACCTTTCAGTCCCTGCCTTGTCCCAGATTATAACCGACAACACCCTCTGCTACTGAGCCAACTGATATCCACTGTGACAGCAACACAGTTCACACACGAACACAAACCCAACACAGGAGAACATTCATGTAACTTGTGATCTGCTTTCTGTGGAAATAAATAATACAAATGCAGGTGCAGTAGAAATGTGCTTTTTAGATGATAGCCACTCTGATTTAAGCTTTGACTGAGCTGCTTGCAGCATGTTGGATACAATACCTCAAGTTGAGTCCCGGCTTGAAATATTGTAAATGAAAAAAAACATCAGCTTATTTGACCTTGGGGTGGTTATTTCCTGTATAATTCTGTATATAATATGTGGATATCAGAATCCGATTTATTGGCCAAGTACCGTATTTTTCGGAGTATAAGTCGCACCTACCGAAAATGCATAATAAAGAAGGAAAAAAACATATACAGTATAATTCGCACCGGAGTATAAGTCGCATTTTTTGGGGAAATGTATTTGATAAAACCCAACACCTGGCCCTGCGATGAGGTGGCGACTTGTCCAGGGTGTACCCCGCCTTCCGCCCGATTGTAGCTGAGATAGGCTCCAGCGCCCTCCGCTACCCCAAAAGGGAATAAGCGGTACAAAATGGATGGATGGAAAACCCAACACCAAGAATAGACATTTGAAAGGCAATTTAAAATACATAAAGATTAGTGAACAACAGGCTGAATAAGTGTACCTTATATGACGCATAAATAACCAACTGAGAACATAATATACCCCGAGTGACCGGAAAAGGCAGAATATGTTATAACATATTACTAAATTATTGGTAAATAATATGTTAACGTAACATACTATGGTAAGAGTCATTCAAATATCTATAACATATAGAACATGCTATACGTTTACCAAACAATCTGTCACTCCTAATCGCTAAATCCCTCGAAATCTTATACGTCTAGTCTCTTATGTGAATGAGCTCAATAATATTGTTTGATATTTTACGGTAATGTGTTAATAATTTCACACATAAGTCGCACCCCCGGCCAAACTATGAAAAAAACTGCAATTTATAGTCCGAAAAATACGGTATACAGTGCTTGGTGATGAGGGAGACAAGTGACTCATATTTGGAGTCAATGTCGTTGATCTTAGGTGTGCTCTGAGGACACCGACGTGCACTTGTTGGTACAAAATGCTTTTATTTGTAAGTTCAGAATTTATTATTTTCCAGAGAACAATCGGTGACACGTTAAGCAACTGAAGACAATAGCTCTACTGTTCAATCTAATCTGCTCTGGCAAGCATCATCTGCCCTGTAATAGGTGTATGTATGCATGTCTCACATAATCCTACCTTGCAGACGCTTATTTATCTATCCCATATGTAAATCCCAACATAATCAGTGATTATTAGTTTGTTAAGAAGTACAGTACATCTTTGGAAAAAAAAAAATTCAGGCTAACTAGTTGCCATCTGTTGAACCTGACAATCTCGACTGCGTTATATGTTAACGTAACATTTTATGGTAAGAGTCATTCAAATAACTATAACATATAGAACATGCTATACGTTTACCAAACAATCTGTCACTCCTAATTGCTAAATCCCATGAAATCGTATACGTCTAGTCTCTTACGTGAATGAGCTAAATAATATTATTTGATATTTTACGGTAATGTGTTAATAATTTCACACATAAGTCGCTCCTGAGTATAAGTCGCCGGCCAAACTATGAAAAAAACTGTGACTTATAGTTAAAAAAATACGGTATGTTTAATACAAATAATTTGACTTGGTAGACTGTGCTCTCTTTGTTCAATACAAATATAAGGTGATTACAAACAAATCTATGACTGATGTTAAAAAATTATCTTTGAACGTTTAAAGTAAAACTGTTGAATTGATCAGCTATATACAACCAGAAGATCAGCGTCACTATAGTTTAGTGTAGGACTGCAACAATTAAGTGATTCATTCGATTAGAAAAAAGCTTTGATTTAAATTAATCGTTAATGCTCATACTCATAAAAAATTATAACATCCTTACTGCATGGAGTGCTCGTAGCTTTAAATATGGGGACATCGTTTCCACACACCTGCTGCACTATAGCACACATGTAATCTGCATGGCGGCAAACAGCAGAGGGTTTTAAAACTATAAAACTATAGTTAATGTTCAAAAATACAAAACTAGAATGCAGCAGAGTGCACAAAACCAAAAAACTAGTGCAACAAGGAAGTGCACATTAAGCAAGAAAAGCTGAGCATGAACAAGCAACTTTCAACTAGTACACATTTAGGCTATGAAGTGTATTTTATTTGTTCAAGATTAATCAAACTAATCAATAGATTACTCAATTACTAAAATAATCGATAGCTGAAGCCCTAGTTTAGTGTGACAAGGAGTATAACAGTACAAGTAGGCCTGGGCCGATCAAAAAATATGCCTGATGATTAGAGATGACCGATAATATCGGCCTACCGATGTTATCGGCCGATAAATGCGTTAAAATGTAATATCGGAAATTATCGGTATAGTTTTTTTTATTATCGGTATCGTTTTTTTATTTTTTTTTATTAAATCAACATAAAAAACACAAGATACACTTACAATTAATTAGTGCACCAACCCAAAAAACCTTCCTCCCCCATTTACACTCATTCACACTCATTCACACAAAAGGGTTGTTTCTTTCTGTTATTAATATTCTGGTTCCTACATTATATATCAATATATATCAATACAGTCTGCAAGGGATACAGTCCGTAAGCACACGTGATTGTGCGTGCTGCTGGTCCACTAATAGTACTAACCTTTAACAGATAATTTTTCTCATCTTCATTAATTACTAGTTTCTATGTAACTGTTTTTATATTGTTTTACTTTATTCAAGAAAATGTTTTTAATTTATTTATCTTATTTTATTTTATAATTTTTTTTTAAAAGTACCTTATCTTCACCATACCTGGTTGTTGAAATTAGGCATAATAATGTGTTAATTCCACAACTGTATATATCGGTTGATATCGGCATCGGTTGATATAGGTATCGGTAATTAAAGAGTTGGACAATATCGGAATATCGGATATCGGCAAAAAGCCATTATCGGACATCCCTACTGATGATATATTGGATTACAAATTGTTGCCAATAAACTGAATTATTTTCAATAGTATTTTGAGACCAAATCAACCACTCCTGCAATGATAATACATAATAATAAACATGCAAGTATATTAATTCAAATGCAATTAACCTGTATTTGTCGTATTTTTTTAACATTGTAATTGAAATAATAACTTTTAAATCTCCAAGTTAAATACAACAAAAACATATTCAAATAAAATATACACTGTCTAATGGCAACATTTTGCACTTGATTACAAATCCCAGCCAAAAGCAATACAATAGGTTCTCTCTCTGTTAAGGAAGGGGTTGGGGACCCTCAAATATACACAACCAATGAATGGTCTTGAAGCCCGTAAACACGCAGGTACATGGCAGTTATCGACGCTGGCAAAATTACCAACTTCATTTTCATTTATTGTTCAGTTAAATGACTCATTGAATATATTGCCCAGGCCTAAGCACATGTACCCAAAACAGTATTTTGCAGACGCAACTTTGTGGAGGGATGGTATCATGGACCAAGGAAGAAACCCCTAAATTGTGGTGCTTGGATCAGCCCAGCTCAGGTTTGATGTGTGAGGGAGCAGGGTTTGGTGGTAGCAGGGGTATATATTGTAGCCCGGAAGAGTCAGGGTTGCATGGGATTCTGGGTATTTGTTCTGTTGTGTTTATGTTGTGTTAAGGTGCAGATGTTCTCCCGAAATGTGTTTGTCATTCTTGTTTGGTTTTGGTTCACAGTGTGGCGCATTATTAGTAAGAGTGTTAAAGTTGTTTTAAATGGCCACCGTCAGTGTAACCTGTGTGGCTGTTGACTAAGTATGCCTTGCTGTCACTTACGTGTGCAAGCAGAAGATGCATACAACAATAGGCTGGGCTGGCACAGTGTTAATACAGATTGTAGGGGGTGCTAAATGCTGTACCATCATGGCACGCCCTTATTATTATTGTAAGGGTGAAAATCTGAGAACATTAATCCCGGTAGTTTTCTGCGAGAGGCACTTAAATCCGGAAGTCTCCCGGGAAAATCGGGGGGGTCAGCAAGTATGCAGCTGAGCCGCATCAGAGTGATCAAAGAGCCGCATGCGGCTCCGGAGCCGCGGGTTGCCGACCCATGGTTTAGGAGCTGCGATTACAATTGCAGCCACTGCTGTGGCTGTGATTGCCAATAGAGGACGAAGGCAGCTGGTTATCGCTCAAAGGCATTGCTATTATGTATGGCATCGGCCACAAATAAAGGGTTTTTGTGAGCGAATTGTGAACCAGAAATTCACAGACGAATTGTAGATTCAAGGGCCCCTTCGACATTGTTCGGGTATGTGGGTCTCTCTGAGCCTGCCTCTATTGCCGGGAGGAGACCTGCCAGACTGCTCGGTGCTGCTTTGCTCCCCTCGGCCAACCGATCAGAAACGAGACCAAGACGACCTGTCTGCACGAGTTGTCCTGCTTCGGCGCCGGTTCAGTTTGTAGGTGCCCTGTAAATGCGAAATAAGTGTTTCCATCATGCTTTTGCAGCACAACTCAATATCGAAATGTCTGAAAAACCACCTCATGAGACCATAGAAATATTTTAGCAATATTTGAGAGGTTTTTCAAATTATGGGTGTTTCTATAAACGGTTTGTTATTGCGATATTTAGGTGTTGCACATTTCTAGGGGTAATGGAAACGCAGGTACTACCAGGGCAGGAAGTAGGCAGCAAATGGTGCTCCTGATGAGGGTCTCTTGAGCATGTCAATGTATTCATGTGTAAGTGTTGGGAAGCACTTCCTTTGGGAGAGCTGGGGTCAAACAAATTAGCTCCGTGCATTGAGTGAGTACATAGAATTTAAAGACTTGCTAGTGATGCATCCCGACGTCTCTCAGATCACGAGGCTTGGAAGCGCTCAAAGATAAAAGTGAGCTTTCGGCTTAGTTCAGCTTTATTAAACAGCTAATTTCAAACAATATATTAAGATGCAGGTATTCAGGTGTCAAAGGGCAACTGTGTGTGCATTACATCGCATAAACTACTTTAAAGAAACACTAGAAAGAGCTTAACAAGCTAAACTCCACCGGGATGTGAATATGATTTTAATTAAAGTAGCACATGTGCGCTTGACGCTGGAATATTTATAGTTAATAAACTTTAAAATTGCTTTTATGTTTCATGCATTTTCACAAATCCCCACAGCCCTCTATCAAAGGCATGGAGGTCTTAATAATCAAAGCTCGGCTTGTTATGAACAAATCAATATTACTACAAAGACAGGAGCGCAGATTAAACAATTTCCATGGCTGCTGATGCTGCTGATTTGGTCCACTGCTTTCATTATGAAAATGATTTGAGTTTATATTGAATGTCAACATCTCTACCAAGACACACAATGTGCCCTGAAGTTATATACCGTTGTGAGATTCATCACATGGAGGAAATTGCATGAAACAGTTTATGATTAGAAAATGTATACTTTTAAACAATCACATTTATAAGAATGGACATGGAGGTAAAAGTTATTAATCAAAGCTTGATTTTCAACAATTATTACCTCCACAAGTGAAGTTTTGCCAAAATCAGTCTTCAAAGATGGTGTTTGTCTACAACAATGTGTGTGCATTAAAGGCCTACTGAAACCCACTACTACCGACCACACAGTCTGATAGTTTATATATCAATGATGAAATCTTAGCATTGCAACACATGCCAATACGGCCGGGTTAGCTTACTAAAGTGCAATTTTAAATTGTGCGCGAAATATCCTGCTGAAAACGTCTCGGTATGATGACGTCAGCGTGTGACGTCACGGACTGTAGAGGACATTTTGGGACAGCATGGTGGTCAGCTATTAAGTCGTCTGTTTTCATCGCAAAATTCCACAGTATTCTGGACATCTGTGTTGGTGAATCTTTTGCAATTTGTTCAATGAACAATGGAGACAGCAAAGAAGAAAGCTGTAGGTGGGAAGCGGTGTATTGCGGCCGGCTGCGGCAACAACACAAACACAGCCGGTGTTTCATTGTTTACATTCCCGGAAGATGACAGTCAAGCTTTACCATTGGCCTGGGACAACAGAGACTCTCACCAGGAGGACTTTGAGTTAGATGCGCAGACGCGGTACCGTGAGTACGCTTCCAAACATTTGATCGCTTGCCTGTACGTGCGTGCCGCTATGTGCATGTCACGTACGTAACTTTGGGGACTTTGGGGAAATATATGTGCTGTATGAACTTTGGGGAGGTGAACGGTACTTTGGGCTGTTGGATTGAGTGTGTTGTGTAGGTGTTTGAGTTGTATTGGCGGGTTATATGGACGGAAGGGGGGAGGTGTTTGTTATGCAGGATTAATTTGTGGCATATTAAATATAAGCCTGGTTGTGTTGTGGCTAATAGAGTATATACCTGTATATGTCTTGTGTTTATTTACTGTTTTAGTCATTCCCAGCTGAATATCAGGTCCCACCCGCCTCTCACAGCATCTTCCCTATCTGAATCACTCCCACTGCCCTCTAGCCCTTCACTCTCACTTTCCTCATCCACAGATCTTTCATCCTCGCTCAAATTAATGGGGAAATCGTCGCTTTCTCGGTCCGAATCGCTCTCGCTGCTGGTGGCCATGATTTTAAACAATGTGCGGATGTGAGGAGCTCCACAACCTGTGACGTCACGCGCATATCGTCTGCTACTTCCGGTAGAGGCAAGGCTTTTTTATCAGCGACCAAAAGTTGCGAACTTTATCGTCGATGTTCTCTACTAAATCCTTTCAGCAAAAATATGGCAATATCGCGAAATGATCAAGTATGACACATAGAATGGACCTGCTATCCCCGTTTAAATAAGAAAATCGCATTTCAGTAGGCCTTTAATACAGTGTGTTTGCCTAGCCGGTTCCATTTAGAACACTGTACTATCAGTGTATATGTTCATTGCAAACTATATCTATATCTACAAATGCTCAAATTTCAAATCTGATTGACTATTAATCTTCTATTTGGCTTCTTTGGATAACCAAAGGTACTGATTTAAACTGGGTAAATAAAACTAGAGGACACATGTCATTTAGCTTCACTTTCCATAACAAAGAGTATAGTTTCTGCTTGCTGCCTCAAGTACTCCCACCATATTTACAGCTTTCCAATCAGACATACAAGTGTGAACAGAGCTGAACTTGATAAGAGAACTGTCAGTAGTGCAAACCATCCTATGGCCATAGTCAGTGAGAGAGCATCCCCAGTGTTTACTATATATACTGTATATCTCCTTTATTGTTTCATAATCCAATGTGCCATTATGACCATTGGGTAACTGGAGTGCTGCAGTTGGAAGCTGTGTATAAATTTCAAGAAGAAGATTGGAGTTTGCTTTCACAATAACTCTCTGGAGGGGTGTTGAGGCAGTTCTTGGTGCAGAACATTTAGAGAACTGATTTTCCTTTCTATGGCTATTAGATGTGAATATTTACTGTAATTGTGCAGTGGAATGTAGTATTTTCAGTACAGCATGTGAGTTGAAGCAAAAGCAACCTTTTATATATCAATGCTCAATTGAGAAGATTTTGGAGCAACATGTATTATGTTATGTACATTATACAAGCTGGCAAAATTAATTTGGGAAATTCATCTTTCTTGAAAAGTCTATTAATTTTAGATGAATACATGCACCGCTACACTGAAGGTGGTAATACGTACGCCTATCGCCATCTCCTACAGACCGCTGCCTCTTCGAAGAGAGAAAAAAATGTTGGATGCATTTAAAATTCATTGGCTGCATTGACACGCTGTGCCACGGCTGGTTTGGTTGCTAAATGAAAGGGTATGAAATTAAACAAATTAATTCTGCTCTTTCGCTGGCTGACAGCCCTGCTATCTGTCGTTATGGCTTAGTGTACAGCAAGCGATGAGGATGGGAGAGGTAATGTGCAGCCCACAAGTCAGGCGACAACTGTCAGGCCGAGACTTGACGCTCAACACTGAGCCTGAGGGATACCAGCAGCGTAAAGATATTTGGAGAGGGCAAATGGACGGGAGAGGAGAGAAAGCTGAGAGACAACGGCAGGGAGATAAAGACGGAAGACAATAAAAAGAGGAGCTGTTGGGAACTGTGATAAAAGAAAGGGAAAACGAAATAAGAACTTTAGGATTGACAGTGGTATATGTGGGTGGTTATGAATTGCAAAAAAACTGCTGCTCATGTGCTGCCATGTCAATTATACACAGCGCAATTTCACATGTCTATGGCTAATGTGTCGCTGTCAGTATCTATCAGGCTTCTGTTGCTCTCTGCAACATACCTCTATGTCTTTGTCTGCATACCACTTTTACCACACCTAATCACCCCACAATCTCTTTTTCACGAGCCTTTAAATGGTTAAGGCTCTGGCTGTAAATATAGACTGTTCAGCTAATACATTTGCAGTGATGGCCCTAGAGGACCTATTCCTTTACTGGTCTCCAGAGCAAATGAGCTCAGATGTGTGGTCAAAGTAGCTCAGGAAACACATTCATTTCAATAGTGTCATTTGCTGTGAACAAACTAATTTCCATCATGGTTTACAATGTTTAACTGTAACATAAAATATAACTGAGAATACACTTATTCCATTAACATTTAGAATTTTCACAGGGAGATATGCAGCCATTTCTCCAGGACCACCAGTGTATGTGTGTTGAATGAAAGTCAAGTTCTTTGTTTTTTTATTATTTGAAGAAAAATTTAAGACCTACTAAGTGCACAAAAACTGTCGTGCTGACAAGCTGATCTGTGCATCCACAAGCTTAGCATGCAGTGGGGCCTTGCCAACATAAAAGTAAGAGCAGTCAAAAGCTTGAAAGGAAAAAAGCATCAAAGACACCTATATAAATTCTTCTGGCTTTGGTTTAAAAAGCTGTCAGCTGATGGAAGACCTTTCATCTAGTAGTCCATCTGGCGTTGCAAGTAATTTGCCAACAACCATGCGTGTGGAAACATAAGAATAACAAGTGTAACTGCTAAATAATCTTCACGGACTGTTAAGCCATCATATTTGACAAGGCAACCAGTTGAACAAATGTTTGTCAATGATTCACAGTGGAGTTTCCTAGCTACTTAGACTTAGACTTAGACAAACTTTAATGATCCACAAGGGAAATTGTTCCACCCAGTAGCTCAGTTACAAAGGATGGAAAGTGTAAGGATGGAAAGGATAATGCAGGTATAAAGTAGACAAAAAATGTACCGTAGTAGCAATATAAAATATAACATATATGTAATATGTTATTGTGGAGGTCTTGCTCCTTCGGGTTCTTTGGACCACCAAGAACGGACATGACAGCCTCGTTCATGGTTAAGAACAATGATTTATTTTTCAATAATAGTCTCTACTTGTGCTTTTCAGCCATCCGGCCTTGCCAGTTCTGTTCGTCTCGCTCTCACTCTCGTTCGTGCTCGTGTTCCACCATCAACAACTCTCCCTTCTCTTTCCCGACTGCTGCCTTTAACAGAGCGACAGGTGATCAGACAAACACTCCTAGCTTGGTCATCTACGCAACTGTCGGCCGATCCTGGCACACCCCCCCACAGTTATATTTTACTTCTGGACGCTTGAACCCAAAATACTTTGATAAATTAAACACTGTCTGCCTGTCAATGTACCGCATTTTCTGGACTATAAACTGCACCAGTATATAAACCACAACCACTAAATTTTAGAAGAAAAATTATTTTTTTCATATAGAAAGATGGTTTGACAAATCAGACTATCTTTAAATCTCAGTAAGACTAAAATAATGCTATTTGGTAACAGTAGAAGAGAATGTCAAACACAAATACAGATAGACGGAGTAAATATTGAAAGGGTAAAAGAAAACATATTTTTGGGTGTAATAATAGATTGGAAATCTCATGTAAAAATTATACAACATAAAGTAGCAAGAAACACATCAATAATGAATAAAGCAAAACATGTTTTGGACCAAAAATCGCTTCATATTCTCTACTGCTGGCTCGTGTTACCATATCTGAGTTATTGTGTAGAAATATGAGGAAACAACTACAAATGTGCGCTTCATTCACTATTGGTGTTGCAAAAAAGATCAATTAGAAAAATACATAATGTTGGATATAGAGAACATACAAATCCTTTATTTATTAAATCACAATTATTGAAATTCAACGATTTGGTACATTTGCAAACAGCTAAAATTATGTATAAAGCAAACTATAACCTGCTACCCAAGAATGTACAATTGTTCTCAAGAAAAGAAGAGAAATACAACCTTACAGGAAAATCTAATTTAAAACATTTGCATGCTCGTACTACACTTAAAACCTTTAGTATATCAGTACCTGGAATTAAATTATGGAACGGATTAACCAAATAAATCAAACAAACCAATATGATACATTTTAAGAGACTGTTCAAACTACAAATCTTCACAAAGAACACAGAACAAGAATTATGATAAACATTTTTTTTATTGTTTTTTCATTTTTATTTTTTTTTAAGTTATTTATTTATTTATTTTTTAATTGAGACCAAGATTATTTATGTGTTTAATATTTGTTTGTTTACTATGGTATATTATGTATGTGTTCACTGTTCTGTTACAGAGAACAAGGGAATTGGATACAATTGCTATGGTATGAAAAGGGGTAGGATTAAATAAGCTCTGCTTCTTCCTACTCCTTTTCAGACGTGCTGTAATGAAACAACTGGAATTGTGTGATGCATTACGTTGTAACGTATGCATGTTCGAAATAAACTGGATCTGAACTGAAATATATCAGCTGCACTGGACTATAAGCCGCAGATATACAGTATATACAGGTATGTTGTGAAATGAGATATTTACATTGAACGATTATGTAAAAGTTTATTTACATACATTAATTGTTTCCAAACAGTGCTTGTAATGGCAGGAAAACAGCTGATCAAACAAAACAGAAAAGTCATTGATGTCTTTATTCATCCTTTATGAGATTAATAAGATGTTCTCCTTTTTAAATATGGTTAAATAATTATATCAGGATTCTTCTTCTCTGTAACTTGTAAAGCACTAAGTTTAAACAGTTTCTTAAAGTGCACCATTTTAGTACATTGTTTGATTTCTTTGCTTAATTCATCCCACAATTTAGCTGTTAGCTAAAAAAAAAAAAAAATCCATAGATGAGCAATTTCTTTGTATAAGTCACAGGGTTTAAATATTGGGAAAATAGTAGCGGCTTATTGTCCGGAAAATATGGAACTCTTGTGGCTCCCTTTGACTTCTTGTTTGTTGAGTGCACGGGCACGTCTTAGAAAGGTTGTACACTTATATCATTGCTTTCGCGCTAAATATGCGAGAGAGAAAAAATGAAGAAGTTGGCTGGTAAGTATAGATTTTACTTGTGACCTAGGCTAAGTTGTGTCGTGGCCATCAAAAGAGGATTCTTGTTCCATCATAGAGAATTCAAAAAAAGTAAAATAGCTTCAGAAAAAAGGAGCAGAAGACAAATCAAATGTGGTCCTGTCACTACACAGGAGTAGAAAGTTAAAAGCAGCTATTTTGATGTACAGTAGACTTATTTGGGACTCAGAGAGCTTGGAGAGCAAAAGACAAAGGAACATCAGTTTTAGAGCACATATGAGCCACCAAAAGATGTCCATTAAAGCTAGAATATTAAAAGACGTACTCTTCATTAGTGGGCTGATACCAAAGTGTCTTTTATTCAATGTTCTGACACTGGATACTTGCTGCAGTCCTTCCCTTCACCCTTCATCATGGCGGGTCCGAGAGGTTAGAGGGATGGAGAGACAAAGGGATGCACAGGGGGTTATGAAGATGATTATTCGTTTGGGCCATGTTGTGAATAATTTATCTCCCAGATGAGGAGCAGCTCTGGGCCCATAATGAAGCACAAGCCAGTTTGAAATACTTTCATCTTGCTCATTCTGAACACTTACACTGGTGCTAATCTGCCTAATACAAGTATGTGTTCGACTAACTATCTTTCTGCACGGTAAATGATGTCCGGAAGCACTGAAATTCATTGACCCCGTTGATTTGTGCATGCTTAACGCTGCCCCCATCTTGACTGGACAGAAGCCACATCAGCAGCACCCGCAACATGCAGCACCACAAGGAGATCGCACAGGAATAGTTGGGTGCTGTCATTGGGTGCAGCACGGGTGCCTGAGCGGAAGCAAGAATCTGTAAAGAAATTGAGTGCTGAGTCGCAGGAAAGACACACAGGATGTAGGGAAAAGAGGGAAAAGCAAGAAGCGAGAGATCCGCTCAGTCTGCAGTGGTTTGATAAGACTTATTGTTTCATTATCGTACTTGCTCTCCCTTTCTCCCTGGGCCAAGTCCTGCGCTGGCAAGCAGACACAGGCACACACATGCGCACGTACATACTTTACTAATATGCACGCTGCGCAGAGAAAGGAGAAGAGAATGCAGATTAAGGACATTCTAATGAGAGGAAGGAAGACAACTGGCTGTTGAGTACTTATCTCATGTTTGCAATAAAATTGCAAGCGTTTTTTTCCACATTTTACTTGTCGCCTGTTGAGTTGACTAGGAGTTGTAAGTGTGGTACCAACACACATGCTAGTGTTGTAACGATACCAATATGTTGGTACCGGTACAAGTACTAAAATTATTTCGATACTTTTCGGTACTTATCTAAATAAAGGGGACCACAAAAAATTATTGGCTTTATTTGAACAAAAAATGTTAGGGTACATTAAACATATGTTTCTAATTGCAGTTAAGTCCTTAAATAAAATAGTGAACATACTAGACAACTTGTCTTTTAGTAGTAAGTAAACAAACAATGGCTCCTAATTAGTCTGCTGACATATGCAGTAACATATTGTGTCATTTATCATTCTATTATTTTGTCAACATCATTAAGGACAAGTGGTAGAAAATTAATTATTAATCTACTTGTTCATTTACTGTTAATATCTGCTTACTTTATCTTTTAACATGTTCTGTCGACACGTCTGTTAAAATGTATTAATCACTGATTCTTCTGTTGTTTGATACTTTACATTAGTTTTGGATGATACCACAAATTTGGGTATCAATCCGATACCAAGTAGTTACAGGATCATACATTGGTCATATTCAAAGTCCTCATGTGTCCACGGACGTATTTACTGAGTAAATAAACATAATATACATTTAAAAAAAAACGAAAGAAGATGTTGTGATGCCAAAAAATATCCACGTAATCATAGTAGGATCGACTAGATACGTGCCTGTTCTTGATATCATTACAGTGGATGTTAAGTGTAGATCCACCAATGGCATTTGTTTACATTTTGATGCCGGTGAGCTACGGTGTGTAGTGAAGCATGTTTAGTTATTCCTCGTCCTGCAGGGATGATACTTGTAACTTACTTTATTTGTCACCATGGAGACCAGGATTAGTGATTTAGAAGTAGATAAAACACTGCTGACGGCGGATGGATGTTAGCCGCTAGCTAGCTAGCCATGTCTTAAAGCACCTCTTCCTGAGGGCGTTTCAGTGTTATGACTTCACCTTTATCGTTAGTTTTTAAGCCAAAATGTATCTGTTCCCCCTTTTCTGTCTACACACTGTGTCTGTTTGTAAGCACTCCGTGATTGTGTGCCGTCGAACATGCTCGTCTGCTCGTAAACCAGCAAAGACACGACGTGACTTCGACGCGGGCGTGGGGGTGTGTGGGACCGCTATGTTTCAGAGACGGTATAGTACGAAAATTATTCATTAGTATCGCGGTACTATACTAATACCGGTATACCGTACAAGCCTAACACATAGTCAAGAAAAGAACTAGACCGAGAAGAATATACAATGTGAAATAAGCAGACTTATGTTCAAAGCAGCATGACTCCCAACATTTTAGTTGGGATGTGACGATCAAAAATTTCATGTCACGGTTATTGTGACCAAAAATAACACGGTTATTGTTATTATCACGGTAATGTTGAATATGCTCAAAAAGTACTTATACACAGACTAAATTATTTTAATCAAGTTTTATTTTTTTCCAAAATAACTAAAGTAAATAAACACATATTATATTTTCTTGACAGAGGAAACATTAAATATTGTTCGGTTTTCATTAGAGCCATTTAATTTTTTATATGTGTGTTTCAATAAGTTTATTTTCTATTTCAATTAGTAAACGTTTTGTAATTTTCTTTAAAGAAATGCAAATTGGGTGATCACTTCGCTTCACTTTCGGTTTAAGTGACGTCACGCGCGTGAGTACATTTCCTGTTTAAGACATCTTTGTGTAACGACTTGGTCGCATCGAGATGCGGGTGTGGTTCTCCCAAGGATGCAGACGGATTCGGACACAGCTTGCAGGTAGGAATATGATTTATTTAACATATAAATCATACGGTGAATAACAAAAAACATGCACGTAGCACAAAAGGCAAAAACAAAAGGACTAGCGTGGGAGCTAGCAGGCAAAAATAGCATAGCATGAAATCTAAGTAGTCGTTATCAGTTGTATGGGAACAAACTAGGAAGCCAGACCGAGTGAGGCCAGGGCAAAGACTAAATAGCCCTCTGATTAGTGCCCGGGCAACAGGTGCGCGTCCCGAACACTAACCAGAGGCAGGTGAATGTAATCTGCCGTCATGGCAACAGAAACAAACGAAACTCAAGGTGCTGAAAACACATGTGACTCAAACATAAACAAACTATGATCCGGGCAGCGGATCGTAACACTTTGTCGACTCGAGAATAGATCTTAGACAGCCCTGCCTTTATGTTTAATGTGAATGCTGTATCTTAGTTGTTTAGACAGTAATGTGCTTATGCAGATTTAAATTGGGGTATGACATTTCCTAATGGGGAAAGACATTAATGTCTCTTGTTTTCATCTTAGCAAGCTAACGTTAGTCGATGCATAATTTTATCAAAGTGCAGTTATCAATCACAGTTTATTGATAATTTTAATTGATTGCGGTGATAGTAACTGTAGGGAGTTTTGCCGCAGTTATCATTATTACCGTTTATCGTTACTTCCCTGTATTGTAGCAATAGGTTTGTGAAGTAAGACGATTGGAAATTGTTGAGAAAAATTCACTTATTTTTGTCAACAATAATTTTTGTATGAAGAGTAACATTTCAATATTAACAGAGGTTAACTTATTTCACCCTTGTAGGACAATATATGTTATGTAAAACACTTCTGTATGCCGACAGCTTGCACTTGGAACAGAATATTAAACATTCAGTGATCACAAATACATTCATTTATTCCTGGCGGCCCGCAACTAATACACCTGGACAGCCACAAATTGATTTGGCGATGCCTGTTTCCCTCACTCATAAACACATTGAAAGGGGACTGTGTGCAGGGTTCTTCTTTTTCGTCTTCTTGTTTTATGGCTGGGTCATTCAAGGTTAAAGGTGCATTACCGCTATCAACTGTATTGGAGTGTGAACCAGAGTTCCCTCCCTTCTGCCTCCCTCACATACACACACAAACACACACACACACACACACATATATATATACATATATATATATATATATATATATATATATATATATATATATATATATATATATATATATATATATATATATATATATATATATATATGTATATATACATATATATTTTCAATGGAGGTAAACCTCCAATGAAAAAGGAGGTTTACTCCAAATTCTTCAGGACAACCTAAAATCATCAGCCCGGAGGTTGGGTCTTGGGCGCAGTTGGGTGTTCCAACAGGACAATGACCCCAAACACACGTCAAAAGTGGTAAAGGAATGGCTAAATCCGGCTAGAATTAAGGTTTTAGAATGGCCTTCCTAAAGTCCTGACTTAAACCCCATTGAGAACATGTGGACAATGCTGAAGAAACAAGTCCATGTCACAAAACCAACAAATTAAGCTGAACTGCACAAATTTTGTCAAGAAGAAAGGTCGAAAATTCAACCAGAAGCTTGCCAGACGCGTGTGGATGGCTACCAAAAGCACCTTATTGCAGTGAAACTTGCCAAGGTACATGTAACCAAATATTAACATTGCTGTATGTATACATTTGACCCAGCAGATTTGGTCACATTTTCAGTAGACCCATAATAAATTCATAAAATAACCAAACTTCATGAATGTTTTTTTGTGACCAACAAGTATATGCTCCAGTCACTCTATCACAAAAGTTGTAGAAAGTATTGGAAACTCAAGATAGCCATGACATTATGTCCTTTACAAGTGTATGTAAACTTTTGATCGCAAATGTATATTTTTATTGGGGAGTTGGTCAGTCTTTTGCACTGGCAGCTTTGCGCAGGCGGATTCATCTTGCTTGTGACATAAAAAAGCATCAGAAGAAAGTTAATATGTATCTCTAAACATATTTATTTTGCTTAACATGTTTTCTACCTTTTTGCTTCCCCCAGCATCCATAAAAAAAACTCCCCCAAACTCAAAACCACATTTAGATTGCAGTTCTATGGGAAACAGCCAGTGGTTTTCCGTAAGAATTTTTTTTTTCTTTAACATGACTGTCCAATCGTGTGTTCATAATCATCCATTTATTTATGACACAGAAGAAGTCAAAAAGTCAAATCAGTTATGTTTTTTTTTTTTTTTTTTTGTCCTGTCCAGCTTCTCAGGCAAATCATATAGTTGATGTAGATGCCCATGTTGGCTGTTCAGATTTCCTTTACAAAAGAGAAGTGTAGGATACTTCTCTTGCTGCCTTATTTGTATTTGACTTTATTAAATGTATTTATATTATCATTTGGTGCAGCCGGGCCGGAGCAGGAGGGGATAGAAAGAGAAAAAAAAGAAGACAGAGGTGGAAATTGTGGGGACAAGAGGGGGATTAGACAGAGAGACAAAAACAACAACAGCAAACAACAACAACAATAGAGCAACATCAGCAAATACGACATGTACAAATATGATAGTAAAAGTAATAGCAAATAAGCAGTTAGCGAAAATAAAAAATAATACAGAAATGACAATGAGCATTTTTACACTACAAATGGAGCAATTCAAATACCAATAGAAACAGCGCTATTGATAATGAACAATACCAATACTTTACCTTTATTAACAACAATACAGATGTTCAAATGCAACAATACATATACGTAATGATAACTTGAGATACGAAAGAATGCAGAAAAATGGAGGGGGAGAAAGAGAAGCAACCTACATTAACCTTGTAGATTGTTATAGTAACAATAGGTTAAGCTTTGTCCGTGTGCCATGTGTTATACCCAGTTTACCCTAGGGCAACAACGTTAATATATGTTTGATGAAACGTGATTATGTGCATGAGTGTAAGTATGCACATGTACTTGTATATGTACAGAATGTGTATACAGTATGTGTTTGTACAGTGAATGTATATGTACAGAATGTATATATGTGTTTGTACAGTGAGTGTATATGTACAGTATGTGTATCTGTATGTTTGTATATTGAATGTGCGTGTGGGTGTACGAACTTTAAGTATGTAAATATGTACTGTATTTGTGTATGTATGTGGGAGCGTAGGTACCTATGTATGTATGTATGTATGTATGTATGTGAGCATATGTGAATTTGTATGTAATAAAAAAATAAATAAAATAAAAAAATAAATCAGTTATGTTTCATTGCAGTGCTCTACAGACAAAACATTTTAACCAACCTCCAACTACATCTACTAAGACGGGAGCAATGCTAATTGTTTTTAAATGACAGTCAAGATGGCCAAGTCAGCTGATTTGAATGGTCAGGTTGGTTAATAGCAGAACAGGGCTAAAACATACAGTATTAAACGTTGCCACTTTATAGAATGTAAAATAAAAGCAGACTGTATTTAGAATGCGAAAATCTATGAGGAATAATACAACAGAGAAACTGCATTCAGTATTTAAAAGAAAAAAAGCATACATGCGTACGTTCTTTGACAAACCAATAACAGACATGGCCTGTGCCTCTTGTGTTCAGGCCCATCACAAAGACATGGCAACAGATGTGGATGCATTCATGCATATAAGACCACAAATACACACTGACAGGTACGTACTGCAGGGCAGCCTTCGTCCCCTGACAGTAGACATTTGAGAGTGAATGCACTGTGGGGATGTCAAAGAAACAGAAATGAAGGAAACCGATTTGCCGAAATGAGACACAACCTCCACTCAGGCTCCTTTTAAAACTGTATTGTGGAGTTTGTGCTTGTGCACATGATTAGATTTACTGTCAGGACACTGCTAGTGATATTATATTTTCAGTCATGCCCTCCCATGTGACAAAGGAACATGCCTAGACAGAAGAAACTAGTGGTGTGGACGACAGTTTTATTGCCCCATGTAATTTGAGCCTTGATTTGCGACCTTACTGTACGCATGGAAGATGTGGGATTTAGCTTAGTCTCTACCACTGTAGTGGTTTTCACCTGCATCCAAGCTTGAATGCTACTACTTTCTGAATGATGTACAACCCACCATTATTGAGGTAAGTGGCGTCAAAAAATGGATTGCTAGCTATTCTTCTCTTTATGTTCTTTTTTTTTATCAAACATATAAAATGTTATTATTTGATTATTGCAGGTGTACTTTGTGTGACGAAACTAAAACATGACATTTCCTGCGTTACATGCCTTACATACATTGTCTATGGTAAATGGTAAATGGGTTATACTTGTATAGCGCTTTTCTACCTTCAAGATACTCAAAGCGCGTTTACACCATTTCCACATTCACCCATTCACACACACATTCACACACTGATGGCGGGAGCTGCCATGCAAGGCTAACCACGACCCATCAGGAGCAAGGGTGAAGTGTCTTGCTCAACGACACAACGGACGTGACTAGGTTATTGAAGCTGGGGATCGAACCAGGAACCCTCAGGTTGCTGACACGGCCACTCTCCCAACTGCGTCACGCCGTCCCCTATGGTTGATTATTTTACCAGCTGAAATGTAACAAAGGATATACAGCAAATTGCATAAAACGTCAAAAAGGTTCCCAGGGATGTGCTACAAGGTGACGATATTTCTGATGACTTCACTAAACTTTAATTAGACACACAACCCCCTTGTAGCCATGTATGTTTAACGACTATATTTACACTTCTGGGCTTAATTTTAACACATTTTTGAGTATTTTCACTCGGTTTTCCTGTTAGGTTGTGCCTACCATCATCAGGTTGTGTTTGTATTGAGGACATATAATTTGGGTATTTGGATGTTTTGGTTCGTTGATGCAGTTGCCGTTTCCACCTATGTGAAGTTGCCCCCCCACCCACCTTGTCCAAACCTCCCCAAACTTGACCCAATCGTTTGTGCTGTGTTTGTGCTGCAAATTTAACAAAACCAAATGGAACAAGTTTGGGGTGATTTGGACAAAAAAAATTGCAGCACAAATGTTGCAAAAACAATTAGGGGGATTATCCGTATCTGTATTAACCGTATCCACTTGGCATCCATTGTACCGGTCACCTGGGGGGAGGACGATCACAACATCTGCGGTCCCTTCCAGGGTTTCTCATTGTTGGTTGTAGGGCTGGGCGATATTGCCTTTTTTAATATCGCGATATTTTAAGGCCATATCGCGATACACGATATATATCTCGATATTTTGCCTTAGCCTTGAATGAACACTTGATGCATATAATCACAGCAGTATGATGATTCTATGTGTCTACATTAAAACATTCTTCTGCTTGCTGCATTAATATATGCTACTTTTAAACTTTCATGCAGAGAAGGAAATCACAACTAAAAAAATCACTATTTTTTTCACACGGTGTTGATGTGGAAATGTTTGCCTCGGCATTTTGATGGTGTGGGCGTGTGGCACCAAACGGAGATATTGACGTGCGGAGTAAGCACTCTTCATTGTCTAGCGGGTGACTTTTCAAATGATGCTACATATTAGCAGTGTAGCCGAGTGTCCTGGGTTCGCCTATACAGTGTACTTGTCTAATAAAATAATAAACGGGAGACATTAGAGCAGGTTCGGTAGCCACCGCTTCTTTAATGTCAACATCACACACACCCTACGTCACAGCCCTACGGCAACTCTGGAGGGACAAAACTCCTCCTCCTTACCTAACACACTCCGGTAACTTGGGACACCCTGAACTGTTTGTTACAGCAGTAATGCTACTTTTTATAGCAACACTTTTGCCCCACACTTGACAAATTACAGTTGTCCGTTCGACATATTCCCACTTAAAGCCATTATTCCCACTTAAAGCCAAACCACCGCCAGACGATGGACTCCCTGCTGTTTTTCTTGGGAAATAATTATTCCTTCATTTGTTATCAGATTCTCACCTTCTTTCTCTCATATTAGCGCTCGTACCACTCTGCTAGCATCACAGCTAACGTTAGCCATGCTGCTACCTCTCTGCTCGGGGAGGGCGTATACGTATGTGACGTATGTCGTGACAGTATGTGACGTGTGTAAGAAGGTGCGCTTGTTGTCTGTGAGAAGGACAGACAAGAAAGAGTGAGAAGAGCCTGTAGTGTAATGCCCGCAGCTAAAAGCAACTGCGTGAGAACGTATACTCGATATCACGATATAGTCATTTTCTATATCGTACAGAGACAAACCCGCAATATATCGCGTTTATCGATATATCGCCAGCCCTAGTTGCCATGATGAGGGATCAGAGCCGAGGATGTTGTTGTGGTGTGTGCATCCCTTTGAGAAATTTTTGATTAACGACTATATAAGTAAACTTTCATTGATGGATTGATTGGGGAGTTTTGGACAAGTTGGGGGTGCTACTTCACAGAGGTTTCTAACACACTGTCTTCACTGAGTACTAGACTGGACTTAAAAGCGAGGCGAGACCTCTCTCTTGGTGGTCCTGACCCACGTGTTTGGTCTGGTCTTTTGTTTGATGAACTGCCTTCACAATTGACCAAACAAACTGCACTAGCGGGGCAAACTGCATGACAAGAGTTTGCTTCAACAAGAACAAAAATATGTGTGAATTAGACTTAGACATAGACTTCCTTTTATTGTCATTCAAATGTGAACTTTACAGTACAGATAAGAATGAAATTTTGTTGCATTAGCTCGTTGTAGTGCAGGATAAAAGAGCAATAATGTACAGATATACAGTAAATAACTAGATTACTGTACAGATAAATATATTGCACTTTTTCATATGCATCCACGTTTATGGATGTATGCAACGTTCCCTCTAAGGTGCGCGCCTGCGCAATTGCGCACTGCTCAAGCGTCCTCTGCGCACAGCAAATATATGCCACGCACCAAATCAAACCCATGTGAATTCTAAACAAAATAAACACATAATTTATTCTGTGTAATTTTGCAATGCAACTCTGAGTGACAGTGACAACAAGCGGCCCTAACGGTGTCCGTCAACACCGTTCAATTGAACACCGTTCAATTATTGTAACGTCTATCGAGATGCTTCGAAGACAGGAATGATATTGATCACTTTATTGAGCAAAACTGTTTGTATTCGGCCATAACCACACCAAAAACATGAGTAAAAAACTTGTATCTCGAAAAACTGGTCATTTTATGCCGTACAAACCAGGCCAAAAGCAACTTGTCATCTGTCACCAACACGCCACTGGTGCGTTTATGGCCACACAAAAAGTCGAACAACTCAAACACCACTCAAAGTTACACTATGACTTCTCAGTCATACATGTGCTTATTCTACTGTCATTTATTATTAATATTAATTTATTTATATTAATCATGGAATGCTGTTACTAGAGAAAGTTACAGGAATGCACACTTCATCCTATGCTTACATTTCATTGTGCAACATGAGGATGTTTAAGGGCAACTAGCATATTTTTCAGACTATAAGTCGCAGTTTTTTTCATAGTTTGGCCGGGGGTGCGACTTATACTCAGGAGCGACTTATGTGTGAAATTATTAAGACATTACCGTAAAATATCAAATAATATTATTTAGCTCATTCACGTAAGAGACTAGACGTATAACATTTCATGGGATCTAGCGATTAGGAGTGACAGATTGTTTGGTAAACGTATAGCATGTTCTATATGTTATAGTTATTTGAATGACTCTTACCATAATATGTTACGTTAACATAGCAGGCACGTTCTCAGTTGGTTATTTATGCCTTTATATAACGTACACTTATTCAGCCTGTTGTTCACTATTCTTTATTTATTTTAAATTGCCTTTCAGATGTCTATTCTTGGTGTTGGGTTTTATCAAATACATTTCCCCAAAATATGCGACTTATACTCCAGTGCGACTTATATATGTTTTTTTCCTTCTTTATTATGCATTTTCAGCAGGTGCGACTTATACTCCGGTGCGACTTATACTCCGAAAAATACGGTAAATGTGATCTCTGAAAAGGGTACAAATGATTTCCAAAGCAGTACCCACACCCAGGCATATTGTACAATACTAATCCATAGCTTATGAAAAACAAGATTTCTTTTATTTTCATTACAAGTGGGCCAAATCACTAATATTACTAAATAATCTCATGAAAATGACTCCTCTCATTTGAGTGTTATTATAAAAGATTGGTTTGAGACAGGTGTGCTGCTGGTATTGCCATGTGTGATGTTGTTCACATGTGCTCCACTGAATTTGTGTGTTTGTGTGTTTGCTCACACACATGAACAATTAGAGGGAACATTGGATGTATGTTATATTGTCTTTATATTCCAGCGAGTTAATCCGTTTTTGGGGGGGGAATTGAGGGAATTATTTTGATGCGTTCCAAGAGTCTGATGGCCTGAGGGAAGACGCTGTTACAGAACCTGGAGGTTCTGCAACGGAGGCTGCGGAACCTCTTTCTAGAGTCCAGCAGTGAAAACAGTCCGTGGTGGGGGTGGACTGAGTCTCTATAGATTAGTCAAAGTAAATATAATGCAGTCTAATATAAGATAAAGAGGGCTAGGACGGAACAAGGATATGTGTGACGTCTAGACTTTCAGACTTGATTGGACTGGTGTGTAAAATATGTAAGCACTTAGAGACAGGCAACTTTAAGTAACACAAAAAGGCCACAGCTGAGAGATACAGTAATAGCTCTGACATTTTTCACAGCCTTATTCATCATGCTTCTCTACATGTAGAAAACAGGTTATCCCCCTACCTACATCACTTTTTTAAAACCAAAATTAAAAGTAATCATGAATATAATTTTGAAAAACTATTCAAAAATGTGCTTAAAAGGGCACTTTTTTTTTTTTCTTTCAACATACTATTTTTGTCCTCTCTCCTGAGTGGCCCGCCTCCCTCATGGAGTCAAACAGCGGGAGGTGCTTGGCAGGAACCACACGGCCGTGCTCATCCCTGCATACTTCATTAGCGCTTCCTGTTTGCTCTGACTACACACTCCCTCAGGGATGTCCAACAAAAAAAAGAAAAAAAAAGGTTTGTGTGGGAGAAAAGAACACGGTAATGTCTATCTATCTATCTATCTATCTATCTATCTATCTATCTATCTATCTATCTATCCATCCATCCATCCATCCATCCACCCACCCACCCACCCAAACACCCACCCACCGACCGACCGACCGACCGACCGACCGACCGACCAACCGACCGACCTACCTATCTATCTATCTATCTATCTATCCATCTATCTATCTATCCATCCATCTATCTATCTATCCATCTATCTATCACAGCATTAAATGAAAATGTGTATTATATTATCGCATTTGGAATTTTACTTCCTGGATAAACAAGCACTTTTGGTTGAATCTATAAAGGAAGCCTCTCAACGAGAGTATCATGTGTCTGTCCATGTGTGGAAATGGCATTAACCGCAGAAAATTGGGAAGACTCCTACAGAACCTGCAATGGCACACTTATTGGATCTGATGTAACAGTGATCATGACCCTGGTGAGCTTAAAAAGGCTGACAATTGAATTCATTTGCACACTGCTTTCCTCTTCTCTCGTTTTCCCCAGTGATATTTGTGGTAAATAGGAGATATGTTACAGCATGAGCGGTCTTGACATAGATTTCTAATCTCCCCTATACTTCAAAAGCCAAAGCAAGGTTGCCAAAGATTACAATAAATACCGCAATTTGCGACAGAACATGTCCCACTGTTCCAAACAGAAGACCCAGGATGTAATGGGCTTCACGGTCAGGCTTTGTTGGAGCATTTTCTTTTCGAGTTTGATGTTCTTCGCATTTTCTCCAGGTACTCTGGCTTCCTCCCAGCTATAAATGGGTACCGAACTCTGTACTGAATTGGCAACGATGAGTTTGAAGTGAAGTGAAGTGAATTATATTTATATAGCGCTTTTTCTCTAGTGACTCAAAGCGCTTTACATAGTGAAACCCAATATCTAAGTTACATTTAAACCAGTGTGGGTGGCACTGGGAGCAGGTGGGTAAAGTGTCTTGCCCAAGGACACAACGGCAGTGACTAGTATGACGGAAGCGGGGATCGAACCTGGAACCCTCAAGTTGCTGGCGCGGCCACGCTACCAGCCGAGCTATACCGCCCGCCGTCAAGCTGTTGCCACTCTGTACTTTATCCTCCATCTTGGAAACACGGCGGTGTGTGTGTTGTTACAGCAAGCGAGAGTCAAAGATGCAGATATGCATCATTGAAGAAACCTGATCCAACAGATGTGCTTAGTGGTTAGCCAGAGAGGTTGTAAAATCAGTTTTACAAGATGACAAATTGGATGGTACTGACGCTACCTCGGCGACATGTTTTGAGACAAATGATTTTGCTTGGACAATAAACTCCCCTTTGATCAGCACACCACGGACATTCAAAAAAGAAGTCAACAAAGACTGTCAGCCATCCTAAAACTCAAAGGACTATACCAGTGGTTCTTAACCTTGTTGGAGGTACCGAAACCCACCAGTTCCATATGCGCACTCACCGAACCCTTTAGTGAAAAATAAAATGTTTTTTTTTTTTTTCAAATTCAAGACAAAGTTATGTTTTTGGTAACACTTTAGTATGGGGAACATATTCTAACTAACAAAGACTTAATTTAGAGTTTTTTGGACACTAGGGGAACATATTCTAAGTAACAAAGACTTAATTTAGAGTTATTTGGTTAGGGCCAGGGTTAGAGGGTTAGGGTTATAATAAGGCCATGCCGAATAAGGCATTAATAAGTACTTAATAATGACTAGTTAAGAGACAATATGTTACTAACTTGCATGTTAATAAGCAACTAATTAATGGTGAATATGTTCCCCATAATAAAGTGTTACCATGTTTTTTTACTGGTGCACAAAATGAACCGTGCATGAACATCACCTTGTTCAAAGAACAAAACCAACACAGTGCATGAACTCACAACAAATTACACACCTGCAAATCAGTCTGACTTCTGCTGTTGCCGTATCCGTAATACGCGGATAGGGAAAAGTTTTTATTTACACAATGAGTCGGGTGTGTCTGGACCTCCGCCGAACCCCTAGGGTTTGATCGAACCCAGGTTAAGAACCACTGGACTATACGTTGCACCTCATCTTCTGTTATTACTTTACCAAAGCATTGTTCAACCCATCCTAATGTACTGTTCCACATGTTTTTTCACCATGCTTTCTGTAACCAACCAGACCAAACTCACACGCACTACAAACATAGCAGCTAAAATCATCGGCCTACCCACACCCAACATTTCAGACTTAAACCACAGGTCCATCACTCGACTGGCAAAAACAATAGTCCAGGATATCACTCACCCACTACACCAATACATCATCCCACTACCATCAGGACGCAGGTACAGAACCATCAAATTCCGGAGGGCCCGCCTCAGGAAAAGCCTTATCCTTGCAGCCATAGCCGCCCTTAACAGCAGGCCCAGCCGACCTGTCTGACAAGCCTGTAAATGTGTGTTGGTCATGTAGGATGTCTTTTTGTTATTTTAGTTTTTGTGATGTGTAATGTCTATTGTTCAAATGTACGGCAGTGAAAATGAATTTCCCCAAGGGGACCAATAAATCAAAATCTAATCTAATCTAAAGGTTCTGCTATAAACACACAATGTAAGGCAGGGGTCTTTGATGTTCCCAGGTATTCACCTGTCCCTTGTTGGAAGGACAGATGAATAAAGGTGGTCCTGGACATTCCTAGAAATAATGAGGGAATAAAATCTAAATTATTTGTGAAAAAATGTGTGGAGCTGAATTTTCCCTGAAATATGCATCAAGGCTATAAAGTGTGCTTACCTGATTAATTGAACAAAATAATCAATAGATTACTTGATGTATGGATTTATATTGTGTACAAATTAAGAGCGTGAAGGGAATGCATGTGTTGGTAATTGCTATGAAATGGAATAGTTAAAGTTAAAGTACCAATGATTGTCACACACACACTAGGTGTGGTGAAATGTGTCTTCTGCATTTGACCCATTCCCTTGTTGACTCCCTGGGAGGTGAGGGGAGCAGTGAGCAGCAGCGGTGGCCACGCCCGGGAATCTTTTTGGGGATTCAACCCCCAATTTCAACCCGTGATGCTGATTGCCAAACAGGGATGTAATGGGTCCCATTTTTATAGTCTTTGGTAGGACTCGGCCGGGGTTTGAACTCAGGACCTACCAATCTCAGGGCGGACACTTTAACCACAAGGCCACTGAACAGGTGTAGCACTGCAGCTATCATAATCGATAACTGCAGCTCTAAATTACATTGTCTCTCCGACGTCACGTCACAGTATTTGCCTGACTACTTAGAGATAGGGGGGCGTGTCGGTCTCTCAGTGATGACAGAAGTAGAACGCACCATCACACGCTGTTATTTTTCATGCCTTTCTAACTTCTTAAAATATTGTTCAGTCAGTAAAAATTAACTCCTCTTCTCAACCCAGCTCTTTTAAGGACACATGAATCAATGACCACTGTTGTTTTCATGAACATTATTACTCTTTGCTTTTAATGACGATCACGGTCGTCATAGTCAAAAAATAAGAAACAAGTGTATATAAACAAATACCATAATTGAAGTGTGCTGTAATTCAGTAGGAGATATTTACCGTATTTTATATCTGGTGCGCCTTATATATGGACCAATATTGAGCCTCTAACAGGTAAAAGTTTCAATCAATCAATCGCAACTACGGTAAGCAGCCGCCGACTTCATTTTCCCCCGTAGAAGAAGAAGAAGCGCGCGGTGCATGCTGGGATATATGACTGCGCGAGGCGTGCCGTTTCATTTCCATTTGTTTGTTTATGTAAAGACCCCAAAATGGCTACTATTAAGAGACACGCTTAAAGGTGAACATTATCACCAGACCTATGTAAGCGTCAATATATACCTTGATGTTGCAGAAAAAAGACCATATTTTTTTTTAACCGATTTCCAAACTCTAAATGGGTGAATTTTGGCTAATTAAACGCCTTTCTAATATTCGCTCTCGGAGCGATGACATCACAACGTGACGTCACATCGGGAAGCAATCCACCATTTTCTCAAATGCCGAGTCAAATCAGCTCTGTTATTTTCCGTTTTTTCGACTGTTTTCCGTACCTTGGAGACATCATGCCTCGTTGGTGTGTTGTCGGAGGGTGTAACAACACGAACAGGGACGGATTCAAGTTGCACCAGTGGCCCAAAGATGCGAAAGTGGCAAGAAATTGGACGTTTGTTCCGCACACTTTACCGACGAAAGCTATGCTACGACAGAGATGGCAAGAATGTGTGGATATCCTGCGACACTCAAAGCAGATGCATTTCCAACGATAAAGTCAAAGAAATCTGCCGCCAGACCCCCATTGAATCTAACGTAGTGTGTGAGCAATTCAGGGACAAAGGACCTCGGTAGCACGGCAAGCAATGGCGGCAGTTTGTTCCCGCAGACGAGCGAGCTAAACCCCCTGGATGTCTTGGCTCACACCGTCAAGAGAAGAATATCGACCCTAGCTTCCCTGGCCTGCTGACATGAGGGTATGTCTACAGAATATATTAATTGATGAAAATTGGGCTGTCTGCACTCTCAAAGTGCATGTTGTTGCCAAATGTATTTCATATGCTGTAAACCTAGTTCATAGTTGTTAGTTTTCTTTAATGCCAAACAAACACATACCAATCGTTGGTTAGAAGGCGATCGCCGAATTCGTCCTCGCTTTCTCCCGTGTCGCTGGCTGTCGTGTCGTTTTCGTCGGTTTCGCTTGCATACGGTTCAAACCGATATGGCTCAATAGCTTCAGTTTCTTCTTTAATTTTGTTTTCGCTACCTGCCTCCACACTACAACCATCCGTTTCAATACATTCGTAATCTGTTGAATCGCTTAAGCCGCTGAAATCCGAGTCTGAATCCGAGCTAATGTCGCTATAGCTTGCTGTTCTATCGCCATGTTTGTTTGTGTTGGGTTCACTATGTGACGTCACAGGAAAATGAACGGGTGGTTAAAATCAGGCACTTTGAAGCTTTTTTTAGGGATTATGCGTGATGGGTAACATTTTGAAAAAATCTTCGAAAAATATAATAAGCCACTGGGAACTGATTTTTAATGGTTTTAACCATTCTGAAATTGTGATACTGTTCCCCTTTAAGACGCAGAGTTTAAACTCAAGACGATCAGTCACGCAGTAGAACACGGGAATAGAGCAGCAGCGAGATAATTTAACATTGTCACTGAACTGCTAGACAACAGCAGCAACACTGACTCGATTAATGACGACTTCGACGAGACGGAGCCGGGCATGTTGGATGCCGTATTCGCCCAACTGTTTAATTCGGACACTGAAGAAGAAGAATTCGAGGGATTCGTGGATGAGGAATAACTTCATAAAGTGAGCTTTGCATGTTTATTTTGTGTGTTGTGTAGAGTGACATTAATGTTTGAGCAACGTTGAGTTATTGATATATTGTTATTGCTCTGCACTATTTCGAGTGTTACTATATTATGATTGAACGTTTGATTTACCGTAACAGTATCACTGTTTTTTACGTGTTTATTGAATCAGGGAAAAGATCCCCTCCACTATGTGATATAAATGTTGCACTACATGTTATACCTTGATGTTGTTAAAAGATAAACAAAACACTACGTCACTGACTTTACCTCGGGGAAAACAATAAAACAGCTGTTTATTCATTTTGGGAGTGAACAGAGTTGTCAGAATGCTGGTTTGTAATCTATTATTAAAGTTTGACTGACCTATCTGACTGTTTTGTTGACATTCCCTTTGGCGCAGCTCCATCTAATGGATGCATAACGTAACCCCAACCTCTACTTTAGCGTCTATTCTATGCGCCTTATAATGCGGTGCGCCTTATAATGCAGTGTGCCTTATAATGCAGTGTGCCTTATAATGCAGTGCGCCTTATATATGAACACCGTTTTAAAATATGCCATTCATTGAAGGTGCGCCTTATAATCCGGTGCGCCTTATAGTGCGGAAAATACAGTAGTCAGGTGACCACTGTCCCTGTATACAAAGCCACGCGTCATAATAAAGATCAATCTTTATATTACCTCTGTATGCCACCAATAAGCAAAAATGAGCAGACACAGCGTGAAAATCAAGGATGAGAGCAATAATGTGAGGAGACTTGCTAGTGCTGAGAGTGCGGTACGAACAAATTGACTGTGAAAGTCAGCGCCCCACTTCACAGCAGATGGGTTTTCATGATGTAGCTCTATTTATTTACTTTTTTTACCACTTAACAAGAGGTGACTCTTAACAAGACTACCATGGCCCTTTATGTATTCATATCCTGCTGCCCAATCAAGTCTGGCACAGTATATGGTTACTTATGACAATGAGAAGTATAGTGACATAAGTTTGGTTATTGCAATTGGCTCGATGCCCACAAAAACACTTCACATTGTGTCTATATTCAAAGAATGCAGGAGGGTCATGAACAGAGTACTGTATTTTTCTGAGTATAAGTCGCTCCAGAGTATAAGTCGCACCGGCCGAAAATGCATAATAAAGAAGGAAAAAAACATATATAAGTCGCACATTTTTGGGGGAAATTTATTTGATAAAACCCAACACCAAGATTAGACATTTGAAAGGCAATTTAAAATAAATAAAGAAAAGTGAACAACAGGCTGAATAAGTGTACGTTATATGATGCATAAATAACCAACTGAGAACGTGCCTGGTATGTTAACGTAACATATTATGGTAAGAGTCATTCAAATAACTATAACATATAGAACATGCTATACGTTTACCAAACAATCTGTCACTCCTAATCGCTAAATCCCATGAAATCTTATATGTCTAGTCTCTTACGTGAATGAGCTAAATAATATAATTTGATATTTTACGATAATGTGTTAATAATTTCACACATAAGTCTCTCCTGAGTATAAATTGCACCCCCGGCCAAACTATGAAAAAAATTGCGACTTATAGTCCGAAAAATACGGTATACAGTGCTTGGTGATGAGGGAGACAAGTGATTCATATTTGGAGTCATTATTGTTGATCTTAGGTGTGCTCTGAGGACACCGACGTGCACTTGTTGGTAGAAAATGCTTTTATTTGTAAGTTCAGAATTGATCATTTTCCACAGAACAATCGGTGACACGTTAAGCAACTGAAGACAATAGCTCTACTGTTCAATCTAATCTGCTCTGGCAAGCATCATCTGCCCTGTAATAGGTGTATGTATGCATGTCTCACATAATCCTACCTTGCAGACGCTCATTTAAGCTATAGCATATGTAAATCCCAACATAATCAGTGATTAGTTTGTTAAGAAGTACAGTACATCTTTGAATAAAAAAAAAAATTCAGGCTAACTAGTTGCCATCTGTTGGACCTGACAATCTCGACTGCGTTATATTTATATATGGCGGTATGAGGCTCATTTCCTTACTCGTGGTACTGTTGCATGGTAAAAAATTAGGCTCGTGGACCATTGGCATATTTTTACTTTGGCCCTTGGAGGCAAAAAGTTGAGGCACCTCTGCTTAAGACTTTCACGGTTTTCTGTGATTGAGATTTGAAAAGCAACAATTATCCTCAAGTGACCGTCAACAAAGCTGCAGATGAGCCACCACTCTGCAGGGAAATTGGCCGTAGGTCACTGGAGGTAAGCCAGAACGGTACGTGGGGTGTCACTTCCATTTACTCCATAATATTACTGCACATATGCTGAGTGTAGGTGGTGGGTGGAGGAACAGACATTTGAAAATGTATTTGACGTTCAGCATACTCTGCATCTTTCCTAAAAATGGGGATCAGAAAATTGAGCGTTGTTCACGTTGACTGTATGAACAAAACACATCAAACACAAACATTAAACTTGTGCCTGCTAAAAAACACAAAAGGTGAAAAGGCCGTCACCGTAAAAACTAGGGCTGGGCGGTACACCAGTATTATAGTAAATACCAGTATATTTTAGAAATAAATACATATTTGAGACAATACCGCCATACTGGTATCTTTTGATGTGCCTTTGTTACGGCTGATTGCTGCCAGTGCGGCGCGCCACTGGCGGCAGGCTTGGCAGGTACTGTAGCTGAGGAATGGTCTGTCTGGAGTCACTACCGTGCATTGCAGACACCGAACCCCAGCCACATTAGCCTTCGCGCACAGCTGAAGTGCCCCACCGTGGCTCTGGCAGATCCTCTTAATAACCAGAGGTAACACAATCCAGTGTAATGATTCAACAGAACAGCTGTCAGAGCCGACAAATTGCCGCTGCTAAACTGCTAAAGCTAACAAATACAGTTCAGCTGAAACCCTCGATGACGTCACACGTGGTTTGGCAACAGACACTGCTTTTAAAAGGCACACACACACATGCTCACGCTGCACTCAAACATAAAACGTTTTTAAGTAACGCATTAATTACTTTCCTAGGAAAAATTGCATTTATTAAAGCGTAATTCTATTAGTAATTCAATTTTTTTTGGTTAAGTAATGACAAATAACTTTGATTAATTACTATTTAAAAGTAATTTTCAGAACACTGGTAAAAACAGTAATGTAGTATTATTGTGTTTAAACTAAACACTTTGCACATTTTCTTTAAAATATATCGTGATTCGCCCTAAAAATACCGAAAATCAGTTTTGGTACATATCGCCCAGCCCTATAACAAGCATGAATCAATTGCTAATGTTGGAAATAAACCATTCATTAGTGACAACTAGAGATGTACGATAATATCGGACTGCCGATATTATCGGCAGATAAATGCTTCAAAATGTAATATCAGAGATTATTGGTATCGTTTTCAAAATTATCGGTATCGGTTTCAAAAAGAAAAATGTATGACTTTTTAAAACGCCGCTGTGTACACGGACGTAGGGAGAAGTACAGAGCGCCAATAAACCTTAAAGGCACTGCCTTTGCGTGCCGGCCCAGTCACATACCGGTAATATCTACGGCTTTTCACACACACACAAGTGAATGTAGCCATACAGGTCACACTGAGGGTGGCCGTATAAACAACTTTAACACTGTTACAAATATGCGCCACACTGTGAACCCACACCAAACAAGAATGACAAATACATTTCGGGAGAACATCCGCACCGTAACACAACATAAACACAACAGAACAAATACCCAGAACCCCATGCAGCACTAACTCTTCCAGGACGCTACAATATACACCCCCCACTACCCCCCCCCCCCCCCCTCCCAACCCCACCCACCTCAACCTCCTCATGCTCTCTTAGGGAGAGCATGTCTCAAATTCCAAGCTGCTGTTTTGAGGCATGTTAAAAAAAATAATGCACTTTGTGACTTCAATAATAAATATGGCAGTGCCATGTTGGCATTTTTTTCCATAACTTGAGTTGATTTATTTTGGAAAACCTTGTTACATTGTTTAATGCATCCAGCGGGGCATCACAACAAAATTAGGCATAATAATGTGTTAATTCCACGACTGTATATATCGGTATCGGCTGATATCGGAATCGGTAATTAAGAGTTGGACAATATCGGAATATTGGATATCGGCAAAAAAGCCATTATCGGACATCTCTAGTGACAACCCTTTGCTATCACCTGTTTTACCTTAAAGCAGTGCTTCTCAAATATATTTTGTTACGTCCCCCTTAGGGAAAAAGAAAATATTTCGCATCTTCCACACTCTTCATCGTAATAGTATAATTATAGTATATTATAATATTATTATAGTATACATTGTCAATAAAATTGTTATAACTATACCTCTGCATAACATTCTAAGCTTATTAACATTAAAGGAAACAACGCACCAGTCTTTCCTCGTCTCTTAACGTGGCTATAGTGAAGCCAATTGCTACATACGGTTCATCATATTGTGGTATGGCAAACAAAAGCATGTTCCCCAAGGTCACACGCGTACCCAAGGGGGTTCGCCCCACTATTTGAGAGGGACTTCCTTAAAGCCATTGGGACCGAAGAGGTCTCTCCTAATAACTATTATTTTAGCTCAGTTACCTAACTGAACCATCTGATTAAAAATGAAATTAGAATTCTAATGAGGAAGATATGTCTCCCGCCACCCCAAATTTCCCTAGTGTGATGTGCACGCACACACACACACACACACACACATGCACCCACACACATGCACACAGAAAACTCTCTGTGAAAAGGGTCACTATCTTGCCAAAGCTATCCTGGCAACCAGAGCTTCCATAATGAGCCTATCTTTTGTGCCGCAGTGTCAAACTGCATTAAGTGTTAGTTCAGGCTTTAGCACATGTGGTTAACCAGTGAGGGTGCATATTGAAACATGACACTGCTTCATGTGGGCACAATGAGAATGCACACATGTGTCCCTGTCATTGATTTAATGAGAACATTGAGCTCATTAGTAATTCCCATGAAACATCTGCACAGACATATGCATGTTGTTGGAAGAAAGACTAGAGTGCTATGATTGGAAGGGAAATCATCTATTTAAAGGATATGGAACCTGCAATCCCACTTTGAAATGAGATTTTAGACTTGATGTGCCCCTTATTTAATTCAATGCTTTTCTACAAATGTATCTTATTTTAAGTGAACATTTGTGACTACTAAACTGCTGTGGATGGCAGCTGTTCTACCAAAACACAAAATATTGACACAGTCTGGATGGGAAGTCTCATTTAGGTAAGAAAACTGAAAACTACTACTCTAGACGTTTATTTGTTTCAAACATGTTTAACAAAGTCGTTTGGTAGTCGTTAAATGCAGGGTTAGCATTATAGTTGGCGCCTATGAGTCATTAAATGGTTAAAATATGTATCGTAAAAACAAAATATATTATCAATAATGTTCACCATGATTTTGTCATTGTGTCGTCTAGTTATTTCACGCTTGGAAGACCTTTCGGCGCAGGTAATGAAACAAAACACTACTGCTTATTAGTAGGAAAACAAGCACGTGATCAATCAAGAAAAGCATGAACAGCCATTTGGTTGCAGAGGGAGAGGGGGAAAGCTATGGGAACAGAGCCATCAAGAAGCCGACTGACACAAAGATGCACAAAACGGGTTTGAAAGACTAACATAGGCCTGTCTTTTTTCTTCTGGATGATCCAGGGTGTCAAATTATGTCTGTCTTGAGGTAGGAGAAAAACTTTTTTTTGAATAGGGCAGACTATTGTATAGTAATTATTTAATTGTATATGTTGTATATAGATAGCTTACAAATACTAACTACCTCACCTGGCTTTGAAAGTACAAACCCCGTTTCCATATGAGTTGGGAAATTGTGTTGGATGTAAATATAAACGAAATACAATGATTTGCAAATCATTTTCAACCCATATTCAGTTGAATATGTTACAAAGACAAGATATTTGATGTTCAACCTCATAAACTTTTTTTTTTTTTTTTTGCAAATAATCATTAACTGTAGAATTTGATGCCAGCAACACGTGACAAAGAAGTTGGGAAAGGTGGCAATAAATACTGATAAAGTTGAGGAATGCTCATCAAACACTTATTTGGCACGTCCCACAGGTGTGCAGGCTAATTGGGAACAGGTGGGTGCCATGATTGGGTATAAAAACAGCTTCCCAAAAAATGCTCAGTCTTTCACAAGAAAGGATGGGGCGAGGTACAACCCTTTGTCCACAACTGCGTGAGCAAATAGTCAAACAGTTTAAGAACAACGTTTCTCAAAGTGCAATTGCAAGAAATTTAGGGATTTCAACATCTACGATCCATAATATCATCAAAAGGTTCAGAGAATCTGGAGAAATCACTCCACATAAGTGGCATGGCCGGAAACCAACATTGAATGACCATGACCTTCGATCCCTCAGACGGCACTGAATCAAAAACCGACATCAATCTTTAAAGGATATCATCACATGGGCTCAGGAACACTTCAGAAAACCACTGTCACTAAATACAGTTTGTCGCTACATCTGTAAGTGCAAGTTAAAGCTCTACTATGCAAAGCGAAAGCCATTTATCAACAACATCCAGAAACGCCGCCGGCTTCTCTGGGCCCGAGATCATCTAAGATGGACTCATGCAAAGTGGAAAAGTGTTCTGTGGTCTGACCAGTCCACATTTCAAATTGTTTTTGGAAATTTTGGACGTCGTGTCCTTCGGACCAAAGAGGAAAAGAACCATCCGGACTGTTCTAGGCGCAAAGTTGAAAAGCCAGCATCTGTGATGTTATGGGGGTGTATTAATGCCCAAGGCATGGGTAACTTACACATCTGTGAAGGCACCATTAATGCTGAAAGGTACATACAGGTTTTGGAGCAACATATGTTGCCATCCAAGCAACATCTTTTTCATGGACGCCCCTGATTATTTCAGCAAAACAATGCCAAGCCACATGTTACAACAGTGTGGCTTCATGGTAAAAGAGTGTGGGTACTAGACTGGCCTGCCTGTAGTCCAGACCTGTCTCCCATTGAAAATGTGTGGCGCAATATGAAGCGTAAAATACCACAACGGAGACCCCCGGACTGTTGAACAACTTAAGCTGTACATCAAGCAAGAATGGGAAAGAATTCCACTTGAAAAGCTTAAAAAATTGGTCTCCTCTGTTCCCAAACGTTTACTGAGTGTGAAAAAGGAAATACCATGTAACACAGTAGTAAAAATGCCCCTGTACCAACTTGTTTGCAATGTGTTGCTGCCATGAAATTCTAAGTTAATGATTATTTGCAAAAAAATATTATGTTTCTCAGTTCGAACAGTAAATATATTGTCTTTGCAGTCTATTGAATTGAATATAAGTTGAAAAGGATTTGCAAATCATTGTATTCTCTTTTTATTTACGATTTACACAAGGTGCCAACTTCACTGGTTTTGGGTTTTGTATATTAATTGAGTGGCATTATAACTATAACTATCCCAGACAACATTGAAATCACACCCAGATGTTTTTGGGTCTGAAAATGTGCGCATGTCATGGAAAAGGAGGATACCTGTATTTTGGCACGCTATGACGGGCTGTCAACATGCTGTCTATGTGAAGGAAAACATTGGCACTACTTTGTGTGCGCCAATAAAACCAATGCTTCACACTTGGGACAGCAGACAAAAGGGGCAATTAGCAGAGTAGCATTTCAGCTAGCAAACCTCACTTGGCCAAGATCAATAGTTATTTACTCCTTCCAACTGGCCAGAGACAAAGAAAAAGGAGGAGGAGAGAGAGGTAGTGTGTGTGAGTCAAAGAGAGATGCTGAGTAACAGGGCAATCAATTGCAGCTGGGAAAAAACTCTTTAGCCCAACGCTGCAAGGAAATGAGAACATATCTGAACTAAAAAAAACAACTAATAAATGTCAACGCACATGTTCCTTTATAATCACTCCATCCATCGTTCTCCACGTGTGCATGGGCCTAATGTGCGCAGCTTAATGGAAACTAATCAGGTTCTACCCGCTCTCTGATTTTGTGGATATGTACATCATACGCTACTTTGTAGAAGAAACTCTCGTGCTCCTTTCTCATGCACGTGAGGGAGGATGACTCATCTGAATATGTGTGGGCAGGGGCACAAACACCTACAGTACTGTTTAAGAGGTATGCAAACACCTGGCAGACAGACACCCATCAGCCGAGCAGCTAAGCAATGTCAGGCTAATTTATTTACAGTGGTACCTCAACTTACAGATCTTTGAAGTATGAGCTGTCTCTCTGCTTTTTGTTCTGGTTTTTAAGTTGCGAGCATACTTTGATTAAAAAAAAAAAAAAAAAAAAAAAAAAAAGTAACAATGATTGTCACACACACACTAGATGTGGTGACATTATCCTCTGCATTCGACCCATGGGAGGTGAGGGGAGCAGTGAGCAGCAGCGGTGGACGCGCCCGGGAATCATTTTTGGTGATTTAACCCCCAACTCCAACCCTTGATGCTGAGTGCCATGCAGGGAGGTAATGGGTTCCATTTTTTATAGTCTTGTGGTATGTCTCGGCCAGGGTTTTACGAGCATGTTCACCATCAATTAAAGTAATATTTGACACATGTTGTGCCGTTATGACCTGTTACGCCAGGTCATAATTTGTTTTGTTTTGTGGGTGTTAAGTTTTTTGGTTAATTTCCTGTTTTGCGCTCTTCTTCTGTTTCCACTTCCTGTTCTGTATGTGTTGTACTGCAGTATCGTCACACCTGCTCCTAAACGCTGTCATGCGGAAGGTGTGGTACACCCTGGACAAGTCGCATGTGTATATAATGTGTGTGTATATATATATATATATATATATATATATATATATATATATAAACCCCGTTTCCATATGAGTTGGTAAATTGTGTTAGATGAAAATCCAAATCATTTCTGTAGCCTGTGACATTCCAGCATGACCCAGCCGCATTGTTAGACAGGCCAGATTAAGTATAGCTTGAGGTTCCAAAATGTTGCTGGTACAATAAAGATTAAAGAGTGTATAGTTTAGCTCCTAGATTGGGGTGGTACTATTCTTGCAAGCCTGTTTTCAGGCACTCTTAACCTGTTATATTGGGCTAGATTGCTTATTTGTTTAATGTTACTTACAGTCAACTGCTGCCATTAATTTTGCCCGTATAAGTATGACATAAACCATGCAAGGATAGTCATGATCTGTTTGTTTCGGACATGCCTAGCAAGTTATATACAAACCCCGTTTCCATATGAGTTGGGAAATTGTGTTAGATGTAAATATAAACGGAATACAATGATTTGCAAATCCTTTTCAACCCATATTCAATTGAATGCACTACAAAGACAAGATATTTGATGTTCAAACTCATAAACTTTATTTTTTTTTGCAAATAATAATTAACTTAGAATTTCATGGCTGCAACACGTGCCAACGTAGCTGGGAAAGGTCATGTTCACCACTGTGTTACATGGCCTTTCCTTTTAACAACACTCAGTAAATGTTTGGGAACTGAGGAGACACATTTTTTAAGCTTCTCAGGTGGAATTCTTTCCCATTCTTGCTTGATGTACAGCTGAAGTTGTTCAACAGTCCGGGGGTGTCTGTTGTGGTATTTTAGGCTTCATAATGTGCCACACATTTTCAATGGGAGACAGGTCTGGACTACAGGCAGGCCAGTATAGTACCCGCACTATTTTACTATGAAGCCACGTTGATGTAACACGTGGCTTGGCATTGTCTTGCTGAAATAAGCAGGGGCGTCCATGGTAACGTTGCTTGGATGGCAACATACGTTGCTCCTAAACCTGTATGTACCTTTCAGCATTAATGGCGCCTTCACAGTTGTGTAAGTTACCCATGTCTTGGGCACTAATACACCCCCATACCATCACAGATGCTATCTTTTCAACTTTGCGCCTATAACAATCCGGATGGTTCTTTTCTTCTTTGGTCCGGAAGACACGACGTCCACAGTTTCCAAAAACGATTTGAAATGTGGACTCGTCAGACCACAGAACACTTTTCCACTTTGCATGAGTCCATCTTAGATGAGCTCAGGCCCAGCGAAGCCGACGGCGTTTCTGGCTGTTGTTGATAAACGGTTTTCGCCTTGCATAGGAGAGTTTTAACTTGCACTTACAGATGTAGCGATCAACTGTAGTTACTGACAGTGGGCTTCTCAAGTGTTCCTGAGCCCATACATTTCTTGCAATAGCTGGTTGAGAAAGGTTTTTCTTAAACTGTTCAACAATTTGCTCACGCATTTGTTGACAAAGTGGTGACCCTCGCCCCATCCTTGTTTGTGAGTCACAAGTTTGTATACGTACAGGTATATGTATATATACATGTGTACATATATAGATGTACGTATATGCATAAATGTGTATATATGTATGTACTGTATATGCATAAATGTGTATATATGTATGTGTGTATATATGTAATGTGTATATGTATTTGTGTATATATGTATACACTAGTATAGTAACATGTGTAATAGTGTAGTAACTTTAGATAACCTGAATATTTACAAGCATCCCATTAATGCACTGACAAAATTTACCAAACTACCTGTTTGAAAAGCTTTTTTTTCGATCACCGGAGGAGCTGAAACATGCTGTATTTGTGTGAGAAAAAAAGAGAAAGGGGCGAGACGCAAAGGTAGTGGGCACCTAATCACTTATGTGCCTGTGTTATTGATTATATCACTTACGCACGCACAAACGGTTTTTAAGTACCGAAAATCCCTCCATCCATCCATTTTCTACCGCTTGTCCCGTTCGGGGTTGCGGGCATGCTGGAGCCTATCCCAGCTGCATTTGGGCGGAAGGCGGTGTACACCCTGGACAGGTCGGGGAGGGAATTATTTTGAGTGGGCAACTACAGACAATGCCCACTCAAAATAATTCCCTCCCCATTGCTTTAGTGCATGCATACCCGCTTTCTGTGCCACCGTGTGTGGGTTTCCATCACTGTGAATTATAGCAGTTTTGGAACTGATAAAGTTAGGAAAGATGAGAAGATTTGGACGACAAGGTGTTCCAAAGCGAACAACTGGAAAGTAATATTGCCTCATGTAATTGCTTTGTCACTCTGGACAGCTATTAAAAGGTTAAATCACAGCCACCAACCAAAACCAATGCAGTGAATCTACAGCAGATGAAGGCCACAGCTCAAACAATCCATCAATTAGCTCTTATGTGAGTATGTGCACAAGCACAAGCACTGCATGAGCCTGCCCGGAACATTTAAACTCTTCATCAAATAAAGCGTAGAATATGTGCCGCTCAAACTCAGTTTCTCCTCTACAAAAGGATGGTGAATTGTACCCAGGAACATTGATTCCAAGGGATAAAAGGGTGTCGGGAGAGGAAGGGATGTTGTGCAGTCCAATCACTGTCAGGGACAATGAATTAGGCATGAGCTGTAGTTTTACTACTGCTTGCTTGCTCAGCCGCTTTGTCAGTATTAAATATTCACACCAACATCTTTGTAAGCCATTGTTAATTACACATTGCCAAAACAAAAGGTCTGTTCCGGAATTTGCTGCTGTCGACCTTCATTACTATGTGCAGATTGCACTATAGGCTCCGATAGGTCAAGTCACAATTACCTTCTCTGAATTTGCGATTACAGCGATACATTAATTTAGAAGCACATTGCGTTCTATGAATGAGCTTGTAACTCAAAACACTTGCCTCTCAAATCAGCGCCGACCATTGAAATGATTCAAAATAGGATAAGATAGATTTTTATTTATCCAACAATGGGGAAATTACATCGTTGCAGTGCAGCTTTATACATACAGTAACAGAAGTAAAGCATAATGATCCATCCATCCATCTTCTTCCGCTTATCCGAGGTCATGTCGCAGGGGCATCAGCCGAAGCAGGGAAGCCCAGACTTCCCTCTCCCCAGTCACTTTGCCCAGCTCCTCCCGGGGGATCCCGAGGTGTTCCCTGGCCAGCTGGGAAACACAGTCTTCCCATCGTGTCCTGGGTCTTCCCTGTGGCCTTCTACCAGTTGGACGTGCCCTAAACACCTCCCCAGGGAGGAGTCCGGGTGGCATCCTGGCCAGATGCCCAAACCACCTCATCTGGCTCCTCTCAATGTGGAGGAGCAGCGGCTATACTTTGAGCTCCTCCCGGATGACAGAACTTCTTACCCTATCTCTAAGGGAGAGCCCCGCCAACGGACAGAGGAAACTCATTTCAACCGCTTGTACCTGTGATCTTGTCCTTTCGGTCATAACCCAAAGTTCATGACCATAGCTGACGATGGGAACGTAGATTTACCGGTAAATTGAGAGCTTTGCCTTCCGGTTCGGCTCCTTCTTTAGCACAACAGATCAATAGTGTTTGCGTTACTGAAGACGCCGCACCGATGCGCCTGTCGATCTCACAATCCACTCTTTCCTCACTCGTAAACAATGTACTTGAACTCCTCCACTTGGGGCAAGATCTCTTCCCCAACCCGGAGATGGGACTCCACCCTTTTCCGGGCGAGAACCATGGACTTGGACTTGGAGATGCTGATTCTCATCTCAGTCGCTTCACACTCGGCTGCAAACCGATCCAGTGAGAGCTGATCTCTATGCTCCCCCCCTCTCCCATGAGTGGTTAGCCCATTGGAGGGGGGTACCCACGTTGCCTCTTCGGGCTGTGCCTGGCCGGGCCCCATGGGGACAGGCCGGGCACTCGCCATCGAGCCCCCCACTTCGGGCCTGGCTCCAAAGGGGGGCATCGGTGACCCGCGGCCGGGCGAGGGAAATCTGAGTCCTCGTTTTTCATAAAGGTCTTCGGGCTGCTCTTTGTCTGATCCCTCACTTAGGACCTGTTTGTCTTGGGAGACCCTATCAAAAGGCATAAAGCCCCCAGACAACATAGCTCCTAGGATCATTGGGACAGGCAAACTCCTCTACTACGATAAGGAGGCAGCTCAGAAAGGAGTAAGGAAAAACAAAAAAATAGTAATAAATAATACATATTGCTCACTAATATGTAGGGATGATGTTTGATAAGAAATTATCGAGTTCGAGCCTATTATTGAATCCTCTTATCGAACCGATTCCTTATCAATTCTCTTATCGAGTCCAGATAGGTTGATGTACAGTATATGGAAAAAAAAACCCACAATATTTGGTTCAACAAAAGCTCACTTTTATTATATAAGAAAAAAAGAAAATCTAATAAATAAATACATATTGACTGTTACCCCCCTAAAAAAATAAAATAAAATAAATAAATATTGACTGTTGTTACCCAAAGTATATTAAGTGGGATTTTTCAGAAAAACTAATATATACAGTAACACAAAAACAACATGTCTCTGTGATCACTATAGGTGTATAAATAATAATATAGTGTTAAATAAAATCAGTCCCTTGGGCACAAAACTGAAAATAATACAGCTCTCAAAAAAGTGCACTCCTGCTGCTTTTTGACATAACTGTTATGATGTTTTGACATTTTTGCACTTTATTTCTTTATTTAAAGACAATTCTATGAAGAGAGAAGTTGTTTGCAAATGTGGTTACAATGCTAAAAAATGAAAAGTTAAACTAAAAAAAGAAATACACTTTATTGAGTTAACATTATTTCTTTATAGGGGGAAAGATGTGATGTTATGAGCTAGGGAAAATAACAACTACACTACCCAGCATGCAACGGGAGTGACGAGCATGCGCGGTAGCCCCGAAAAGTGTTGTTGCATGTCGCCACGCGGCAGCTAAGGATGAAGTTATGAGCATGCTGTGAAAGTAAACGTCAAGAACTCAGCCAACACGCTTCGTCTGCATTATTTATAATTAGACAGACAACACATATACAGTGTGATTTTGTTTTGTTTACAAGGAAAGAAAAACAAAAGTTAAAAAAGGGAAATCATGTCATATATGTTGTATATATATATGTATGTGCTGCGGTTGCTTTAAGAACGTTGCGACAGCTGCCGTAAAGGAGGTGCGTTGCTAGCCTGGTTGCTATGTTTCCGGTTGGTCGTAAAAGTGTTCGTCATGTGTTTGAACCCTGCTCAAATCTCTCAGTAAAGTTATTCATTGGATTATACCTTTTGTTTTGAACTTTATTACACCTTGGAGCGCTTTTTCTAGTCCATTGTTTTTCCTGCTTTCGCTATCTGACTGAGCTACGTGACATCATTTCTTGTGATGTCTCAAGGGGTATTTCTGGTCGGGACGGGATTCGTTCCCAGGGATTCGAATAAAGAACCAACTCTTTTTCTTTACTATAGTGGTCTCGATAACGGGTACCGATTCTCAAAAAGGGATTCGAGTCCGATGACTCGGTTCTTTTCTTATCGAACAACCGGGAAAATCGGTTTTGAGTATCATCTCTACTAATATGTATAGATAGAAGATAAAATACAACAAAAAAACACTAACATCGGTATTGCACAGCATGAAAAAAAACATCACAGTAATCACATCAGTGCGTTGTAAAGTCTTATGGCTGTGGTTAGAAAGGACCTGCAACCGCGCTCCTTTTTTCACTGTAGATGTAACAGTCTTTATCATATATTTAACTTAGCATATAAATGTTGGCCCTGTGATGAGGTGGCGACTTGTCCAGGGTGTACCCTGCCTTCCGCCCGATTGTAGCTGAGATAGGCTCCAGCGCCCCCCGCGACCCCGAAGGGAATAAGCGGTAGAAAATGGATGGATGGATGTATTCTCTTTTTATTTACGAATTACACAACGCGCCAACTTCACTGGTACATACATACACTACATACATACATATACTGTATAACATAAATATTTTACATATTCACACTCACTAAGCGGTAGCAAATGGATGGATGTATATAACTTTAACATGTAATATGCCCATAAAAAATAATAACTAATGATGTATGAAAAATAATACAATACAATGTAATACAATTAACTACAATAGTTGTATTAAGTGCTGTAATAATACGTCTTCAGGAGACTGAAGAGGACTTCGAAATCTGTTTTTGTTTGTTCTGACTGATGTCTTGCTGTCTAATTAGATCCAACAGGCGAGAGCATTAACAACGTCCATAGCTTTGGCTCCCTGATAGTGGTGAGTAATGGCGTTGATTAAACGGATAGTCCTAGTAATGCTAGCTCCTATAATCAGAAGTCTGGGAGAAGTGTGGACGACGCCGGTTCAGAGCGTGGCTGTACGGCAGACTGCCTGGACACCGCATCCCGGAGGAGCTTCAGGCACGGGCAGGAAGCGAACCGTGGGTGGAAAATCAAGCCTCAGCTGCCGACTTTGGCAGGAAAGCTGTAGAAGCTGGACCGATGATTTCCAATCATCCAAGTTATTTCAATCTCTCGCTAGAAGCTAATGTTAGTAAGTAAGACAGGATGTTGTGGGGCGGATCTTATGGGGTTCACTGTGGAATTTGTGACACCAGTGAGTGACAGGGAGGTTTGTAACTTAAATTATGCATGCAATTTAAAGCATGGCAAAAAGTCAAGAGAAAGATTGTATCTCAAAATACACGCAAGTTGAGGTACCACTGTACAGTGGAACCTCAATTTACGAACGTTCTATTTGCGACCTTTTCGGTTTACGAACTTTTAGATCGAGCCAAATATGCCTCTTTGTGCGAACCATGTTTCGGGGTACGAAGGCTTTATTCATTCATTCATTCTGTGTGACACTAGAAGCCCTATGGGCGCTGCCATTTTGATGACATCACTTCCTGTACACGTGTATGGGTATGGTGCACAGATTGGCTCGTAAATATGGAAGAAACAAGTCCACAATTGAAACCATTATTGAAAAAAAGAGCGTCTATATGGTTGGTACTTTTCCAAAGAGGTTAATTATCTTTGCAAGGACAAAGAGAAAGTGCTAGCCCAGGTCGAAAAGCTGAAGATGAATGACGTAAATAGTATTTGCGAAAAGGCTCAAGTCATGCTGCAACCAGCACAGAAGAACAATTTAAGGTGAGCCGTTGGTGGTTGTGAAATTTTAAAAAGAGGTGTGTGTTAGAAAGACGCTGGTCACTGAACACTGCATGAATATAGCTGTGGAGTGCCGCAAAATTGCTCCAAAAGTATTATTATATATACTACTTTGAAAAAATAAAAGCATGTTTTATTGCAAAGTTTATGAGCTGGAATATATTTAGACTTATTTTTTTGGTTTATTTCGTCAGGAAAAATAATGTCATGTGTCCGGGCACAGCCGCACAAAGCCTAGGTACCAAATATGGCGCCTCTCGTTTAGTTGTTCATACTCCCTCTATACAAGACTTTGGTCATCGCTTTTTCGCTGTTTCATTGTGTTGGTTTGTAATTCACAATAACTGTTGGTGTATTTGATATTGATAATAATTTACAATTGGACTTTTTGAGAAGCTTGTTTGAAAATCCTCAGTAGCTGCATGTTATTTTGAAATTTCCCCATAGCAAAACAAGAATTCTGCTGATTCCAATTTAGATCTGAGAGAAAGTAGCAGTGATAAATTAGTATACGCCACCCACTGCTTTTGATTGGTGTCACAAACTTAAGGGTTATTTGTTGATACCACAGACCCTATTGATTTTGAATTGTATTTTATTTAAAGCTGCTAGAGGTCCCTCTGGTAAAAGGCCAAACTTTTTTCAGCGCTTTTCTGTATTTCTCCCATGATTTCCCTTATTGCTTGTCAGAGATCGATTGATTGGAATGACAGAGCTACCACAGTTCTTTACTTCTTGTTTGGATTTCTTAACTTCAATTCTAATAATGCGTTGGGGGAAAAAAAAAAACAGTTACGATCACAGTTGACAGCTAGGAAGACAAGTTAACTGCCGCCAATGATGAAACGTCAAAGTTATTGTTTACCAACATACAATACAGTGACAGGAAGAAGGCTTTATTTGCCTTGAGTGTCTATCAGGAGAAGGAGAAGAAGGAAGGACGCATTTCCGCAAACAAAAGAATATGCCTGCTTTCTGCAATCTGTTTAAAACATTTTACAAGAAAGTAAATAAAAATAGAAAAGGTGAATGATGACATAAAGCAGCTATCAAAAAATGGCACCAGCCATGTCAAGAAAATAAAGGATGAGAGTGCTGTGTTTCACAAACAAACAAACATAAGTATATGAATTGGGGCAAAGTACACTCATGAACAATGTGGTTGTGAATGGGCTACAGATTACACCCTGGTCATGTCCCAAGGCAGCTGACAAAATAAATGTATTGAGGTGGATATACTGTAGATCGATACATGCAACAACAAAAACAAATATTACAATTTTAGAAACATGGAGAACAAGCTCTGCGTTTTGGACATGTTGAATGGAATGCCTTTTACGAACTCCGTTTCAATATGAGTTGGGAAATTGTGTTAGATGTAAATATAAACGGAATACAATGATTTGCAAATCATTTTCAACCCATATTCAGTTGAATATGCTACAAAGACAACATATTTGATGTTCAAACTGATAAACATTTTTTTTTTTGCAAATAATCATTAACTTTAGAATTTGATGCCAGCAACACGTGACAAAGAAGTTGGGAAAGGTGGCTATAAATACTGATAAAGTTGAGGAATGCTCATCAAACACTTATTTGGAACATCCCACAGGTGAACAGGCAAATTGGGAACAGGTGGGTGCCATGATTGGGTATAACAGTAGATTCCATTAAAATGCTCAGTCATTCACAAACAAGGATGGGGCAAGGGTCACCACTTTGTCAACAAATGCGTGAGCAAATTGTTGAACAGTTTAAGAAAAACCTTTCTCAACCAGCTATTGCTGTACTGCATCAACAAGCGACATCAGTGTGTAAAGGATATCACCACATGGGCTCAGGAACACTTCAGAAACCCACTGTCAGTAACTACAATTGGTCGCTACATCTGTAAGTGCAAGTTAAAACTCTCCTATGCAAGGCGAAAACCGTTTATCAACAACACCCAGAAACACAGTCGGCTTTGCTGGGCCTGAGCTCATCTAAGATGGACTGATACAAAGTGGAAAAGTGTTCTGTGGTCTGACCAGTCCACATTTCAAATTGTTTTTGGAAACTGTGGACGTCGTGTCCTTTGGACCAAAGAGGAAAAGAACCGTCCGGATTGTTATAGGCTCAAAGTTGAAAAGCCAGCATCTGTGATGGTATGGGGGTGTATTAGTGCCCAAGACATGGGTAACTTACACATCTGTGAAGGCACCATTAATGCTGAAAGGTACGTACAGGTTTGGAGCAACATATGTTGCCATCCAAGCAACGTTACCATGGACGCCCCTACTTATTTCAGCAAGACAATGCCAAGCCACGTGTTACATCATCGTGGCTTCATAGTAAAAGAATGCAGGTACTAGACTGGCCTGCCTGTAGTCCATACCTGTCTCCCATTGAAAATGTGTGGCGCATTATGAAGCCTAAGTCACCACAACGGAGACCCCCGGACTGTTGAACAACTTCAGCTGTACATCAAGCAAGAATGGGAAAGAATTCCACCTGAGAAGCTTAAAAAATGTGTCTCCTCAGTTCCCAAACATTTACTGAGTGTTGTTAAATGGAAAGGCCATGTAACACAGTGGTGAACATGCCCTTTCCCAACTACTTTGGCACGTGTTGCAGCCATGAAATTCTAAGTTAATTATTATTTGCAAAAGAAAAATATAGTTTATGAGTTTGAACATCAAATATCTTGTCTTTGTAGTGCATTCAATTGAATATGGGTTGAAAAGGATTTGCAAATCATTGAATTCCATTTATATTTACATCTAACCCAATTTCCCAACTCATATGGAAACGGGGTTTGTATATAACTTGCTAGGCATGTCCGAAACAAACAAACAATGACCATCCTTGCATGTTTTATGTTATACTTATACGGGCAAAATGAATGGCAGCAGTTGACTGTAAGTAACATTAAACAAATAAGTAATCTAGCCCAATATAACAGGTTAAGAGTGCCTGAAAACAGGCTTGCAAGAATAGTACGACCCCAATCTAGGAGCTAAACTATACACTCTTTAATCTTTATTGTACCAGCGACATTTTGGAACCTCAAGCTATACTTAATCTGGCCTGTCTAACAATGCGGCTGGGTCATGCTGGAATGTCACAGGCTACAGAAATTATTTGGATTTTCATCTAATGGCATAAAATAGTGCTGCCTTCAATTCTCCAATCATGCTGCTGCCAAGGGAATCTATATTTGAGTTGTGGGCAGTGGCCGTGTGGGGTTAGGGTGGAGGGGGGGGGTCTTAGGCGGTGTAAACATCGGCCTACAAGGATTGTCCTAATATCCAGTTTGTTCCTTCTCGCCTCAGCTCCGCGGTGGCTGCAACGCAATTTCTTCCAATTGACCTCACTGCCACTGGCACAATCACTCTCTAACCGCGACACAACGGCCCTGGAATACGGAGCAGTCTTCGCTGAAAGGAGGTGGGTATTGAACCAACCATGAAGCGGAAATGAGATGAATTAGAGAGCGAGAGGGAGGAGGCATGAGGAGGTGAAAGAGTGAATTTATTCGGTGGTGTAGTGGCAGTGACAAAGCACAAGCATTTAGAGATCAGCTCAAGAGGAAATTACAAGCATTACAGCTGGCCTTGGTTGTTTCCACACTTTTTCTGTCTGGCTTTCAGTTGTTTTAGTCTGCCTGAAAATACATACAGTATAAAATGAAGATATAAAACTGTAAAACACAAAACTGTACACATTTTTGACTTCAGCTTGAAGCGTGTAGGGGACTGAAACGACTATTATTATAATTATGAGATTCTGTCCGTAAACAAATGTGATAAGTAATGTTGCAATAACACAAACATGTGGGAATTGCCCAAAGGCCAGAACTAGATTTATGAGTGCAATAGTCCAGCCAAAGGCTAAAAGGCTTTATAACGGCAAATGATTTCCAATAAAAGTGAAGTTGGAGCCCGCTAAGAGCTGCACTCTGGTGTAATAGGATTAGTAGAAGTCAAGAGCATGGCCATCTTAACTCTTTATGCTACAGAAATCGCTGAGAAGCATCTCTGCCACAGCCAATACAGCTTTGCTGATGGTGCAAGAAACCAAAACCTGCTCCATCATCTAACCCGCAAGCACACAACATGCACATATGCGGACAAAGTTTGCAAGTCCTCCATATTTTGACTCCATTCAGGGAGGGCGAAGAATTGATGGAGTCATACAGATGTGAAGGGAAGAGTTGAGATGGGAAATACTGTCTTATCTTTCATTCTCCTTTCGGGAGAAACTGCTGAATGAACAATGTCTCCTCCTATCCCACTCTATGATCCCCAGCCTCGCCTGCAGCAACTCACATGCAGGGACCAGGTATCTCATTTATTTTAATGAAATTAGTACAATACACAATTGAGTTGATTTTCCTCGCTGAAATATCAATGTGCGATCTGTTCTTTGGTGAAGACCAAGAAGCCATATATGATGATTGGGGACATGTTAACTTATTTTCCCACAGTATAGAGTAGTTAAAATATTTGGCTTTTCTTCCTCTATTCTCTTAATGTATTTCTCCTTGCGTGTTGCTCTGTGTTGGCGGAAGACTGTCAGAGTGAGTGTTTGGCTCTCTATTCGAGGCAGCATATGTGCAGGGCGTCCTCTATGGATGTTTGTGTGGGAGCACATTGGCATTTCCTTTGGTTCTGTAATTATTAGCACACACTGTATGTGTAAAGACCCACAAACGTATGAGGAATAATGGAATTGAAGTTCCTTATTTACTTAGATCTGCAGCTTCCTCATACGATCCATACCTTCCTTGTGTGGTGCCATGGGAGCATTCACCGGATTCAATGCTCTCTCACGCTTTCCAATGTGAAGTCAAACTCCGCCGCAGGAGATTGGTGAGCGATGAGAGATGTAATTGTGCAGAGATTGAATTTACCTCAGAAGGAGATGGAATCTTAATGCACTGTATATAAATGCATTGTGTGGAGAAATATGGGGGAGACACGCAGCTACTGCATAGGGGATCATGGCTCTGAGCTAAAGAGTAGAGGCACAATACGAGATAATTCAATATATTACTATAGTCTATAAATGTATTCGCCCAAAGCTAAAGATGCCACACTGCTTGTGGTTTATGTCTTTTGACAGTCAGGGATAAAAAGATAATAAAGGAAAATTATGCAAATTCAAACTGTCTTTAGCTATACTGTATATACACAATTTAGGAAAAACAATGTATGTTTGTATTATTTCTTTTTCCTGTCAGGTGCGCTATAGAAAGTCAATTGCAAGAATAGTTTTGGCTTAGTGTTTATGTCGTATGCCCTTCCTGACTCTGTATTATGTCGATACATTACACTTGTCACTGAAACTGTCTCTTTAATTCAAACCTCTCCACCACCATGGGCAGTACCAAACGCTGTCGAAGCACCTTAGAGACAAGGATGTAAACCTGCACAAGACTGAAATGGGCTACATCATCAATAAAAAGCTTTGTAGAAAAAAAAAAACACCTGGTGCAATATTTTGAAAATGAACAAAACACAAACAATTGGCCTCGGTCTTAAGTGCCATGCAAGAGTTCACCTCTTGAGGTAAGAATGATTCTGACAGAGAATGAGTTGGGGTTGGAACACAGTCACCAGTAACACCATGTTGCTGTCATGAAATGTGCTCCTGCACATACAGGCCTGTCTGAAGTTTGCCATTGAACAGCTGAATGACTCAAATGAGGATTTGGAGAAATTTAATTTTGCTCTTTTAGTTCTTTTTTATTTGTACCGTACCGTACATTAAATGTATGAACATGAGGCCTTTTTTCAACGACAAAACCACAACTTTTTGGCTGCTTTCCAGGTGGTTGATGCAACAATTTGCTAAGTGCAACCAGAGAGGACGACAATCGTAAACACATGGCCATGTTGAGACATACATTACATAAATAATATAATAACATTAGAATAAGAAAAAGCTATTTAAATATTTAAAATGACCTGGTACAGACCTGTTCCATAGAATACAATCACTTATAAAACATTAATAATTTCACTTTCTCTTGTATCATGTTGTTCCCATCTTATCCCATTGGTAAATAGTAAAAAATAACTAATACATTAAAAACTGGAGGAAGACTCAATCAGCAAGTGGTCTGATGACAGCACTAGGAGGGTCTATTGTGATGTCGGAATGGATTGGTTCCTTTCTTTGTAAAATATGCAGTGTCTCCTCGTGCGCAACACAAGCAATGTGGTAAACACCACATGGTGCCAAAACAGAGGTGTGGCTCGGTTGCGGCCGTGCCATCAAATTGAGGATTCCTGGTTCGATCCCCAGCTAGTCACGTTTGTGGTGTTCTTGAGCAAGACACTTCACCCTTGCTCTTGATGGGTCGTGGTTAGGGCCTTGCATGGCAGCTCCCGCCATCAGTGTGTGAATGCGTGTGTGAATGGGTGAATGTGGAAATAGTGTCAAAGCGCTTTGAGTACCGTCAAGGTAAAAAAACGCTATACGTGTATAACCCATTTACCATTTAACCACTATCTTGCAAACTCTGCTCCTTTTCTCCCAATAAGGCAACTGGACACTGCCTTTTGCAAGTCATTAGTCGAGTCTTGATACTCGGCTCCCGAGTGTTAGATCTGGCGCATGCTGTGGCACTTGGGGTGGCCTTTCATTCCACCCCCATACACTGGCACTTTGTTCGCAGTCACACTCCGTCAGAACGTGCCATGAACACAAAACCAGGGTTGCTTAGTCGCAGATAACAAACAGAGACATATGTAATCAAGAGCAAATGCATGCGTGGTTTCAAGCAAACACAGACAAAATACATATGTGAAAGACTATAGCACACTGGGTGGATCGGACAAAATGACATCAAGAAGAGAGCAGATAAAGAACTGAATATGTTGGAGAGACTTTGTGAGAAAGGCAGCATGAAAGATGCAAGGCAACACCGAAGAATACAAAAGACAAGAACAGAGTGAGGAGACGGAGGAGATAAGACAGACTGAAATGGAGTGCAAGACAAGAGAGAGAGAAAGCGAGAGAAAGACTTAAAAAGCAAAGCATCAGTCTTTGCCAGGCCATTTAGAATTCTTCTCGCTGTCCTGTCTGCGTATTGTCCAGCTTCTCAACTGTGAAGCTTGGCTTTTCTAAAGCCGTCACAGAGGCGTTCGTTTTGGGCTTTAACATTTGTTCCCCCTTCATGTTATTCTTTCACTGCCTGTCTCATAACCCCTGAATCCCTCTTCAGTTCCTCGGACTGCAGTGTCCAACAATACTTGTGAAATGTGCCTTGAGTTATGCATGAATACCTTCTCCAGTCTGAGTGCCACCAGTTCCCTTAATGAGAATAAGTTAACGCTTCTTAAAGGGGAACTGCACTTTTTGGGGAATGTTGCCTATCGTTCACAATCGTTATGAAAAACATGACAAGGGATGGATTTAAAAAAAAAATGCATTCTAAATATTAAATGTAAATAAAAGTCTGCTTACAGAGGAGCCAATGGGAGCTTCAGTATTCCGCCCATAAAATCCTATAAATAACCATTAAAAAAGCTCCAACAATACTCAATTTACATGTTGTGATATTAGTGATATTGCTATTATAAGCGCTAACACAGACAAACTATTTATAGTGGCGACGTAATAACTTCTGTGTGCATCTCACCTGGAAGGTCGATGGCTGAGGATATAATCCGACAAGTTGGCACAATGTGACAGCCATCTCGGACCTGGAACTGGCAAGAACGACCCGAAAAGCGCTTGATCCCCACTGACCCCCTCCTCGTTTCTTCGCGCGGATTATAAGACATGTTTCATCTAAACGGGAATATATGAACATCCCAGTAGTCTGCAACTTAATGACAGCAGACCTTGTACAGTATGTGATGTTTTATTATGTTTGTTGGCTCTCATGAAGTCTGCAGTGAGCAAAAATCAGTGATGAAGAAAAAAAAAAAAAGCAAACGTTTTTGAATGCGTTTTTGAAATGAATGCGCCGTATATGCTTAAAATGATCAAGCTACGTAAATATTAAATAGTATTATAAATGTTCTTGTTACTACATAACATATATACTTACATCATGTATATTAAACTCTAATGGTGGTGTTTGGATGTTTTCTTAGGGGCTCTATAGGCAGAATTTAACTGCTCCCATAGGCTCCACTGTAAGCGGACTTTTGATCAAATGTATTTAATATTTAGAATGCATTAAACAAATACACCTGTCGTCATGTCTTTCAAAATGATTGTGAACGATGAGCAAAATTCCCAAAAAGTGCAGTTCCCATTCTGGGTCTGAACTTGTCTATCTGTTCATCTGTTTTTTTTTCTTTTCTTTTTTAGTAAGTTTTGCACATGAAATGTTGGAATAATAATCTTACCCAACATGTCTTCATCAACCAAGGAAAATACATTTTGAATGGAGGCATATTTCTCCATCATATCATACACTGTATTGCAAGCAAATTTTCAGATAACGTTTTAGGGGACGTCATGCTCCATGGAAAAGCAGAATTTTTGACAGAGCTCAGAGAGTATTGGTCTTTTTAAAACAGGGGTGACAAACGTACGGGCCGCAGGCTAGATCAGGCCAGCGAACAAGTTTTATTCGGACCGCGAGATTAGTTTGCTAAGTATAAAAATTAGCAGAAATTTGTGACTGAAAGAAACTGCTGTTCTAAATGGGTCCACTGGATGTCGCAACAGCAATTATTTTGTATCCCCTCCAAAGTGTGCATGACTTCAAAGGGAGCGGAGCTATGTGCCATGTTAAGATAGGAGAATAGAGACAACACTTCTGTGTTTGGACAATACGCACGTACGCTGGATTCCACCTCCATCTTACCACCTGGGTCAAGAGATCGGGCTTTCAACTCGCGATCTCCATCTGGCAGGAATGTCTAAAAATCTAGGTTCTAAGGTTCAAACGTCATTCATCCATAAAAGCATACCCTGCTTTCCATGTCTCCTTGATCAAGCCTGTCTCCTCCAGCCGGTTGAGTCCCCCAACGGTTCCTCCTCCACGCACAATCGATGGTCAGCCAGCATGTACAGTTACATCTATTTTTGATTCTAGGAGAAGGGGGAGAGGTTTACAGTATCTCGAAGATCGGGAGGGTTATGGGCCTGAGGAGCGTTCATGGGTCTCTCATTCCCGTATCTTAGATCCAAGCCTTATTCAAGACTTCCACTCACTCCATCCGAGTAAGCCTCTATATTCTACATGCCATACCAGACCTGCTCCTAACATGTCTTCTGCTGCAGAGCCCATATTTGGTGTTTCCTGGGGCGGCGCCACTTTCCCACACCTGAGTGCACTCTGCAATCAGGCCTTCATAAGCCCTGCTGTTGTTACTTTGGTAAACAGATTGTTCCTCTGTCATGCCTGTTCAAGTTGCTGTTTTCCGTGCCTGCTCTGGTTCCTTAGCTTGTGTAGATTTGTTTGCCTGAGTTTTTTCTTTTGACCTTTTACCAGTTTTTGTTCAGTGGCTTTGCTCCCTTTTTGTATCTTGTTTTTCACACAACAACCTTATATTGTCGTCGCTGTTTGTTAGTCAATCGGACTTGGAGTTTTTTTCACACCTGTATGCCCCCTTTTGTTAATGACTCTTTTTGTATTTTTGAATTTTGCCTGAGTCTCTAACCTGAGTCTCGCCAGATCCTTGTAGTTCGCTGAGCTCCACTTCTCAATAGGAAATGTATTTCAGAAGGTGGGGCCTCGTAAATAAATCATTGTCTGTGATTGGATAAACCACTTGTCCGTTATCTTGGATGATGTGTGTGGGGGGAGGTGTGGCCAGCGCTGCCTGCAGGAGCAAAGGTCAGCGCCTCTGTCCATGGTGCTGAGGGCAGAGCACCATTAGACAGGGGTGTGGCAGTGCTGACGACGAGACACAGCTGGCAGGTGATTAGATTTCACAGGTGGTACGTGTTAATCTAATCATCAGTTGTCTTTAACAGTAAGCGGCCGAGAGCAGGAGGGGAGATTGGATACGGACGTGGCTGAAATCAACCCGTGACGCTGATGAGAGCGACGCTGGGAAATCCAAAACAGAACAGCCGACATATTGGATAACAACAGAGCGAAAAGTTAGAGAGCTTTTACAGAAACAACGCAGCAATGTCAGTAGACGATCGATGTCGTTTGTGCAAAGAAAATATACAGAATTAATGTCAGCACACGACTCCTAGCTGTGTGCCGCCATTGTTGTTTGAATCAAATGTCATATCTATGAAATCCCGCCCTGCGATCCTGATTGGTTCATTATTTTTTGCTATCTTGAAATAGTTTTCAATGCCCTTGAGCCCAGATGCTTGTGTGGAGCTCAGTGAACTACAAGGATCTGGCGAGAGTCGGGTTATGAGTCTCTGCTTTGGCGTTCAAATGATTATGATGCCACAAAGCCCATTTGGAGCATATTTTGGAAAGCACATGCAAAGCAACCAAGTTAAATAATACTTTGGGGAATGATCTTACACAAAAGTCAGACGTTAAAGGTCAGCAAGTTTCTCAAAATTTGTAAAATGTAATGACATTTTTATGGGTTCTGTTTTTTGTGTTACCCGGTATATTATCAAGACCACCACTAAGTACTTTTCTAAAAGCTAACCTTGTATAAACACCTAAACACACCTTGCACCTGTTTGCATGTAATGGCTCAACTTGAGTTTTTACTCGGAACAATTACATCTGATGAAACTCCCCCCACATTATAAAAGGCATGAAGTAAGTTTAATTAAACAATGCTAATGATCAACTAATTAAAAGCTTTCCCATCAAAACAAGCCAGTAATTACCTGGAGCAGAGATTGATAATGAGCACACTACAATCACTGGCAAACAGGCAAACCCACAGCGGCCTGAACAGATCAATTCCGTGACTATTAATGGACTGCTGTCTCTTTTGTGTGTCCCAGTTCCCTGTGGCGTGCTCTGCTGTGTTTTTGTCACACTACTCAGAGGATGACTGAGGACCAACAAAAAACTTCAACAGGAGCTCTTGAGGAAAACCCCTCTCAAACATCAACTTTGCTTTTCATGAGCACGTCACGATCGCAACAAGCTTGTGTTGCACAGTCACACTTTTTTTTTTTATCGGTATCACGCTATCGTACTGGATTGGCAGGTAGGTGTTTGTCTTTCTGGCTCTATTGCCTCCATGTCAAAGTGACTTTGATGTCAAAAAGTACTGTATAACCACAGTTCACCTCCAACGTGTATCCCACACTGGCAAGCACAAAGTTAGAGTGGGCATGTAGGAGTAACAGATGAAAGCCAGAGAGAGGGATGAAAGATTTTAAATATTGTGTGAAATTTCACTGATTTATGAGCGGTTTCTGAAAATGTATGTTAAAAAGTAATTGTAGTTACTCACTACTTTACCAAATAAGTAATTAAATGACTACAATAATTACTCATTAATACATGTAATTAATTACTATGGAATGTAATGAATGTCCATCCATCCATCCATCCATTTTCTGCCGCTTGTCCCTTTCGGGGTCGCGGCGGGTGCTGGAGCCTATCTCAGCTACATTCGGGCAGAAGGCGGGGTACACCCTGGACAAGTCGCCACCTCATCACAGGGCCAACACAAATAGACAGACAACATTCACACTCACATTCACACAATTTTAGTGTTGCCAATCAACCTATCCCCAGGTGCATGTCTTTGGAGGTGGGAGGAAGCCGGAGTACCCGGAGGGAACCCACGCAGTCACGGGGAGAACATGCAAACTCCACACAAAAAGGGACCCCGAGCCCGGGATTGATCTCAGGACCTTCGTATTGTGAGGCACATGCACTAACCCCTGTCCCACCGTGTGTTACCTAAAAAAAAAAAACTTCAAATATCTGGCATTTGCAATTGACAGATGTTTCATGAGAGCAGAGTGTGTGTTGCCAAGTGATGTGTGACGCCTGTGAGAGCACGCTCAGAGCAGCATTTTAGCTCAGCTGTGTTGTTAGCGAAGCAGCGGCAGTCTGCCTGCAGTGACGGCAGCTCTGTTGAATCATTTCACTGGATTGTGTTAGCGCAAGTTAATAAAGAGATTGCATGTGCTTCAATGGCTGTCTTTTCATGCATTGAACTTGCTGTGCTTCTGACGCTGTGTTGTTGACATACAACTACATCAAAAGTAGTGTGCCACGTTACATTAAACGCTACGGTAAAGGCGTTGTAACATACGTAAAAGTAATACATTAGATTATGCGCTAATAATAGAAGTTAGTAACGCCGTTATTATTTAACAACGTTTTTCCTAACACTGGAGGTTCTCATGTTCCATTAGGGATGTCCCGATCCGATATTTGGATCGGATCGGCTGCCGATATTTGCCAAAAATTGCGTATCGGCAAGGCATGGGAAAATGCCGATCCAGATCCAGTTTAAAAAAAAAACGTCGGTCCGTGTTTTCCAACGCACCGATTTAAATAATACATTCCACTTTTCTGCTGCTCCGTAATTTCCGTTCTGCATTTTCCAGCACACCTTCAACACATCCACATGTCTGTGAATTCTCACGCAGTTGCTTTTAGCTGCTGGCATTACACGACAGGCTCTTCTCACTCTTTCCTGTGTCTCCCTCTCAGACAGCAGCGCACCTTCTTACACACGTCACATACTGTCACGACACACGTCACATACTGTCACGTCATACGTCACATATGTATACGTCCTCCCCGAGCAGAGAGGTAGCAGCATGGCTAACGTTAGCTGTGATGCTAGCGCAGCCGTGCGAGCAACACTCCCTCTAAGGTGCTCGCCTGTGCAATTGTGCACTGTTTAAGCGTCCTCTGCGCATAGCAAATCTATGCCACGCACAAAATCTAATAAAAAAATAAGCGCATAACAATTTTCAACACACCGACACGACAGAGAAAACAGTTTTCGTCATCATTGTTCAAATATTGTGACGTCTGTCGAGCTGCTTATCTCCATTCGGTGCCACACGCCCACACCATCAAAATGCTGAGGGAAAAATGTCCACATCAACACCGTATGAAAACATTTGTGATTTTTTTTGTTGTGATTTCCTTCTCTGCATGAAAGTTTAAAAGTAGCATATATTAATGCAGTATGAAGAAGAATGTTTTAATGTAGACATGCAAGCCTTGAAAGAACATTTTGAAAATCAAGACTACATTTCCTGCAAATGGGTGCATTGCTACCCTATATTTTAACTTTAGATTTATTCTCATATCAAACTCTTTTGGCTGTCTTTTTGACACTTACATCCGGCGCCCCCCTCCACACCCCGGATTGTAAATAATGTAAATAATTCAATGTGATTATCTTGTGTGATGACTGTATTATGATGATAGTATATATCTGATAGTATATATATGTATCATGAATGAAGTGGACCCCGACTTAAACAAGTTGAAAAACTTATTGGGGTGTCAATTGTACGGAATATGTACTTCACTGTGCAACCTACTAATAAAAGTCTCAATCAATCAATCAAAACACATAGAATCATTACACTGCTGTGATTATATGCATCAAGTGTTCATTCAAGGCTAAGGCAAAATATCGAGATATATATTGTGTATCGCAATATGGCCTTAAAATATCGCAATATTAAAAAAAGGCCATATCGCCCAGCCCTAGTTCAATGATGCCATTTCTGTTTGTCATGTATAATTTTGTCTATTTTGTGTTTATCCTTGAATAAACAGGTCAGTTTCTTGTTACCAACCATTGTGTATTATTCAAACTCCCCTAATTCAGCTGGCTAGTTGTTATCAAGAGTACTAAAACCCTTTTCAACATGATTCTGACAACTAAGTAGGCTAAATAACTTTAAACTTTAATACATGCTCGGATAGGCCAGTATCGGTCAGTATCTGTATCTGTCAGTATCGGTATCGGATCGGAAATGCAAAAACAATATCGGTATCGGATCGGAAGTGCAAAAACCTGGATCGGGACATCCCTATGTTCCATATTGTCATACTTGTACTGATTCCTGGTGTTGCAGTGTATTCCTGACCCTTTGTGAAGTTCAAATGCCTCGCACAGTTAAGTTTCAATAAATTCTAGTCAATGTTTCTTGAATTCTAAGACTTCCCTCATGCTGTCTGTTGTACTGTATAAGTATTGGGCGGCCTTTTGTGTCAGTATTAACCAGGTGTTTATGTACATGCTTTTATGTGGCGTCCTCTTTCTCTGCTGTGTTATTGCGCTTCACTGCCTTAATCTGAGTCAATGAAGCAACACTCATTACATGTTGCTAAATGCAAGTCAACAATTGAGTGAAGTCCATGCAAACATTGCATCCAGTACAAAACCAATCTCACTGTGTCTCTTTATAACCATTTCTGTCTAATATTTATCCCTGTTCTCTGGATTTTTTTGTCTGTGCTTGCATTTTCCCGTCTACATTGCCATGACTCGGATCTGAATGGTGTCAGGTGAAGTGAACCGTGTCCAATAAATGTAGTCTTAAAAAAAGATGTGAAGTTACAAACGTTCTTTTATTTGTAATATGGGTATTTTGTGTTGTTTTGACAAATTTATAGAGGGCCATTTTCTGTATTTTATTGGTCTCACTGAGCTGGGCAACATGGCAAAAAAACATTATCAAAAATATTTTTTTCATACCATCCAATCTCGATTATTATCACATGTTTTCATATTGCTCTTAATCTGCCAGTTAAAGGTAAATAAACTAAAGATTAGTTGAACATCTTATTAACATATAGAGTCAATAAAGCAATTTAAATAAGAACAACCACAGTAAAGTGAAGTGAATTATATTTATATAGCGCTTTTCTCTAGCTTTACATCGTGAAACCCAAAATCTAAGTAACTTAACAGTAACTTAATGAACCAATTAATGCTTTAAGGGGGAACTGCATTTTTTTTTTTTTACAATCATGAAAGACATTACATTGTGTTTTAACTGGCCCTAAAAGTACCTTGTTATCGAGTTTATATATATATATATATATATATATATATATATATATATATATATATATATATATATATATATATTGTGGAGTCTCACTCAAGCACCGCCTGACAGGTAGGCACCTCACAGGGGAGGAGCCAGGGAATGGAGGCAGAGTGGAACACGGAAGACAACGCCCCAGTCTTGGCCGCATCATCGAGGG